>NC_068991.1:22469873-22491253 GCF_001194135.2 Octopus bimaculoides
CTAAACCTGAATTCCTTAATTTGTTTCACCCACCCACATGGGTAAAACCTTGAACAAAGCTGCATAGGAATGTCTACCCTGAATGAATATGTACTGCAACTGAATCAAGTAAATGTACATAAATGCTACATCAAAGGACATTAGGACAGTTTTGCAGCAGAAACAAGTGTTGGATTGGAATTTAATGGAAATTTAATGGGAATAATACTGTATTGAACAAGTTTTGAAGATGTATAATTCTCCATTGTTCTTTATGATGTCTTGATTATTTATTTTCCTGAAAATCTTTCTTGCATTCAAATTGTACAGAAATATTAGTTCTTAAGAGGTTCTGCTAAAAATAAGTAGGTTCAACAGTCAGTAGAGCTTATTTGGTCGATGTAATGGGGTGGATTTGGCTAGGCTAGGCTGAGCTGAACTGGACTGCTGGAGTAAAGAGAAGTAATGATTTCTGTGTGATGAGAATGGACAGTTTTATGATGGATGATATACATCCCTTGAATCACTTTACAGACTCTCTGCAGCAAGACTGGTAAACTCATCAGTGTTGTTACAGAAGAGGTCAGAGAGGCCATCAGCTAGAAAGTTGTTCTATTTATAAACTGTTTCTGTTGCTGTAGTGCTCAATCATTTGCGGATATTTCTAACACACATTCTCACACACACTCACACGCATATGCATACATAAATCATCGCCATCCATACTACAAAACATTGGTATGCACTTACTCTTCTTGACCCTTTCTCTCACCCTGCCCCCTCCTCACCCTGCCCCCTCCTCACTCTTCTTCCTTTCCTCTTAACATTTTTTTTTTGTTATGCTCTTTTCTTTTTTTCTTTCTCTTTGTCTTTCATTCTATTTCTTCCATCTTTCCTTTTTTTTATTCTTTGTTTTTCGTCTTTCTTTTTTGCACTTTCTCACTATCCTCTTCTTGTTGCTCTTGGCTCTCATCTTGCCCTCCCCCTATTTAAAGATTCAAAATATATTTCTCAGTTTTAAGAAGTAAGGAGAGGAGAAGATCAACTTTCACCACAGACAAATATTACTACTACTACCACCATCACCACTGCACAAACTTTCTGTGTTGACAGATACCATCCCTACTATCCAAAAAAAAAAAAAAAGAAAATCACTACAGACAGGTGCCATCACCACCACCACTGCTCCACAAATCCTCTAATTGCAGACAGTTAGCACTGTCCCCACCACCACACACACAAGCATTCTCACTACAGACAACACCACCCAAAGCCTTATGCATCCTGCCCTCCCAAACATGAAACTTTTGTTGATTTTGTCTTCCTGATGATAAACGGCAAGTGGTTAGGGGCTTTCTTGACACTGCCTGTTTGCATACATACCCACAAAAGAGAAGAGGGCTGGGCTTTTTGCATGAAATATATTTAGTTAATACTAATCTTTTTTAAAAGACATGCCCCTCCCTGCCCCACTCTATCTCTTTCTTATGCAAGTTCACACATAGCTACTATTGATGGAATGATTTAATTCTCATTTTCTGTTTTCAAGTGACTCACAGTATAATTCTAGAAATCACCCTAATCTGTTGTTTCTCAACATTAACAAACCTTCCTTGCTTCCCGACTTCAATTTTCTTTTCTTCTTTCTTTCTTTCTTTTTTGAACTAGGTAGTTATAGTGATGGTGATGGTGATGATGGTATGAGTGTTAACAACCACAGTTGCTGCTGTCATGTGGTATTATGATTTGCTGTTTTTGAGCTGCCATAACACCTAGCTTTATTGTGATTGCCAATCTATCATCATTAGTATGAGAAAACTGACCACTCGTAGTTATAAATTAATGTTTGGGGCATTGAATATGTTAACTAAAAATAGATATGCACAGAAGTGATTGTGTGGTAAGAAGTTTGCTTTCCAACTTCATGGCTCCTGTGTTCAGTCCCACTGCATGGCACCCTGGGCAAATGTCTTCTATTATAACCCCAGGCCAATCAAAGCCTTGTGAGTAGATTTAGTTGACAGAAACTGAAAGCCCTTTGTGTGTGTGTATGAAAATATATATATATATATATATATATAAAATAATAAACACAGAATTCTGTCTGTCTGGGACCCCTGTATCTCAGTCTACATTTGCTCTATGTAGACATAATATACCTTTCTCGAATCGGGATGATCCTGGGATTGAAAATCTACCCTTCATTTGGTTCTTGAACACCCAGCATTGGAATCTGATTTAAAAGCATTTGGGTTGCTCTTTCTAGCAGGTAAAGCTTGGCTGATTCATGCCATCTTGGTTGGCGTTTGTCAGATGACCTCAGATCAAGGGGGAGATAAACGACATTCACTTCATTAATTTTATGTCGAGATAAGAACTTTGGGACAGATTGGCCAGCAGTTGGGATTCAACTTGGGACTGGAACAATAGAATGATTGCATTACAGAATTAATTCTCATCCGTCCTTAACCTCTGATCAAGCACCACAGGGGTATATAGTCATTATTGACATATTATAGTCATGCTATTTAGCACTCTTTAGTTTTGGGTCACAGGCCCAATTAGCCCTCTGCAGGAGTTACCTTAAAAGTCTGTGCAGAGTGCAGCTTTTAAGTGAGTATATATATATATATATATATATATATATATATATATATGCTTATGTGTGTCTTTATGCTTTGTCATCTCTTCCACCTAACAACCAGTGTTGGTTTCTTTACATTCCCTCTATCTTAGCAGTTTGGCCAAAGAGACTGATAATGTTCCAGGCTGAAAAAGATAAGTACTGGGTTTGATTCGTTCAAATAAACTTTTGAAGAGAGTGCCTCAGCATGGCCACTATAGAATGACTGAAATAAGTAAATTAGAACGGCCAGCTTAATTTTGTAAATGTATAAAATATTCTGCCCAGAAATGCATTGAAACACCAAGAATAGTTTTGTAACTTTTGATGTATGAAACAGCTTGTCTAAAACCCTTATTCATGCAGCAATTCACCTGTACATACTTAGAGAATAAGGGTAACTGGGTCAGTTAATATCAATTTGGAATGCATGTGGATTAGTAACTGGAGGTAAATATCCAGATGGGTTGAAAAAGAAGGATTAGTGTGTGGCAGATGTGAGTTATAGAAAAGGTGATAGAAGGAAGGGAAAAAAGTTCTGGGTTGAGTTTATACAATGTGATGCTCCAGCATAGCCACAGTCTAGTGACTGAGGCAAATAAAAAGCTGCAGTTAAGGTCAGGATTTTGTTTGACAGCTAATGGTGCACATTGTGTTTACCTTCATTCATTTTCAGACATCCATTTTATGTTTTCTCCAACCACTGCTCTTGTCACCAACAGGACTAAATTAATTATCTTAGATTCAAACTTTAGCTTTTTGGGTTTGTTTTTAAAGTATAGTCAGAAGAGGAATGGCAACAGCCATGACTATTGTGGGACATCAATGAGTTTAGTGGAAAGGGAAGAAGAAATCAGGTTTTATGGGTTTGACTTTTAACTGTATTCATTAGCATTTCACACTAAAAGTGTGCCATGTGAAGCTGTAGGATTTATCCTTTAGTCCTTTAACATTTAAACCAGTCATATCGGGATAAAGTATTCTACCTGTTTTATGTTCAAGCCAGCCAGATCTGGCCCCTCACATCTACCCCACAATGTCATTGGAAAAAATAAACAATCGCATCATTGAAAGCCACAAGATAATGCACAATTAATTCAAAACAGTGTGAATGAACAAGGATAACATTTGACAGAATCTGAATGCTAAAGGGGTTAACTCTCAAAATCAGTCACCGGAGTCGCTATTATTGATCCTATTGGTTTTCCACTCTTATCTCTCACTTTCTACCCACCTTCTGCCCATACTGATATTTCCCATCTAGCGACACCTCCACTCCTGTTCATCACTCACTACAGTCACTTCTTCCCCAATATCTAAACCATCTATACTACCACCTCCTGATTTACTGTCTGTATCAATTCTTGTTTCATGAGAGTTTTTTCTCTGGTAACCAATTACTACCATCTTACATTTTCCCCAGATATTCCCTCCCACCCTTATATAATTTCAGGGTAACAGGTAACCTGTCTTCTCCATGGCAAGACTTTTCTGCTTGTTCTTTGCATTGTTCCTCCTCTCCACCCTCTTAAATACTCTCCACTTAGTCAAAAAGACTTTCCCTTTCAACCCTTTTCTTGTTCTTTCCTGTCTTGAAAGTTACTTGGCAACCCCACTAGTGCTGGTGGCATGAAAAAGGTACCCAGTAAATACTGTAAAGTGATAGGCATTAGGAATATCATCCAACCTTAGACACTATGCTAAAGCTGATATGGGGCATGATACAGTTCTGTGGGTCACTAGATCCTGTCAAACTGTCCAACCCATGTCAGCATAGAAAACAGATGTTAAATGATGATGATGATGATGATGTAGGACTTTTAGTTGTTGCTAACCCATTGACCAATCCCAAATGAGTGGACCTGTGGACAAAGGAGTTTATTTAATCTATGACTATCAACATTTTTTGAGGTGTTCTATGTTTAGATCTACATTATCCTGTCTTTTTCCATTTTAAGACAGTAGGGTGTGATTTGAAAGAGGCTTGGTTGCTACGTCAAACAAGTGTTAGAAATTGAGTGCACTACTTCTGCTGCATCAGCATGTGTTGAGAAGCTGAAAGGAGGCGGGCATACTGTCATTATCTAGTATGGTAACCATGTTGCTGTCAGGTGTTTAGTGCATGTTCTTTCAGTTTTATCAATCAAATTTAGGTATGGTGCACAGCAACTATGCGTTGTGTGTGGTTTTCTTATGTAACTGCCAACTATTTTTTTTCCTATTGATTTTTCTTTGAAGATTTACGTTGAGGAACAAAAAAAAAAAACCCCAGCCGAATTCTTATGTTACCTGTTTGTCTCAGCCATCTGAAATAAATTTGTAAACTTCTATTTTATATTTTTCTTATTCTTTATTGCTTTGCATACATTTTCCCATGCTAGCATAAGTAGGAGGGATCCTGTAAGTTTGAATATTTGCCTATTGTTAGAGCAAATGTTTAGAGAGAGAGAGAGAGGGAGAGCATGTCTTTTTTTACTACTAACTACTCAACCATAAATTAAGTCAAAGTTAACATACTTAATGCAGAGAACAGCAAAAATCTTGATTAGAAATATGTTGTGAGGGAAAAAAAACATTAACTCAGTGACTAATATCATTTTAATTATTTTAGCAACTCTGGACATATTTAAATGTCATTGAACCTCATCAAGCAAAGCATAGACTATATCATAAAATTGTAGAGTTGATATTTGTTGACTGTTTTATATGTTTTACTTTGTAGAAATAGTGTAATGCATGTAATAATGGTCAGTAGTTTGGCATTTAACTCCTTCTCCCCTATATTTTCTTTTCCTGGAGGCAAGTGTTACTCTCAGAGAGAGTATATCATCTTGCATATATTTCTATATGCTGAGTTCCTTAGATTTGAAACTACTGGCACTGGCTGTCGAGTAACAGTTGTGTAACATCATCTTCACCACCACTTTTTTTTACATCCACTTTTCAATAGTGGCATGGGCTAGCCAGTACTTTTTGAGGCAGTTTATGATAGGATACCTTTCCTGATGCCAACCTTCTCAGGGATACACACTGTACATATTTGAAAACCAGGATTCATACTTTTGTGATAAATTGAACAACATGTATCATTTAGTATTTCAGATTTTAATTCAATTTTATATTTCTTTCTGTGGTCTGTAAGTTGTTGCATTGCAATGTATAGTTTATTCATTGTAAAATACTTTCAATAGCTACAGTGTCCAAACCTCAGCAGGAAAGTAGAACTGTTTCTCTCTGTCTGTCTGTCTGTCTGTCTGTCTGTCTCTCTCTTTTTCTCTCTCTCTCTCTTTCTCTCTCTCTCTCTCTCTCTCTCTTTTAGGTATAGGCATGGCTGTATGGTTCAGAAGTTTGCTTCTTCAACCACATGGTTTCAAGTTCAGTCTCATTGTATGGCTGTGTGAGCAAGTGTATTTTACCATAACCCCAGCCTGACCAAAGCCTTGGGTGAGTTTGTGTGTGTGTGTGTGTTTGTTTACATTTGTGCTTCTCCAAAACTTGTGAGCTATTAGGGTGGTGATGTTACCGTCTCCCTTGTCAATGAATCAACCATTGGTTTGTGCCTTTGGAAATCTGTAGAGTGAGACATCCTTTTACTTGAACAATTGGTAAAAGTTAGCCACAGAAGGGTATCCAGCTCTAACACAATGCCTATAATATATTTATGTGACCTGTGTTTATATGGAATAAGTGGAAATAAAAAAATAAACAAAAAAACGTGTTTATGTACATTTTACAAGTAGTTTACACTAAAAAAAACACTCCCTTCATCTACTTGTTAAGGTTATCTCTTGGCTATAATTTCTATAGAATATCTTTAGAGATAACTTTAACAAGTGATGTAAAGTGCATTGCTAACACAATAGAATTTAATATACTTTATAGTATACTAGCAGCTAAGCCCAGTTTCACCCAGTCAGTTTGGATGATGTGGCTGTAAAACCTGCTCTGTGTAAGCATTCGACTTGTTTGGGCACGCTTACATTAAAAAATAATTTTAGAATGACTTTTTTCTGTCAAAACACTAAAAATAACTGACAAACAAAAAAAAAAAAAGAAAAAAACCAACCACGATTCAACCAAATCAAAAAAATAAACCCAAATACTAAGCGAACAAAGATGAACCATTCCACTTCCATTGCACGCGTGCGCACGCACACACATGCACACACATTCACATACCCCCTTTTTACATACACACACACACACATACATTCACACAGTTGAAATACTCACCCCTTCCTTTCTCATTCATAAACACAAGAGTATTATTATAGTAGATTATCTCAGTAACCATGGGAGCTATGAAAAAATACAAAGCCCAGCATCACCACCAGATCATTCTACACACCTGTGTAATTTTTGTACAATTCCACCCAGCCATTTGACCATGAATCCCAAGACAAGAAAGAATCAGCCATGTCAAATTTATATGTATAGACTGTTTTGTTTGTTGGCACTCCGTCGCTTACGACGTCGAGGGTTCCAGTTGATCCGATCAACGGAACAGCCTGCTCGTGAAATTAACGTGCAAGTGGCTGAGCACTCCACAGACACGTGTACCCTTAACATAGTTCTCGGGGAGATTCAGCGTGACAGTGTGACAAGGCTGACCCTTTGAATTACAGGCACAACAGTAACAGGAAGTAAGAGTGAGAGAAAGTTGTGGTGAGAGAATACAGCAGGGTTCACCACCATCCCCTGCTGGAGCCTCGTGGAACTTTAGGTATTTTCGCTCAATAAACACTCACAACGCCCGGTCTGGGAATTGAAACTGCGATCCTGTGACCGCGAGTCCGCTGCCCTAACCACTCGGTCATTGTGCCTCCACTCTATGTATAGATTATGGTTGCATAAAGAAATACTGTGTCCCTACAAGTCATTAATAACTTTCATCTACCGTAATAATGTTGAGGAGTAATGACACAATGTAGTTGAGTAACCAGGGGGAAAGTTATAAATTCTGAGGAACTTGATTTTGCTGAGCAATAAATGTCTGAAATAAATTTAATATAAAGAAACACAATTAAATATAAAATAAAACTCAAATAAAAGCCAAGATAGAAGCAAAAAGAATATTATTGTTAGCTAGCTACTCTTATCCCCTTACTATTATCTAGTCAGATTATATGAAGATTAGATTGCCGCTAAATCCTCTCGTCTATCTTTTCTGAAGAAGAATATATTGGGAATTTTTATCCACTTCCTTATCCTCCTGCACCACTTCCCCAGTAATCTGTTGAGCTCAGAACTATTTCTATTGTCTGTAGCTTTAGTATATGTCTGTGGTAATTGTATGATAGCTGAGAGCTTTCTAACCTCTTTGGGTGAAAGTGATGATGGGAGGCAGTGGATGAGGTGTATGTATGATGATTGTGTTGCATTAAGTGACTGAAATCTAATGCAGGTCAAAGACTGAAAACTATTGTATCTGAATTAGAGGGAAGAGAGAAAGGGGAAAAAAAACTGTGTTTGTGTATGTTGGAGGAGAAAATATACTTTTATTGATATATAAAACATTATTTCATAATTACATATCTGATAGCATGTGTTGCTAAATTTATTTATAGATAATGATTTCCAATTGTTACTGATATGAAGAGAAAAAAGATTGTGTGTGTGTGTGATATGTATATAAAGAGCATTGTAGTTTGCTTGAAGCATTGTCATACAGAAGTACAATAGCAAATAATGAAGACTGTGTACTTCTAACAGTGTGAAAAGGGAAGTCAAGTTACCATCATGTATTTCAGGCACAAAGGCCCATCATCAGAAGTGCCTGAAATATATAAAGGTTACTTTCTCTTCTGCATTGCAAGAAGCTTTCTGCCTTCATATGTTATTCTACTTCATTCATTCATACATACATACATACGGACAGACAGACAGAGGTTGTACTCAGTATATATAGTTGAATTTATCTATTCAAATATATGTTCAAATACACTCTCACTCTGTTAGAAACAAAACTAAATCTCTGATGGAGGAGTGAAATAGCTGAGTCACTCAACCATCAGTATATTACAGACAGATATTTTATTACACTTTAACCCTTCTCATACTAACTCACCTAAGACTGCCCCTGGTTCTGTGATACAAAGTGCCTGTTTTATAATGATCTTAATTAAAACCTTCCATCAAAATTTCATGTTTCAAACAGCAACTTTATAAGGACAAAGCTATTTTATTAAATTCTCTGTTATTTTCAGAATTAAGTGAAACAAAGAAAGTGTATTTCAACAGAAATATGCTCACAAAAGGTTAACAACAGATGTCATTAGCACCAATTTGAGACAAGAAAATAGTAACAAGGCTCATTGAGGGATCACAAACCAGATATCTAATGCTTGCTGCGGGACAACTACATTTCCAGTTACTCTACAGAGTGTCTGGCATTCCACTATTTCAAGTTTGATAATGATCATCTAAGCAGTTAATTGGAATCTCATATAAGTCTCTGGTTATTCAAAATGGCTTCACCACTTTCGTGTTGAATGTTGATCGCAAATGTCCATTTAATATTTGCTTTCTTCATAATATGTCTTAGAATTTTCTGATAGGATAAAAAAAATCAATACTTTTTATGGTTATAAATTGAATATTGGTTTTGGATATTTGTTGTCCCTACATGTACATGTGAATTTATGTCTGTACATGCACGAGTTCTTGTATACAGAAGTATATAATTATTTTCACTAGTCAAGGTGTTAAGCCAATATGTTTTGCTTTTTGTGGAAGGATTTGGGATTTGACAATAATTTCTAACAAGTTGAACAACTGCATGGTCTCTCTCAGTTTGCAGAAGGGGAATATTGTTGATTGAATTAACCTGACTATATTACTGGATGCTTATACAAAACAGCATAGTTCTTTACATTATTTACATTTAACGGATATTTGTCCTCATCTTGTTTGTTGTTATACAGCGTTTCGGCTGATATACCCTCCAGCCTTCATCAGGTGTCTTGGGGAAATTTCGAACTTGGGTTCTCATTCATAAGGTATTTTTTGGTATTATTATTATCATTTAGGTCACTGCTTGGAATCGAACTCGGAATCTTGGGGTTAGTAGCCTGCGCTCTTAACCCACAGGCATATGGTGTAGCGGTTAAGAGCGCAGGCTACTAACCCCAAGATTCTGAGTTCGATTCCAAGCAATGACTTGAATAATGATAATAATAATAATAATAATAATATCGAAAAATACCTTAGGAATGAGAACCCAGGTTCGAAATTTCCCCAAGACACCTGATGAAGGCTGGAGGGTATATCAGCTGAAACATTAGCAACAAACATAATTATGTACATAATTCCTCATCTCTTAAATATAGAACTGTAGCATAGTTCTTATTTACACAAAAGAGCCTTTATGTAGTCAATAAATCTGCTAGAAAAAGCAGCCACATCATCCATAAATTACTGCATACAGTTATCAAAAGATTTGTTTGATTGATTGTCTGCACTGATATCTCCGAATTTATTGAATCTAGAAAATTCAGTTTTTTTTTTCCTTTAAAGATTATTACTAAGAAAAATTTGAAGAAGAAATTTTAATTTTACAAAGTTATTTGGAGAATAAGTAATTTTCTCAGCTGTGTTGCAATGAACTGCAGATTGTCTGGCAAAAAATAAAACCAGTTATACCAAGAATGAAGTGCAACAAAAATAACTTCACTTTTTCATTAAAATTGAATGAAATAGTTTTTCTAATAACATAACTGAACAGGAAGGGATGTGCAGTGATGGCCATTCTACATGGGTTATCTTTGTTGTTGTGTTCTGTAATACTGGCAGTGTTGTAGTGTTTGTGAGTGTATGTATAAATGTTGTACTTATAGTGTTCATTGTACATGTTGTTATATTTGTTGTTGTTGCTGTTTATCCATAAGCAGTCCTATGATCAATGTGTATGACTTATGATCAATGTGTATGACCATTCAGTTTATGACCTTGTATTATTTTCTGGAGAGAAATGTCTTATCCAATGCATGCTTTCTTTAATACAGTAGAATAAGACTGGAGGGAGATTTGGTTGCTGTTGCAAGCAAAATGAAGTGACTGTATAGAAACTAACTTATCGTAATACTGATAGTGTTGTGGTATGCGTTGTGTGTAGGACAGTTTGCAACGTGTACACCTACACGACTGGTGGTGTTGTGTTTTTGGTGTGTATCTGTGTATTTTATCTAACATTGGGAGATGTGATCTTGGTTTCTAGTGCATATCTATGCATTGTTTACTGTGCTAGAACAGGGGGTGTTTGGATAATGATGGTGGGTGGATTTGTGTTCAGACTAGCGAAGCAAAGTAAGCATCTGCAGAATGTTGTCTGTTTTTTGAGGTGATGTTTCATTGGCAACATCTAAGGTTTGTTTATTTGTTTGTGTGTGTGTGTGTGTGTGTATGCATGCATGAGAGAAGGAGAGAGAAGAATGTTAGGAAATGTTTTGTAGGTGAGAAGTATAAGGGTAGGTGGCTGGAAGAAGACATACATACTAAGATAAATGTTATAAAACAGTGTATTTGTAGGTGTGTCCTTAGGGAAGAGAGAGAGAGAGAGAGAATGTGTGTGTGTGGAATAGTATCTATGTAATTTTGGCCTATGATCAGCACATTATCAAATACTTCTTGTAATAAACACTTCAAGCTAGATCAGACAGGAAGCTTGTTTACTTTAGATGGGAGATAGAAATCTTTAGACTAAACCATAATATTTGGAAAATTTCTTCTTAACCCCCATGGGTAAATTCCATTTTTAAATCGTGATTGCTTCAATAATTTGTGTGGATGGAAAGGGGTGTATTCAACATTTTAACCTTGTATTACACTTTAGATACATTTTTGATGTAGTAAACATGCGAGTTTGATGAAATATAATAGTAATTTTGGTTTCTGATCCAGGCACAACATAGTTCAAGGGCTAATATTAGATTTCTTGCTAGTCCTTGTTTATTAAAGTATTTTGGATGCTGATATTGTTACCCATATTACTCTTGTATTAGAGTACAAACCAACTATAGTACAAGCCAGTGCAGAAAATAGTATATTGTTGCTTGATCTGCTTGATTAAACAGCCAAATGAGATTTAATCTACACTGTCTGAAAAAGTGGAGGATATACTGGATACTCAGTCTGAGAAGATGGGATGGTCATTTCTGGAGCACCTTTGATCATAGTTCTGCTCAATTAGAGTGAAACAACAACAAAAAAGTAATTAGAATAAACCACTTTTTTGTTTCACTGTAGATGTTGTTCATAAGAATAATAGCGATAGATAATTTGCAAGAAAATAGATTTTATTATTTCTATAGACATGGATTGTGGTTAAGAAGTTTCCTCCAGAATTGTGTTTTTGGGTTTTGTCTTACTGCAAGGCACCTTGGACAAGTGATCTCTATTATAGTTCCTTGTTGAAAAGCGTCGGATAATTGAACTTGGTAGATGGAAACTATGTGGAGGCGTGCGTGCGCGTGCGTGCGTGCGCGTGCGTGTGTGTGCGTGCGTGCGTGTGCGTGCACGCATCTTTGCGTTTGTGCTTCCCATTATGTTAATGCAACTTTACAATCAATGTTGGTCTGTTTTTGTTCCCTTAATTTAGCTTTACAGCCAAAAAAATAGGTTGATAGGATATGTACCAGACTAAAAGAAAACACTGGAATCAATTTGGTCAGTTACACCTGCCAGTTGTGCTCCACATGGCAGCTGTCCAATGGCTAAAACCAGAAAGATTTATCATCATCATCGTTTAACGTCCACTTTCCATGCTAGCATGGGTTGGGCGATTTGACTGAGGACTGGTGAAACTAGATGGCAACACCAGGCTTCAATCTGATTTGACAGAGTTTCTACAGTTGGATGCCCTTCCTAATGCCAACCACTCTGAGAGTGTAGTGGGTGCTTTTACGTGCCGTTTCGTTTTTGTATTTGATTTGCAAGATTCTTGATGTGAAATAATGTGTTGAATCAAATTTTGTTGTCTTGGGAGTGACCCATGACTCTCTACTCACTCCGTGAGTAGTGTGTCACTAGTCTCTGAAAAGGTGAATAACAACGCAATAACTTTGACAGACAAACAAAAAATTGATTATTTAATCAATGTGTTAAACAAATGATCAGTTATTTACTTAGTTAGATATTTAACCAAATGACTAATAATAAATAAGTGGAATTGAACTTCCGCATGTGTTGTTATTATTGGTATAATGATTCTCCCAAGACACAGCAAAACATTATAAATTCCATGTAGTGGTACTGACTTGACACTAGTATTAAAAACATTGATTATGATGAAGGAAGTACAGGACTGTTTGAGAAGGATCCTGCAGATTTGGGGATTTGGTATTGTTATCAACCATGAGCGAAAGGATTGTAGATGAGGAAATCATTGTGGTATTGGAGATGGATTAGCCATGCATATTTTATAAGCCTGGATCAAATATCACCTGGCAGTCAGGAAAAAAAAAAAAAAATAGTAAAAAGAGCAACAAAATGAAAAAATAATTTAAATATCTGGAGCTTAGAGCTTGAGGTAGACATCACAGGTATGATCTCAAGGGAGAAACATCAGAGATAATTAGAACTGGGTGAGATGAGTATTGGTAATTCTCACTTGCAGTGTTGTCTTATGTGTGATGTAAAGCAATAACGAAAAAATTAGTTTGCTTTGTTTTGCTCTATTTAGTGTGGCGGGATTTACTTTGTTATTGCCATGACTGGCATAAGTGAATGTAATGACAATCTTTGATAACATGTGTTGCTGCTGCTGCTACTACTACTACTACTACTAATAATAATAATAATGATGATGATGATGATGATGATGATGATTTCAAATTTTGGCTCAATGCCAACAATTTGAGGGGAGGGGGTAAGTCAATTACATTGATCCCAGTGTTCAACTGATACTATTTGATCGACATCAAAAAGATGAAAACCAAAGTTCACCTCAGCGGGGTTTAAATTCACAAGAGACATAAATAGTGTAAGGTATATTTTCTGGTTGAGAAAACGTAGCCACGAAAAAATTTCTGGAAGTTTGTAAATGTGAAAAAGAAAGATGGCTGAGAGGGTGGGGGAAGTATTTTGTAGCAAAATGGAATAGCGGCTTTTTATAATCTTTTTTTTTTTTTTTTCCATGTGATTCTCTGCAATTGAATGCTTAGAATTATGAAGCACCACATGGTTAGGAAACCACATGGTTGGGAAGCAAACTCCTTGACCATACAGTCATGTCTTAGCCTAGATCCTTTATATTGGTGAGATAGGCAAACTAGATCATTCCAAGTTCTCTTTTGGTTGCTCACTCTTACTCTGCCATATGGCTGAATGGCTATAGTTTTGAACTACAATACTAATTTACAGGTCTTAAATTCAAATTCACTGCAGGAGTTTCATGTGTTTTGGCTACTGCATTTAAGTATCTGTCTTATTTCATTACACTTCCAGGAGTAGGCATCACATTCCCTAAGTGTGTTACTTTAAGAAAGGCTAGAGCAGTGTCTCTGGTCTTCTTGATGTTATGAAAGCAAAGCTTAATCTCCCTCCTGTGAAAGCTCTCTGAGCATTTGAGATATTTACATTTTACATATACTTCTATTACTCTGAAACCTATTCTCAATAGTTTCACCCTCTGAGCTTGTATTAGCTATGACAAGCAAAGAAGGAGCTTCTATGTGGTTGCTCAACTTGCTAGAAATCGCAACCAAATCTCCTTCACATTACATTCTGCTGTAATACACACACACACACACCTACATATTGGTGTGTGTTTGCGGTGGTGGGGAGATGGGACATTCATTACCAAAATGCCTTTGATCATAAGTCTCCTCAATCAGGGCTGACCTAGGGCTAAACAGCAACAACAACAACATAACAGCAAGCAAGCAAATAGGTGTGACAGTAATTGTAATATCGTTAAAACAATTTCTTTTATTTCATTAATACCCAGTCACTTATTTCAATTCCCGTGAGATAAGCCTTTCTTGAAAGCTAACTTTATGCATCCAATGGACCGTAAAGCTAACAAAACAGGTGGCCAGTTAGTTAATTTAGTTAACATTTACGCGGTTAAGTAAACAAGTAGCTGTTTAGATAACTGTATTAATGTTTGTTTTTGTTTTTTTTTCTTTCTTCCAAGGTTTGAATACCAATAAGGTGAAGATTATTTTGACATAGGGGGTTGTCACAGATTCTTAGCAGCATGTTACTGTAACAGCAGTGCAAACATAACAACTAATTACAGATGATAAGTTCTCTGTTAATAGATATTGTATATTTCAGGAAAACGCACATCAAATAGAAGACTGTTTTTCAAATTCCTTGTGCTCAGCAATGCATTTCTTTCGTACTGTTCAGATGCCAACTCGATGCTATTATGGAAATCTAAATAGAAGAAATAACACTATCTATAATAGTGGTTTCTAACTTTGGCACAACACCACAAATTTGTAGAGGAGAAGCAGTCATTCAAATCAACCCCAGTATATAACTGGTACCTATTTTTTTTTTATCAGCAGAATTAGAACTCGGAACAGAAAAACAGATAAGATGCCACTAAGTTTTATCTCTGGCATGCTAAAGATTCTGCCAGCATACCACCTTATACCCTCAATAATAATAATTGAAATAATCTTTTCGTTTATTGTTGCCACAATTAGGTAGGTATTTTAAGGATAGGGTATTGTTTACTTCATTAACCTTAGTACTTGACAGGTATTTATTTATCAACCACAGAAAGATAAGCAAAGATCTTGGTAGGATTTGAACTCAGAACATATAATCAAATAGTGCAAGGCATTTTGTCATTTGTCACTCTATGAATTCTGTCATTCACTATTCCAGATAATTATAAACCATTATCATGATGAGTTATAAAAATAATGTTTTGTAACTTGGGTGGGGAGTACACGATCACAGACGTTGTGAGGATAAGGTGAGGAGCAGCCCATTGAATATGTGCCTGTACATTGATGATGATTATGTGGGGTGGGGGTTGTTTAACTGTGAGAGAATGATAGGCAATGAATTGATAGGAGTTATAGCTGTTGTTTAACCCAAGGTCAAGTCTGATAAAAAAAAAAACAACAAATTCAATGTCCATCCTGTCTTTTACCTTTTTTCTTCTTTTTAGAAGTGTATTGGACTACATTGTCCGACATAACCTTTACCTACTTAAGATATAGGATTTGATTTGAAGGTATTTGGTTGTTATTTCTAGCAGGTCCAGTGACCATGTAGAAGCTCATAATGGTATTCTAAATTAGAATGCATAGGATTGTAACTAAATATTACAGAGTATTTAAGTATTTAGTACACTCTGCTATTCCACTGCTCTTTTGTCTTTTTGTTGTATTTATATTTGATTATGATGCGGTTGCTTAGCCCTTCACCACACAGATTGTGTGGGAGCTAGAGCATTAAACTTTGCTTACATACATTGTTATGTTCTTGACTAGGGCTAGTAACTCTGCTTGCCTTGTTCATATGAGTCAATTCAACATCTTTCATAGCAGGTAGATTCAACACTTTGTAGTTAGAAGCAGAAGAGGAATCCAGTTGTAAAAATAATTGCCCTGATAAACCTATCTTACAACATGGTAAAGTGGGTGTAAAAAAGAAAAATGGGGGAAAAAAAAAAGAATGCACAAGTGAAAAATAGGTGTTAAATAAAAAAGCAACAGCAAAGGCAGGAAATGTTGTTGTTATCATTATTAAGGTGGTTAAACAAAATGCTTTGTGGTATTTCTTTTAGCTTTACATTCTGAGTTCAAATCCCACAGAGGTCAAATTTGCCTTTATATCCTTTCAGACTTGATAGAATAAGTACCAATTGAGCACTGGAATTGTTATGATTGACTTCGCTGCTCTTCAAAATTGCTGGTCTTGTGCCTCTAATAGAAAGAATTATTATTACAGGCATTTCTTAAAATCCTGTTTCTTATTTACAATTATTTTTATATATTTCATTTATTTGCTTCTTAGTAGCAATACCTGGCTTTGTTTTTGGGTTTATACTGTTTCAGAAAAAAAAAGTTACCTAGCTTTTGACCTTCATGAAAAGATGTGCTCCTATGCAAAATTTCAGATACTTATGTGCAAAACTATGGCTTACTATTTGTATGATACATACAGAACATACATTTTATACATTCACTTTCATGTTAATGCAGTCATTTTAATAGTGTTAAGCCTTTGTAACATCGAATTTGCTTGCTAAATACAAATGCAATTTGTAGTTAGGATAGTTTTGTGTGGTGGTTAACTCTATGAAGAGTAGCAGTGATGGCTATTTGTCTCTGTTAAATGTATGTGTTTGTTGCCTGTTTGGCAATTGGTAGTGTGTGTGTTTGTGAAAGGTTATGTATTATTGATGTTTATATGTATGTGATGGTGGTGGTGTCTAAATTTATAAGACTACTGTGCACCTATTATGTTTTATCTTGAACTTTGCCTGTTAGTTAAATAATGTGTTCCTGTTTCTTGTTGTTTAGCCCCAGGTCAATCCTGATCAAACATTTCAAGTATTATATATTTCACTTGTTTTATTATATCTCAGTTGATTTGCTGTTTTTTCCTATCTAGGATTGTAGCCTTTCTTTCCAAGTTGATAAAAATGTAATTTGAGGAAAGTCCTGTTGATATTTCTAACAGATAGTGGGGTCAGGAGTTGTTCATCACTGACTTACAAGACTTCAGTTTTTTTTTTCATTAATAATGCTGATAATGATGGACAGGAGGTTCTCCATAATGCTATAATGCAACTAAACCATTCTTCCAGGCTTTCTCAGCTATTCCTTGAACTGTTTGACTGTATGGACAATTAGTTCTTGATCAATTACTCCCTGTTCAGTTACTCCCTGAACAGTTTACTCCTTCAGCCATTCAGTTACATCATACTTTGTGTTTAGTGTAACACATTAAAGCCAAAGATAATTCCTTATCACTTAACTTCCTAGAAACCGTTTCACATTATCAGTTATTCAGGTTTGTTATTTTATTTAGAGCTTTTATTGCTTCCTACTAATCCTGATAACATACATATTTAAGGCTTTAGATCAAAACCACTTATCTATTGTTGGTTTTGTTTTTTTCATGTCTCTAGTTAATTTTCTTAATACACTTTTCTACTTTTAAATCAATGTGGGTTTATTTATTTAATTATATTAGCTGTGACATTCAGATTTTACTGGCAACAGTAATTAAGCTGAAGTATTATTACAGCAGTTTTTTGGGTTTGCCTTTCTTCTTTGGATAAGGTATATATTTTTGCTTGCCTCAGACTATCTAGTTGATAACAGCTACTACTATGATTTCTGCTTTTCTGAACTTGTTTATGTACTAATCCAACATAAACCTATTTATTTGCTCCCTGTCGTTTATAATAATTAGTAATAAGTTTATCATATACAGCACTTAGGTGCGTTACAACTCATTGGAAAAGGGTAAAAGAAAGGATAGAAAGTAGCAATAAGTCAAGAAAGCTAGAAATGATAGCCAATAACTGCTTGAAGAGAGGAACAGTGTTGGTAAATTTTAAAGAATGCAGTATCCTGACAGTTAACAACTGGCATAGGTAGTTTATTCCATGTTTTGGCTATCCTAAGCATGAGAATATGTTTCTGAAAGTCATGGCAGCTGTAGTTTTTTGATTTTTATATGCATGTCCATGGGTGGCAGAAATATTGAATTCAAAAAGGTGGCCAAATTTGTTGTTAGAAAGATGGTGGATAATTTCATGTGCCTCTCTCAATGCTCTGAGAAGCATTATCCTCCACTCTGTCTCAAAATGCTACTTCCAGTCAATTTCTTCCATAGCTATGCTGAGGAATAACTCTCTATTGATAATTTTTTTCTCTCTGAATCATCAGCTGTACTAATCTCACATAATTATCCCTATCCTCAATTTAGGAAAGTCTGTAAAGGCTATGGGTACTTCTGGTGACCTTATTAGACATGACTGTTAATTAAAAAATATTGGTCTCATCAAAATTTGATGATTATTTATTGAAAAGTCAGATGTTTAACTATGAAAACAGCACTTGTTTCAAACAAAAATCAACAAAGAAGCCACTACATGGTTGCTTTGGCATGCTGGGAATGGCAATTTTAGAAACGGTAAAATAAAAATGACACATTAAAGCCACCAGTAGTAGGATATGAACTAAATAAATGAATTATGCTTTCTGCTGCAGTTTTGAATCAGGTTGTTGCAGCAATAAACTTTCTTAAAACCATCTGCTTAAAGCATGAAATGGTATGAAAGCTATTTCCATTTCAGCTTGTTAACCCTTGTACTGCATGTTATAAATAATTCTTGGTACTATAAATACTACACTCTTATGGGAAGAAAACAGCAACAACGTTGAAGGGATTTTTTTACATTTGACTGTTATTATCTGTAAGAATTATAATACCTGGTTGTTGATGAGTAATTATTTGTGTATGTGTGTGAGTATGTATGTAAGTAAGAAACTGAATTTTCTTCACAAAACATGCACTCCCACTTGTTTTTATTACTTAGTCAGAAGAACAAGGCCATGCCTAGTGATTCTTTTTAGGGTCTCCAAGACTGGTGAAAGTACAGAAGCAAAGTTATTCTCAGATTAAAAACTTGACCCAAATGCTTGCAATAAAGCAGATGCTGTTAAAGGCACCCACAAACTAAGTTATGGTGTTAAATAAGATGAAAAAAAACAACAAAAACAATGAAAAACTTTTTTTTCCTGCATATTGATCATTTTGGCATTATAGGGTTAAATTCAAGTTAAGCATTTAGAATATGTTTTGCCTTAAGTCTCAGCTGTTTACTTTAGGAATATATGAACTCATGACCCTTCAATCCATAATGTATCACATTTTCACACCAATGTTGCTTATTTTATTGATTTCATACTAGAAATTCCCAATGGAAGATAAGTTTTGACAGAAACATTGTTGAACTATTCAATCCACAAAAGAGATTTTTGCTAAAAAGCTGAACATGTCTCAAGTGTCTTTAAACAGATAACTCAGTGATAATTTGTTCTGTTGTTTAATTTGTTGTTTAGTTTTGTTTTCCTTAACTAAATCTGTTTCATTTCATTTTTTTATTTTCCTGAAGCACAAATACTATGAATGCTTTGATGCAGTTGCAAACTGATTTCCGTGCTTTGTGGACAACAGTAGTTAAACATTTTTTTTTCCTTTTTATACTATTTTAATTCAGCTGCTTTGTTCCTTTAGGATGGCATTGGTGGTAACCTGCTGTGATGTCACTATATGCTTCTTGTATTTAGCTGTATTGAAGCAGCTTTACTCAGAAGCTTAAAAATATTTTGTCTTGGAAACATGGCAAAGAGCATCTTTCTTCTCTGCAGAACCTGAATCTCCATGGACCAATCTTTCCAGCAGCTGCCAGTCTACCAATGTGTAGCTATTCATATTAATGTAGAAATAAAAGCTTCAGATTATTAAGGAGAGAGCAAGATGAATGAGATGGTGTGTTGTTCATGCTTTTCTCAAAGATATATTTTAATGCATATGATGTTAAATTGGTATTGAAACTGGTGACATTAGGGACTCTTGTTTAGTGATAGTGCCGAGGTGCTTTCCAGATAAAACATTAACTACATAGGTGCATGTGTGGCTGTGTGGCAAGAAGCTTGCTTCCCAATCACATGGTTCTGAGTTCAGTTCCACTGCGTGACATCATGGGCAAGTGTCTTCTATAGCCTCAGGCTGACCAAAGCCTTGTAAGTGGATTTGGTAGTCGGAAACTGAAAGAAGCCTGTTGAATATGTGTGTCTGTCTGTCTCCACTGCTTGACAATCAGTGCTGGTGTGTTGAAGTCCCCATAACGTAGCAATTTGGCAAAAGAAACCAATAGAATTAGTACTAGGCTTTAAAACAAAAAAGTACTAGAGTTGATACATTCAACTAAAAAAAATTCTTCATGGTGGTACCACAGCATGGCCACAGTCTAATGACTGAAACAAGTAAAAGATAAAAGACACACTGCTTTCAGCTAGTTTGATCACTCCTCAGTCTTAAAAGAGTAAAAGTTTTGGTTTACGGGTTACTGCTTCATGTCACCAGACTAACTTTATTCATGATATTCCTGCAGTTAAGATATTGATGAACTATAGGCTTCATGGCTGTGCATTCGAATCTTATTCATCCAGTCATCGTATTTTGTTTTTGAGCAAGGCACGAGACTGCTTTCTTTAATCAGACTGCCCAGTTGGCTGAAAGGGTTCTATACTTAATTATTAGTTGAATGACTTGATGCAGAAAAATAATTAAGTACACCCCAGCTATTCAAAACAATTTTTAAAACAATTGAACAAGTAATATACAAGCAACTAAATTTGTAAAAGCCATCCATCCTATTCTTAATAATAAGAAATAAAACAAAAAAATTATAAAGAAATCATTTAAAAAAAAAAAAAGGAAAATGAAAAAACTAGATTAGTTATTTGATAGACTGATCTATTTAATTTCAGAGAATTTTCTGTGTTCTTATAAGAACATCCTGCTTTAATATTCTATCCAATCAAATCTTCTAGCATCGTTTCTATCATTACACCTTCCTGTGAACTGGAAAATATTACCAAGGATAAAAAGAAAATTGTTACTCTTAGATGACTTCTATCATTTTGTTGTTGTTGTTTGAATCTCCATGGCAACAATATGCAATTCTTCCTATTTTTTTCTTTCTTTCCTGCAACTTTTCTCACCTTCTCTCCTTCTCCCACTATTTCTTCTCTTCATTTGTCCCCCCCCCCCAGTTTTTTTTCAATTTTAT
>NC_068991.1:22491263-22495045 GCF_001194135.2 Octopus bimaculoides
TTTTCTCTGACTTCCTCTTCTTTGTCTTTCCTTTTTATGTTCATTTTTTTCTTTACATTATTTCTCCTCTCTCTCTATCTCTTTCTCCTCTTTATTTCTTTCGCTCCTCTCTCTTTCCTTTCCACCTTTATTTAAATCTAAATATTTATAGACAATCCAAATATCTTTGGTGGGGATAATGCTAAGAATGTCTAAACACACGCACACATGTATTCTTGGCACTGAGGATATTTTGGTTGCCTGTATGTATATATATATATAATTTAAATTAGACATTCCTTTTCTACTTCCAGTAAGATCAGGTCAAGTGGTTTAGACTTATTGATTTTGAATGAGGTTTTTTTTGTTATTTTGAATTGTCTTACAAATTGTACATCCTATAATTAGACACACTCTAATCTATAATGATTGGCAAAGTTGTTCTTAATACTTTCCACAGGTTCTGTTAACCACAATGCTTTATCACTGCTTGTGGCAGAACTGAGGATTTATTAGAGCTTGTGGTAGAGAGCTGGTGCTATGAACTAAAAAGACTGGACAATTACCTAAATTACTAAAATCTGGAAGACACCACTAAAATTCTAAATAACTTAAGTAACATTTCTTAAAACTTGTAAAAAACCCCAAAAAATAATGAAAATTATAAATAATGCTGGTGTGGTCACTCCTCGGGTAGAATAGAGGAGGACAGAGGTGAGGGGAGACAAGAGAGTTTTGTGGCATATGATTTAGTGTGAAACAACTTAAATTTTTCCAGGAAACAGATTTCTTGGATTATATCTGTAATCATAAAAACTACAATTTTCTTGCCAGCAAGTTGATTATAATTTCTTGACTGTATTTTTCTTTTCAGCTGGTGCAAGAAGGGGTGACAGTTTGAGGGATTACCAAAGAGGGTGCACATTGTAGGGCTAGTAGAAGGAATTGTACACATTGTTGGGCTGGTTAAGGTGTTTGAATACTCTGACACCAGTCCCAAGTTAAAGATTTGTCATAGCTTGTGATAGGAATAAGAGTTTGTCATAGTTTGCAATAGGAGTAAGTATTTGTCACAACTCATATGATAGGAAATACGTCACAATTTGTGAAAGGACTGGAAATTAATCCTAGTTTGTCTGGATTGAGAATTTGCCTTAGCTTTAGTCAGAACAGAAAATTTATTATTGCTGTTTAACTTCAAGTCTGCCCCAATGAAGCAGACTTATGGTCAGAAATGTTCCAACCGTTGCCAGCCTGTCTTTTTGCCCCCTCCTCTCATAGTGCATTTAGGACTACATTAACCAGCGTCACACCTCAATGTTTTTTTGTTACAGCTTTCACTGACTTCACTGTTCTGTCACCACCATGCTTGTTTACTTTTATTTCTGTAGTTTCCATCATCACAATTTAAGCCATATAGTAATTGCAGTTTTTTTCTTAGAAAATTCTAGATAAACTGCAAAGAAATTTTTACTTTTGAATTTCACTCTTGAATTTCTGAAATATATCTATTTTGAAAATATCTCCATTTAAAAAAAAAATTTTGTTCGTTTTTTTTTTTTTTATATATAGTAGAGTTTAACTTCTGCAAATACATAAACACACATAGCCGCAAAGATACACGTACATACATATGTACATCATATATACATATATCGTTCGTACCTATGTACATACATAATACATACATTGTACGTACATACTTACGTTGCATATACAATAAGTATATACTTAGAAAAATATACATAACTATGAATACTATTAAGGCCTAAAAATTGCCTGTAGCCAACCTAGAGAAATCTCAGCGTCAAGCTTCTTAAGAAATTTAGTTGAATATACTTGAATGAATTCGAACAAAAGTTGCCTGATGTCTTGTCTTGTCATTTTTATTTGTCAATGTTGATGGACAAAAAGATGTTTGTTGGTTTTAGCGAGTATATAATTACGTGTATATTTATATACAGACAGTAGTGATTATAACCACATCCTCCCTCTTATTTACTGTTACTATCATCATAGCCATTATCGCTATCATTATCGCCGTTGTAATCTTCGCTGCCGCCACTATCATTATTGTGTCATCGTCGTCATCGTAAGCACCTTCGTTATAATCGCTTCCTCCACCACAATCGTCTTAACGTCGCCTTTGCCATCGATCTAATCGTCAGTGCTACTCTCCCTCCATCTGATCCTGTCTTAGAAAGAGATATGTTAGTTATTTCAGTAAATTTGATTTTTATTTCTTGACATTTTCTTCCTTTTTGTTCACCCGAGTTGGTGTCCTTGACATGCCGAAAGTACCGGTATATTTGGGATGCTATAAATGTTGACAGACGATTAGAGTCGAGGCAATATGCGTTCCTGTAGAGGTTGTTGTCGATCAGCTCCTGAGCAGTGGTTGCGACCGTCCGGTACTTTTTTTACCCCGACATTGGGTATTTAGAACAGGCATGGACAACCTTTTGCGAGAAGCAGGCCGCATGAGACATCTCCAGGCGAGCTGCTCTACTAAAAGAAGCTTGAAGGTAATTTTTGTTTTGTTGGTGTTCCATTCAGAAAGTCCTGTGAGCCGCAGTTTACCCAGAGCTGATCTTGATCCACATTATCTAATGTGTTATTTGCTTCTTTTTCCTTTATTCTTTATTAAATCAATAGGAAAACTATCTGGCGGAGATTTGGCTTCTATTTCTGGCAGGTCGAGCGACTATGAAAGAGGTTTATTCCATCGGTTTAGTTATCATCAGCAGTATTGTTGTATTTTGGGTACTGTCACTATTGTAATTCCAAAGTGATCAATCAATCCTGTAGTATTTCGAGGGTGTGGGTGTATGTGTGTACGTGCGTACGTGTGTTTACCTGAGGGTTTATTTTTATTTTGTGGATTGCTGCTGTAAGTAGTCGCTAAATTGCTTTACTTAATAACACCAGCAACAACATCTTTTTGAATCAATTACCAATCAATAAGCTATCCTTGGCTTTATAAACTCTGCATTAAATCCTCTTGTCGAAAGGCCGGCGCTACGTTCAAAATAATTATTATATAACTTATAATTGCTTTCGTTGTTTACTGGCCACTCGCCAGTATAGTTGTGTCACGGCTAAGGTGATGCCCCACTTGTTTTCTGGTACGGTAAATTTATACTACTACTACTATGACATACCATTATGCATCTACATTGCTGTCTTCAAAACCCTTTGATTGATTATCGGTACGTGCTAATTTGTTGTCTCTAAGTTTTGTTTTCGTTCTTTTTTTGATAACTTTTCAAACTGTTTTCAGTTACTTGGAGCGTAAGAGAACTTAGTCAAAATCACGTAACCCAAGGTTTGTTGTTATAACAGTATATTGTTGTCATACTTCATTTCGCAAGACATTTGAACTTCTTTCAAACTTCTTCCTTTTGATGCATGCATCACTTTCCAACGTACCGCCTTCAGATACACCTCTTTCAAACGTACGTACTTCAGCTGCTTGCATCTTTTTCGAACGTACTTCCCTCAGATGCACGCATCTCTTTCAGATGCACTTCCTTCAAATGCACGCATCTCTTTCAACCGTACTTTTTTCAGATGCACGCACCTCTTTCAAACGTACTTTTTTCAGATGCACGCATCTCTTTCAGATGCTCTTTCTTCAAATGCACGCATCTCTTTCAAACGTACTTTCTTCAAATGCACGCATCTCTTTCGAATGTACTTTCTTCAAATCCACGCATCTCTTTCAGACGCACTTCTTTCAGATGCATGCATCTCTTTCAAACGCAATTCCTTCAGATGCATGCATCTCTTTCAAACGCAATTCT
>NC_068991.1:22496304-22501649 GCF_001194135.2 Octopus bimaculoides
CATGCATCTCTTTCAAACGCAATTCCTTCAGATGCACGTATCTCTTTCAAACGCAATTCCTTCAGATGCATGCATCTCTTTCAAACGCAATTCCTTCAGATGCACGTATCTCTTTCAAACGCAATTCCTTCAGATGCATGCATCTCTTTCAAACGCAATTCTTTCAACCATATTTCTGTCAGATGTATATCATTCAGACGTGTCTCCTTCAAACATGCTTCCCTCCAGACGTATTTCCTGACTGTAGCAATAAAAACCTTTCTTCCCCAACCCCCTTCCTCTACGAACCAACTTCTCCTTTTGTATGTATTTCGTCTTACATATTCTGTCAATTACAACGCAACTCAGCATTATTATGTTCAACCCCAATTTGATTTCCCTTTAGTTAAGACATGCAACAACGGGGTGGGGGAGGGGAAGGAAGAGAACGTCGTGAGAGGTTAGATGGTGTAGTTATGGAAGAGGGATGGTGGGGAGTACTATTTCCTATTCAATAAGGCTATACAGTGCAGATTTAGAACCGATGAGTTGCATTTATTTGCCAAACTGATATTTGATTAGCTGTTCTGTCAGTAAATATTCTAGACTTTAAAACTAATACAGAAGTCCAGGTTTCCTTCTTCATTTCAATTTACTTTCTGGCATATATAATTACTCAGTATGAGAAATGTACACCTCTACTTTAAAATATCAAATTAATTGTTATTCACTTGTTCTCTATTTCAGTTCTTCTTTATTCTCTCTCACTCTCACACAATATTCTAGTTTTAATTCAATGGATTCTTAGGTTAACTTCTAATTTTATAGTTTTTCTCCTTTACTTGTTTCAATAATTGAACTGCAGCCTTTCTGGGGCACCACATTTGAAGGGTTTTAACCAAACGAATCAACCCCAGTACTTAAGATGTTACATAGGGAAGTAGTGTAATAGATAGGGGATGTTGGATGACACATAGGGACCTTGTACCCTACACGATGTTACTTCTGGGATAGACTGGACATGTTATGTGTGATAGTTGCTTCTGTTTTGCTATCATATCATTTAAAAAAGTAAAAGCTCTCTAGAAGACAGGCGAGCTAAACTATGTAGGGATATGACAGTCTAGATTCCTTGGAAGATATTAGAATAGTGGTTCTGAACTTTCTTAAGTCAATATTCTCCTTAACCCTCTAAGTAATTCCTCAATTATTATGCGGAAAGGAAAAAAAGTAAGAAAAATTGTCTCATAGCTGAAAAAGTTGCAACAACAACCATCTGTTATAATTGCTTGCATGCAATAATATTTTTCTAACTAAAAGAATCATTAGAGCTTGGGCAAACTCCGAATTTTGTCATTTCCTTCTTATACTATTTGTGTGTAAAAGTGCTAACAATATATGTTTTAATGCCAAAGCTATAGATTGTAACAGTCTTGACAATCCAGTCAAAATGTCTGCTGGTTTGCTAGTGATTAGACCGAGGCAGAATAACTTTTCCATTTATCTGAATTATTAATTTGTGATCTCAATTTCATGTATTAATAACACACATACAGGTGCAAGTATGGCTGTGTGGTAAGAAGCTTGTTTCCCAACCACATGGTTCCAGGTTCAGTCCCACTGTGTTGCACCTTGGGCAAGTGTCTTTTACTATAGCCTCAGGTCGACCAAAACCTTGTGAGTGGATTTGGTAGGCAGAAACTGAAAGAAGACTGTCATATATATATTTGTGTGTGTGTGTCTTTGTGTTTGTTCCCCATGAAGAAGGAAACCTGGACTTCTGTATTAGTTTTAAAGTCTAGAATATTTACTGACAGAACAGCTAATCAAATATCTATTTGGCAAATAAATGCAACTCATCGGTTCTTGACAACTGATGTGGGTGTGTTTATGTCCCTTAACTTAG
Source organism: Octopus bimaculoides (assembly GCF_001194135.2). NCBI lineage: Eukaryota > Metazoa > Mollusca > Cephalopoda > Octopoda > Octopodidae > Octopus > Octopus bimaculoides. Next base: position 22,498,190 of record NC_068991.1, read on the forward strand.
CGGTTTGGCAAATATGACTGATAGAATAAGTACCAGGCTTACAAAGAATAAATCCTGAGTTCAATTTCTTTGACTAGGTGATGCTCCAGCATGCTGCAGTCAAAATGATTGAAACTTACAAAAGAATGTTAGGAATGAAGGAAAAATAATTTTGTACAGTCATAAATCATCTTTTGTCTTTGCCTTGGTGGGAAAGAGGTCTTCTCCAGGTTAAGAACTACCATGTTGAAAACTATTGCTAACTCAGAACTGAGATCTTAAAGTATATGTTTTGTTTTACCTTGTTAGTAATTCTGGGATAGTGTATTCATTTATCTATGTATTTACACACACATGTTGATGTGTGATCATGTTCTCTGTGCAAGCGTGACTGCAAGAAAATATTAACAATTTCTTAAATGTAAATATCCCCAACAATATTTTTGTTTTGACATTTTTCTTCCATTTTAATTTGTTTACCTCCCCCCACTTCTTCTTCTCTTTCAATTTATCTTTCTCTTTTAGATTTTGTCATATGAAGAAGCCCTCGTCTTATTTATCACTATGGCAACGAATCCTCCAATTTACTTGGATTATGGCTAGTTAACTCCAGTAAACTAATAATAAAAATAAGAAGGAAAACTCAAGATATCTAAGTGAGAGTTTGGGTTATTAAGGGTTATGTTTTCTCCAAGAAAACAGCGTTTAAACTCAGTCTTGACATCATTCAGACTGACAACTCTAGAATTATTGATGTCGGATATAGGTACAGTTAGCATAAATTATCTTATTGGTGGCAAGCGAAGGCCAAAAACGACTATTTGTCTGTCGTGTTGCAGACACCACGAGAACTATAGGTGAGTTTTGTGAAAATTGCTGCTTTTCTGCACGCACAAACACATCATACACTCCTTTGAACACTAGAAGCATTTAGCAAAATGTTTCTACCTACAGTTTTTCCCTTATGACTTTCGCTTTTATTTTATCTGTGTCCACCTCGATGCTTAATGAGATCTCAATGGAGTCATAAAAAAAATATTAGTGTTTGATTTTATTCCTCTCTGAGAATGTGCACACACACCTTTATCTGCAAATGCATTTGTTTGTGTATATTTATGTATTATCTATGTACGAGCATAAACATGTCAAATGCCGGCAGTTCTATTAATGATAGAAAATGGTGCATCATAGTAATAGGTGAAACCATTGATAAATGCCAGCAATTGAGTAAATATATGTACATAAGCAGAATTGAAGCACTTGAACAATCAGATACAAATGTAGTGTCTCAGTTGAAAATATTATCATCCATATAATATATATGAGTGGATAAACGAAAGAAAAAGGCACTCAACACATTTAGTAGAATGCTCCATCCACAAACGTCTGATAAACAGTTTGCAATGGAGGGACAACTGCTGCTGTACTCATTGAATCATGAGTGCGTGTATTTCATTTTTTCTTTTATATTTTAGTCTGGTTTTTTTTTTGTGCTTAACCTTCCTGAAACTAACTCTTATTTCTTTTTCCAAGAGACAGATAACACAGACACACAAACACACAACACACACACACACAAACACACACACACACACACACACACACACACACATGCACGCACGCGCGCACATGTATAAGGCACTTTGAGCACGCGTCTTCTATAGCCCAGGGCTGACCAAAGCCTTGTATACATATGGTGAGCTTATTTCAGTTTCTGTCTACCAAATCTACTCTCAAGCCCTGAGCTATTGTAGAAGACACTTGCTCAATGTCTCATTATTATATCTATCATATAGGTAATAACTACAAGTATATTTCTTTTGTGGTTTTAATGATTTCCAAAACTCAGAAGAAACATTACACAAGATGGTTTCCTTCCCATAATGTCCCTCAACATCTAAATGTATGTCTATTACACTGCAAATATGACAAGTTCTTTATCATGCATATGCATATTCAGTTCACTGCCTCTGACAAACTTGTACATATATAACTAAAAATGAGTCTTTGATAAAAATACTCTTATGATAATGATGATCTATAGTATGCTTGCATTTCTATCTCAGCACACTTACAGTTCCCCAAATACATCTGGTTTGGCAAGTTTACACTTAGAATTTGACATACCAAGAGTGCAGTATTGTTGTCTAAGGGAGTTTTGTAAATATGACATGCAGGTAGGAGATATGTTAACATGAGTCAATGTTACAGTTATGAGATGGTTGTTAGCCTGAGTATTACACCAACTGATTAACTGGATGGAGAAAATATCACCAGAACACTCAGCATCTATAGCTTTTTCAAGACAGACAACTGCAATTATAGACTATCATAGATTTCTTAATATCTGTTTTTTCCTGTGTTGTCTCAGATTAGAAGAAATTGTAGTTCAGCATATATAAACATATATCTTCATATCACAGTGGAAAATATATCTTCAATTAATGTGTATCTTAGTCTTAAAATAAACACTCTGTATCTTCCTTCACATGTCGTAAGCAGTGGCTAAAATGGGTGGTAAAAGAAAGAGTATCCAACTTAAAAAACTGCTTCAGAAAGGAAGCTGTGATAAATACTATTGAAAACACTGTCATAGGATCTGCAAAACTAATCTCTACTTTAGCATGGAAAATGTTTTTTTAAATGTTTATTATATAACAGCTTAAGCCAACAAGGGTACATCTATGCAGTTGCTTGATCTACAAGAAAAGTCATCAAAATCTCTCTGAAATCACACACTACCATTTTGAATAAAGGAAGGAGACTCTGGATAACATAGTCCTAGATATGTTGCCTGATGGTTACGAATGATCACAGTTCTGCTTAGATTAGGATCTGAACAGCAGTGACCACTTATCAACATGTAACAATACAACATGTGTCAGAGCTGGCTATATACAGCAGTTATCAGGGTTGGCTAAATTTGTTTGCTTAATATTACAGCCACACACACAAAAAAAAAGTTTTTGTAAAGATGTTTGGGAAGTGAATGATATGAACAAAATGTACATTTTTTTTGTTTTTTGCAATTGTTTAGGTAACTACATGTTGAAGAAGCTTTGGCTGCTGTGAGTTAGCACATACAGGCTGTTGTCATTTAACTGAAGTCAACCCTGATCAAACACTCATGATCAAAAGCATTCCAGCTGTGACAATCCTATCTATTTCCTATGTGCAAAGAATCAAGAACATAATATCCAATGTGCCATTTTTTAAAAACAGTAGGGTGTAATTTGAGGTAGATTTGGCTGCTATTTCTGGCAGGTCAGGTGGCAAATAAGAGGCATTCTTATTGGGTCATCAAGCTCAGGTTGTGCATGAATGATATGCTTAAGTAAAAGTGAAAAAAATAGAATCATTTTGGGGAAAAACCAGATTGTTACATATGCTGTATAATAATTAGTGATAAAATATACATTTACAATTGAAACCTTTTAGCAGTTTTAGCATAACAAAACCTACTGAATTTAATATATTTATT
>NC_068991.1:22502722-22505477 GCF_001194135.2 Octopus bimaculoides
CATACTAATATATACTTTTGTTATTTACACCACCTGTCCTCGTCTGTTGTTATTTTTTGTATATTCTCCTACACACACATATATATATATATATATATATTGTGTGCGTGTGTATATAGTCTTTTATATGTTTCAGCCTTGAGGCTGTGGACATACTGGGCTACTGCTAGTGTGTCTGTGTGTACACAAACACACACACACACAACTGCATGTGGATTGTTGGCAACTTTTTTTTTTTTTCTATTTTTCCCCCGTTTTCCTTTTTTCTCGGACTTTCCTCTGTCTCCTGTTTCTGAAGAAGTGCTTTGCTCAAAATGTAAAAACACCCTTTCTTTCCTTCCCTGAGTGTTTTTTAATACTTTGCATGTACCACGTCCTCATGTTAATTTTTTGTTGTGTGTTTTTCTTCGTTTTTTGGGATTATATATATATATATATATATATATATATATATATATATATATATATATATATATATATATATATATATATATAGTGTGTGTGTGTGTGTGTATACACGTCTATATCTGTTTGTTTACATGTGCTTGCTTATTCAGAAGCTACAAAGTTCAAGTGCTGTTGCTGCTGGCACTTTTGTTTAATAACTTGTCTGCTTGCTTTGTACTATTGAATCTATATGGAATAAGAGATACTTTAATTGAAAAACAAGTATGGGTTAGCATCAGAACATTCAGCTATAAAACAATGCTTCAATGACATATCATCTAATCCATTCTAACATGGGAAAATAGATGTAAAACAAATGTCTGAATGAACAGCATATATCAATATGAAACATAAAAAGCATAGCATAAATCAGCATATAATTAACTGCATAGCACATACCAATGTATAACAGAATAACATATATTACGGAGTTGCCTATATCAACAGACCACAAGATATATCAACCAAAATATAGCAGTACAACACATAACAGCACGAGATATATCAACATATAATAGCAAAAGATATGAACATATATCCTTACATCCACCATATTTGTGTGTATTTGTCTATAACACACATACACGTGTACGCGCGCACACACGGACACACACACGAACATATATGTTGGAAATGTCATGACTAAGAAAACTGTTTGCTTGCTATGATTCCTAATTTAAAATTGAAATGATCTGTAACACATATATGATCAGCCGTTACATGTAGCCTGTAATTAGAATCTGAATCTGGATCCATTGACAAATCTGGTGAGGACAGTTGTGGGGAAGGAGTGGTTCAGTACTGAAGTGATGGTGACAGTAATGGTAATTTTGGTTCAGGGAATTGTGTTGGTAGTGATGATAACGACAGTGGAAAATGATGATGGCAATGAGCCAGTGAAAGAGGCTCTTTGTGATTGCTGGAAGTAGCAGCCAAATCTCACTCAAATTGCTCCTTGTTGTCTTTAAAAACAAAAACAAAAACAAAATGAAGCACACATTGAATAATATAGTACCAGGATGGTTATAACTGGGTTGCATTTAATCATAGTTCAGATATAATTTTACATACATTAACTGATAATTGTGAATGTACAGTTGTCAGTTCAAATAATAATCCCCTCTGCAATATGCACAAGGTCTGAAATCTGGGGGAAAGGGGCTAGTTGATCACATCACCCCTCTGTACTCTATTGGTACTTATTTTATTGACTCCTAAAGGATGAAAGGCAAAGTCAATCTTGGCAGAATTTGAACTCTGAACGTAGAGACAGATGAAATGCTGCTAAGCATTTTCACCCATGTAGCATTTAACATGAAGTGGTAGATTTCATCCATTACCTAAAGACCCAAAAATGGTGAAACCTGTACTTGTTTGTTTGTAATAAAAGTGAAGAATAATCCAGCCCTTAATTTGTATGTGTGTCTCTCTTTCTCCAATCCAAACTTCAAAGTGATTGATGATAGGAAACGCATTCGTCTATGAAAGTTTCATCAAAAATACAACATACACATTATATTTTACCTTTCACATGTTTTAGTCATTGGACTGCAGCCATGCTGAGGCACCAACTTGGAGGGTTCAGTCAAACAAATCAACCCCAGTACTTGTTTTTTTCTTTTTAAGTCTGGTACTTATTCTAGCACTCTTTTTGCCAAACTGCTGAGCTATGAGGATGTAAACAAACCAGCACTGGTTGTGAAGCAGTGGTAAGGAACAAAGACACATGCACACACACACATATATAATAGGCTTTGAGTTTCTGTTAACCAAGTCCATTCTCAAGGCTTTGGTTAACCTTGGGCTATAGTAGAAGACACTTGCTCAACACGGTGGGACTGAACCCAGAATCATGTGGTTGGGAAGCAAACATCTTACCACCCAGCTACACTTGCACCAGTATTTTTTTATTTATTGCCTGACAAATAGTGACAAATAGTAAGCCCCAGTCAACTTATGCCAGTGTGGAGTCAGAAGATAGATAATGGTTGTAAAATGATGATAATGGTTATGATGCTGAGAATAATGAGCAGCACAATACATAGCAACACATAAATTGAAAAACAAATCTATCAACATCCATCAACAATATATACTTTCAACATACAACAGTGCAGCATATATCACAAGAACACAACATATATCAACATCCATCTTTCTGGAGGCCAACATTCTTCTTATTTCTTATTACTTCTTTCCTTTTCTCCTCTTCTCCCTTCCCCCTCCTTCCTTCCTTCCTCCCTTCCTTCCTTCCTTCCTTCCTTCCTCCCTTCCTTCCTCTTCATTCATTCCTTCCTTCCTCTTCATT
>NC_068991.1:22505652-22520308 GCF_001194135.2 Octopus bimaculoides
TCCACTTTCTTCTTCCCTTCCTTTCTCCCTCCCTTCCTTCCTTCCTTCCTTCCTTCCTCCCTTCCTTCCTCCCTTCCTTCCTCTTCATTCATTCCTTCCTTCCTCTTCATTCCTTCCTCTTCCTTCCTTCCTCTTCATTCCTTCCTCTTCATTCCTTCCTCTTCATTCCTTCCTTCCTCTTCATTCCTTCCTTCCTCTTCATTCCTTCCTTCCTCTTCATTCCTTCCTTCCTCTTCATTCCTTTCCCCTTCCTCTTCTTCCTTCCTCCACTTCCTCCTTCCCCCACTTTCTCCTTTTTTCTTTCCTTCTTCCTCTTTCGTCCTCTTCCTTCTTCCTCTTTCGTCCTTTTTCCTTCCTCTTTCGTCCTCTTCCTTCCTCTTCCTTCTTCCTTCTTCCTCTTCCTCCTTTTTCCTTCTTCCTCCTTTCTACCTCCCCCTACTCCTTATTTCTTCTTCTCTCCTAGCAAGCATCTTCACCATCAGCTACATGGCAGATCTTTCTTTCATCCAATATTCATTACATGTCCATCAAAATATATAATCCTCTTTCTGCATGCATTCTTTTCTCAAGTTTCTCGCTTGCATTTCCTCAACTTCCTCTAACTTGACGTTGCATATTCAGCTGAACACACACAAATCATTCCATTCCAAATGCTATAGATCTAAAATGTGGATAAATCTGTGTGTATGTGTGTATACATCAAGTTTTTATGTAGAGATAGAAGCATATGTGTATGCATATACATCTTTGTTTTATTGTCATCCATTCTCTTTACAAACTTAGTGTATTTTAGGCTGCATTATCATGCCCTTCCCCTTTTAAGACTAGAGTATAATATAAGAAATATTTAGCTGCTATTGCTAATGTGTTGAATGACTAAGGGACTCTCTAGAAACTTTGTTATTTTTGTTTATCCTTAAGCTACGATGACTTACAAAGATCTTTGATCAAAGACATTTTAATGATGATCATCCCAATGTTTTTATGGGTATCTAGTTCTACGTTACCCAATGTGACCTTCCCTTTTTCCTTTTTGAATGGTAGAGTGTGGAGGAAAAGAACTTTGGTTGTTATTTCTGGAGGGTTAAATGACTGTGAGGGCTTTTTCATTGATTTTTAAGACACTCTTTATTTATCACCAGAGGTATTTTTTCCAAAACTTCTTTCACTATTACTTGACCCTAATCTTTGTACTTTTAATAGTTCTATCTCTCCATTACAAATTGTATCACCTGAAGTAGTAAGCAAATTTTTGAATTACATCCGATCTTATAAAGAGAGGGACGCCTTAAATAATCTAGTTTTAGATGCACAATACTCAAGATGAGATGGTCATAGTTGGAACATTTTAATCTTAGGTCTGCTCATGGCTAGCTAAAACTTAAACAACAGCTAGCCTTCTCTATTGTTATGGTCCACTCAATTGTGCATGTATTAACAGGTACACATGCTTATACGTGCCTACACATTAAATGGACAAACATCTACACATGCACAAATACATTAAATGAATATAGACAAACATCTACATATGCACCTACATATATGTGCACACACACACACACACACACAAAATAGATGTTCATGCATACACTTGTATTTCTGGATGTATATTTATATCCTTATGCACATATGCATGCAATACATGCAAGCATACAGATGTACGTGTCAGTAATCATATACATTCATGCAGTCATAAATATGCACATGCATACACATGTACTTAAACACAGATACACTGATATGTGTGTGTTCATCTACATATTTATGCATTGAAGCATGCCATGTGCATAAACATGTCTACACATATATTGATATGCATATTTTCACATGCATATACACGTGCACATACTTACACATTCTCATCTGCACACCTGTATACATAATTGTGCAATTTTAATGTATTTATACAGTGTGCAAAGTAGCAGCTGTCAGCCATGGAGGAGGCTCGATTGTTGTGATGGTCAGCTAGCAATTGTATTTATTTTTAGTCTGAACAACTGGATTCCAACTGAAATGTCAAAGTTAATAACTGATCATTTGTGGAATGGCAGAGCGACTGGCAATTTAATATAGCAAACAGTAAATGTCTCCCAATAAGGAAGAGGAATAGGAGTTTTGTAAAGGCTAGTTGTAAGCTTTGGAGATGGATGAAATGTTGTTGTTGGTTAGTCACAGGTCATTCTTGATTGAGCTGGCCTATAATCAATGACATTCCAGATGTGGCTATCCTATCTGTTAGTTATGTAGAACTACATATGTCCTTCCTATTTTAAGATGGCTTTGTGTGATTCAAGGGAGGTTTAACTGTTGTTACTAGCATTTGTATGGAGGCTTTTTTCTTAGTTTGAGTTTTGAGAGTTTTCTGGTATCACAGAGTGACTAAGAGATAAATAATTTTTCTCCACCGGGAAGGGTGCTATTTGCTAACTCAGGACTTCTTAATCCTTTCAACAACCCACAAGTGGCTGCCAACACTGGATTTGAACTTAAGGTGCATGAGCTGAAACCTTCATATTAAACACTGGATTTGAACTTAAGGTGCATGAGCTGAAGCATATTAATGACTTGCTATTTATAGTTTTAGATAGTTGGCAAGGAAAGGTCAGATATTATCTTTACTTCTGTTACATTTTCTTTCACTTTTTATCTGTAGAAATCTGTTTTTCTGTATCTTGACAGAATATGGTTTTGTATTGTCTGAATTCAGTTAGTTTATATTAGATTTGAAGAGAAGTTTTTATGGCTGTGTTAATGGATTTTGTCCCGAGTCTAGAAGCCTGTGGATTAGCTTGTCTGTATGGGTACTTTGAAATTAATGCTGATATGTTACATAAAGGCAATGTCAGTTTTCAAGGAATTAGTGTAATCAATTGAATCAACCCGAGTGTAATGTCTGGTTGTGACTTTTATCAACCACAGGGGTTTGGAAGATAGTCTGGTTGAAATTTGAACTTAAAAACATAACTGTAGATATGATTAAATTGTCATTAAATATCCTGATGAAATGGTAAATATTTTCACTGTTCTTGTGGTTTCCCTTATTTATGTTCAGTGTTACAATTGAGTTGAAGCGACAAAATGGCTGCAACTTGAGTACACTAGAGATTTGAGTCTCAGGCTCAGGATTGGTAGACCAATTTGCATTTCATTCAGAATATAGTTTCACATTGAAGCTGCTACTCTATTGGAACCAACAGTAAATGTTTGAACTTGGTACAAGGGTTTATTTCATTAAGATGGGTCATATATCTGTAATTAATCACATTGAATTGATGGGACAACCCCTTTTTGTTACATAGAACAGTAGTCTGTTTGTTATAAGCAACATTGCCAAAAGCTCTTTCCTTTAACACCAGCCTGAAGCACTTGATGTGAGGTCTTGGATAATTTGAGCATTCTATGTTAAAAAAAGCACAAATTTCTAAGACTGGTAGCAGATTTGATCATCTATGAAATTGATTGCCTTGCTAATAATAACAGTCAAATCTTCTTCAAATCACACTGCCATCTTCAAAAGTCACAACTAGGATATATTGAATAATGTAATCCACTTAGATACACAATGTCAGGGGGAAAAAAACAAAACAAAACATTGGAATCCTGGTTGGGACATCTTTCAGGGCTGAATTGGGGCTAAACAACATCCCTAAGTGATGTCCAGGGAATGGGGAGAAAATGACAACTAGGTGAATATATAACTCTTGTTTCTGTTTTTCACCATACACACACATGCATGCATGCACACAAACACAAGTACATTTGCATGCATGCATGCACATTCTCATACACATTTGCAGACACAGTGATGCATGCACACATATACAAACATTCAGTCATACATGTACACATATGCTCACATTCATGCTGGCACACACTTATTCACATGTGCACATATTCACGCAAACTCAAATTCACACGCACACACACACACGCACACGCACACGCACACGCACACGCACACACACACACACACACACACACACACACACACACACACACACACACACACACACAAAAGTGTCTTTTTTTCCTCATTTTCTTTTTCCTAGAGAAGCTCTAAGCACTTTTTCCTTGTCTCTAAATATAGAAATATTGTTGTTTAGTGAGCTGCATCTTAATTTTTTCCTCCTTTTCCTCTTTTCTTCTTTCAAACCAAATAATACAGTTAAAAATAGTATTTGTATTTTATTGTTTTGCTTTCATCCATCTGTTAAAATGTATTAACAAGCCAATGAAAAACAACCTAACATGGTCATGAGGTCTGCCAGAAGCAGCAGCCAAATCTTTCTCAATCACAAAAGGATAATGCAGTTTTCTATTATTCTAAGATGGCAAAAAACAAAACAAAAAAACAAAACCAGAAAAAGGTCTGAACTAGAAAACTTTTGGTTATAGATCAAATAAGGCACAAAACAAGATGCTTGTAAGCCAACAAACGAATGTCCTTATCATTGCTTTATTGTCACTTTTCCTTCCATGCTCACATGGGTCAAACAGAATGAAGCACATTTTCTACAGTTGCCAACCCTCACCTGTCTCCAAATAAGGTGATGTTTTCCTACGACCAGACATGTTTACAACTATCACACAGTCAATATCAAGGCAAGGAAACTAGTTCACAAGCACACACACACACACACATACACACACTCATATGATGGAGCTTCTTTCAGTTTCCATCTACCAAATCTACTCACAAGTCTTTGGTAAGCCTGAGGCTATAGTTGAAGCTACTCGCTCAAGGTGCAATGCAGTGGGACTGAACCCAGGACCATATAGTCAGGAAGCAAACTTACCACACACCTTCAGCTGTGCCTCTATGTCTGCTTGGTTGTTTGCTCTGCCTGAAATAGTTGCCATAATCTCTCTCAAATTGCACCTTGCCACCTACAGAAATGAAGTTATCTTCAAGGTGTGTAATGCTTGAAAAGAAAAGAGATGGCATTATCAAGGTTGGGAAGCCTCTGATACGAGGTCTGTTCTATCTAGGCTGACATAGAGCTAAACAGCAACTACAACAACAATGTGTGGATGGGTGACAAAAGCTGTTTATCAAGTAACTGATATCCTGGATACATTAACCTCTACAACTGTTGTCAAGGGCAGTGTGGCTTATAAAGACATCACAGCTTGAAATAGTGATGGACAGATATAGATTCTCTTGCTGTTCAATTCTTTCTTGTTGCAGTTTGAACAGCTTCCATTGTGCTTTGTGAATGTGTGTGCATGTGTGTGTGTGTTGTCTACATTGAGTGTAGATGTAAATGTGGGTGAGTAAATGTTTGTGTGTGTGGACATGGGCTGCATGTGTATGTAAGTGCATGGATATGTATATGGATGCATTATATGTGGTTGTGTATGAGTGTATGTCAATATGTGGTTGTGGATGTCATGCATGTGTATATGTGGGTGCACATATATATATGCAGATGCGATAAAAGGTTATCATACTGACAGAACATTGGTGATGGTATATGAAGCAATATGGCATTTATAATACAGATTGAGTGAACAAACAATTTGTAGCTTTTTATAATCAAATCTACCACTGGTCACTTTATTCTACATGCCCCAGTTTAGCTTAGTGCTGAAAATAAGTATCAGATTACCAATAAATCTTGTCTGCAATAGATTTGGTCTTCCTTTCTAGTTGGAAATGTATCCCACTTCATGCTGTGAAACACAAGCTAAGTGCGAAGACTTCCAGAATTTAGACTTCCACATTTTTATTGATATATGCATTCTCTGAATGTAGATTTTTATTGATATATACTCTCTGAAATTCATATATGTGCTCACTCTCATATGTGAGTGTGCGCACACACACATACACTGTCTTATAGACGTACACCTATGATTATTGCTTATTGAGGTACAAGTATTGTTGCAAAGGAGGAGTATAGACAACCAAATCAACTTTAATAACACACAAAACAAGACTAATAATTATGTAAAAGCAACTGTAGATGTTTATGGACGTTTCTTACTATGAGTCTGTCGTTGTATCCCAAGCAGTTTGACTTACTAGAATTGTGTCTTCTGCCTTCTCCAGGTAAGCAAGAGCCCTATGGTTTTTAGGGCTAGAGGAAAGCAACATGTAGAACTAGGGAGAGATTGAGATGCTTGAACCTTTACTTTGAGTATTTATCTGTTTAAAGTAAAATAGCTACAAACAGAAACCAAAACCTTTTAACTCCATGTGCATATGAAAAAAAACCTCTATGCATTCACTTGACCAGCTAGAAGCAACAGTCAAATCTCTCTTCAAATCACACCTTACCACCTTCAAAAAAGCAAAAATGTTGGATAATACAATCATAAATACACTATGCCTTGGAGTAATACAAGATGGTCACAGTTCAAATGTCTGTTAGATCAGTGAAACCTCTCTGCAGTTGCCTAGACTAGTTAGCACAGTCTGAGCTCAGAATCTCTGCTCAAATCACTCTCTGCTGTCTTACAAAAATAAATAAAACAAAACAAAAGTTATATTTCTATATTTTGGAGTTATAATCCCTTCTTCAGGACATTTGGAAAAGTGAGGGATGGAAAAGTAGTTGCTTAAATATATAAATAACTAAAATACAAGGTATGCTGTATTCCTAGGTAGTCACAGACTAAAAAAAAATTATGATCATGTGTTTGATATGTTTTGGTCACAGCTCTGCTTGATCAAGTCTGACAAGGGCTAAGCAATAATTTTTAGCTACACACACACACACCACACACACACACATACGCACACATACACCTACGCACATTTGCATGCATTATATACGGGTAGTGACGAGGATATTTTAAAAATATAATGTTTGACTTAGGGTGGGGGTGGAGAAAGGGGCACAAAATTCTTTTCATACTTTTGTTTTACATTTTTTTGCCAAAATTTTAAATTTACATTTCTTTCCTCTATTTTCACTCCCAATTTAAATAGTTATCTGATGCTTAGTATATTTTGATATACTACTAGCAAATTCATCTGTCATATTCTAAATGTTTTGACCCACATTCCTAAAAGAAATATCTTTAGACACACGCACACACACACACACACACACACACACACACACGTGTATGTATAAACATTACACATACTCAAACATGCATGTTCATATACATAGATATATATTCACACTCCTGCACTTACATGCACATCAATAGAGTATAAGTGTAAAGATATAAGTGTGTGTGTGTGTGTGTGTGTGTCTGTCATTTTTCATCATATATATATAGATAGATAGATAGATAGGTGTGTATTCATATAGACAAATGTATACAGACAACTGAAATGTATATGGGAAATGTAATTAATATGGGTAAGAAGGGAAAAGAAAAGTGGAGTTTTATAAATAAATGATCTATTGGAAGAACAGAAACAAACAAATCAAAAGAGGAAAAAAAGGAAAATGAAAGCAACTACATGTAGAGCTTATTCAATGCTTTCATTGGTCTTTTCTTTTCATTTACAGATCTCACTCCTACACCTTCTCCCTCTCTCCCCTCCGTACACAGATGTTCTCCTCCAGGCCATTAAGAAAAATCCTCAGTTGAGCTTCGTCTTATTCATTATACTACTGTTACCATTCCATTTCTCTGTTTCTCAGTTAATTTAGCATGCTATTCAGAAAATACCAACTTTATTCCTAGCTACATTGTGTATTTTTTTTTCCTCTTATTTCTTTGTCCTTGTTTTTGTTGTAGTAGCATGTGTGGTAATGATGATTGTGGTGGTGGTGGCATTAACTGGTAATGTAGCTGGTTTTAGTGAAGGTAATGGGGACAATGATGGTATCTGTGGCAATAATTGTTGTTGCGGTGATGATAAAGGAGATGATGATGGCAATGTCAGTTGTGTTGATGACTTTTTAAGCAGAGTAATCATGTTCAAGATTAGATTTAACCCTTTCACTTGTACAGCTAATTGTGCCTCTATATAATGGCTATTATTGTTGCTTAAAACGATTCTAATGTCAAGCCAATAATGGCGCATGCATGCAGTATTTCAGCCTGCTAGAAATAGCACCCAACTCTGGCTTGTATTACACTTTAGCATCTAAATGAAGGAAGCACACGTTTGATTATATAGTCCTAGATCGTCATCATTATCATTGTTTTATGGTCACCTTTCCATGCTGGCAGGAGCTGGATGTGTTTCCTGAGGCAGTGTTTTATGATTCGATGCCTTTCCTGTTGCCAACTTTTTAGTCGCCTTTTACAACATGCAGAGGTATTCACTGTTTGGGAGAGGAAAGAAAAGATGAAGTTGTCATGGCTGGAACATTTTTGGTCATAGGTCTGCTAGATTGTGGTTTACCAGGGAGCAAAACGACATCAGCAACTATTCTAATATAAGCTTGAGATGGAACTCCTAGTTGAGGTAAGTGGAGATGATTAAAAAAAATCATCCACAGTAGTAGAAGAATTAAGTGGGTGAATGTGATATCTGAGAGGGAAATATCTTAACTGTGTTAGTGATTGATAGCTTAAGAGCCTACAAACAGGTTACTTTGAATATTGCAAGCTATAATGTGCATAGTCTCTCCCAGAAGAGATTTACTTTTTATTCAGTTTTCCATCAACACAGGTATGACTGTATTAAGTGGTACCAAGTTTGATCCCACTGTAGCACATTGTGCAAGTGTCTTCTACCATACCCTTGAATTGACCAGTACTTTGTGACCAAACTTGGTTGACTGAAACTGTGGAGTTCTGCCATGTGTGTGTGTTATAAGCTACTAAAATTACAACCATCATTCACAAACAAGTTTGGCTTGGCAGCATGTGTTAGGTTTTTACTTATTGTTTTAGGTACTCGTGTAGCTGTGAGATGGTATAGATACTCTCTCAATCCTCCCACTCTTGATTGAGTGGAATATCAAGTAAGTCACAGCTCAAAGGAGAGAATGGTCTGCATCAGCCTAAGGGTGGGCTGGTAGTCATTTTGTAAGCTGAGTGTACTGGAGCAACATGAAATATACAGTGCCTTGTTCAGAGATCATGTAGAGTTACACACACATACACACACTGTTTATGTGTGTGTGTGTGTGTAAATACCTACACACATCTGCTCATGTACCTACAAAGATATAATCATTGGCAAGAAAACTGAAGAACCAGTGCCTGAATTATAAAATCCCTTAAGGTATTTGTTTTGCATTGAGTCCCAGTCCATTCTTTTTCAGTCAGAAATGCAGTGAACCAGTGATTGGGCTATTGGAAACCTGTAACCAATGGTCATTTCATTCACAGATTGCAAACTAAAACTAAGCATCAGTTTTCAAAAGTTCTCCCAAAGCCTAGAAGTCATTTAGAATGCATTTATCTAACTTGTATCTTGTTGAGGCTCAACCCAGTTGAGCAGTCCTTACAGTGTGTGTGTGTGTGTGTATGATCGCTATTAAGATCATCAAATATTGTAAAACCTAGCATAGGTGGTGTTGTTTATACCCCTGGTTGAGCAAATTTATGATTATAGACATTTTAGTCATACCACCCCTTGTCTCTTCATTTAGGATTGTTAGCATAATTTAATGTTCTTTCTAAGGGGTATAATTTGAGAGATTTGGTTGCTATTTTATAGTTGTAATTGCAGGAGATATTTGTCACCATAAATTGATGATAAGGTTGTTAAGCTCTGGAAAAACAGAAGAGTTTGAGTGTTAATGCTTTTACTAAAGAAGAAATAATATTCCTTGTCAGAGAGTCCAGCATAAAATGTCAATACCATTCTTCATCTCATATCATGCCATATATTTCTCATTTGTTTCTATTTCCTAGTTTAATTCATGCCATCTGCTCATCTATTTACCATCTTTTTTGGCTAATGAGAAAGTCCGTACAAGGTTTCCCATCCTGCCAGAAATAGCAGCCAAATTTCCAGCTCATCACACCCTCTCTAGTCTGTCTTGAACCTGTTGGTTCTCGAGGCCAGAGCTTATCTGGATTTTCAAGGTATTCATTACTGATAGTGCGAGACACCTCACCTCAAATTGGGATACCAGTCTGTTGCAAGATTATCTCCCCCTCTTCCCATTGGTACCACTGGTACTCATTTCCAGCTGAGAGTACTGGAACACCATAAAATGAAGTGCTTTACTCAAGGACAAACTTTACCACCCAATCTGAAAATCAAACCCCTTATCTAAAAATCATGAGGCCAGCCCTCTATTCACTAGGCTATGTATTTTCACAAACCACAAATTTTCTCACAGAATGGAAGAATGTACATATTAGATTATGATCTAGATACTCTGACTAGATGTGTGAGGGTGGAGGATCATACAGCTGGAATACTCAGGTTGACCTGGGACTAAACACCACCACCTTTCCCTTTTTGCTACAGAAACAGGGTCTTCTTTTCAGTTAGGTCCTGTGTAAAAACTGAAAAGTTCAATTAAAAGCTTCTACAGTTCAGAACCTTATTTTCAGGTGCTGCTAACCGATGTGATGAAAAAGGTTCTATAGATATACACACTTTCCTTCTACACTTGCTTTGAAAGTTATGTAACAGTTTGTTTAAAGATCAGCTAGGAGTGGGGAAATTAAAATTAGGTTAACCCAGGAAACAAATGGACTCTAAAGGAGAGGAGCGACCAAATTAGATTTTGAGGATGGTTGGTATTAAATGGAAATATTAAGTTGAATGACTTTGAAGTGACATCTCATCTGTATTGACTTCATACCACACACCCCCAATTTTTTTTTTTAATAAAAAGAAAACACTTAATTTTTTTAGTGTTTTATATTTTTATCTACTTATTGATTGGTTTGTTTATTCATTCTAATTGTTTGTTTTTTTTTTGCTTCAATAAACCTTAACTTTTCAAGAGGCAACTTAATTTTTTTTATTCTCAGAGCAATTAAAGTAGAAACATTAATTGTTTGGTCTTAACTCTTTCCATTCTTTTTACCATTCTCTTTCCCTTCCTCCGCTTCTCTACCTCTCCCTATCTTCTACTCACACCTCTATCTCTCTAAGAATTTGAATTATAATGTAATTATAAAAGTTATTTTCTACTTGGATGCAAGTCCTGAGATTTTGTGGAGAGGGATAGAATCAATGAAACTGACTCCAGTTCTTGACTGGTACTTTTTTTCTTCAATCTTAGAAGAATAAAAGTACAAAAAGGAAGTACAAAAAGAACAACAACAATAATAATTTAGGCACAAGGTCAGTAAGTTCAGAGGAGGGGATAAGTTGATTACATTGACCCCAATGCTCAATTGGTACTTATTTTATCAACCCTGAAAGGATGGAAGGCAAAGTCAACCTTGGTGGAATTTGAACTCAGAACATAAAGATAGATGAAATGCCACCTAGCATTTTGCCCTGCATGCTAACAATTCTGCCAGTTTGCTGTCTTAGTAGTTTTCTTCTGTCACAAGAATGGCAGATGAGTAAACAATTACAGAGACAAGTTATGAAAAGTATGAGAAGTGACACAGAATGCAAAAAAATAAAAACAAAGGCTATCCCAAGCCAGCCTGGAGGCTCCTCTAAACTAAGATTACTCTAGCAGCAAGAGTTAGTGCCTTTTCCAGCTGTCATTTCCTACCTGTGGGCAAGGTGCATGCTGAGTGTGGGATTATGTTTGATATTCTGACATACCTTCAAACAAATTTACTGCAAGGTAGCACCTTTTTCTCTGAGTGGAATTCGAAACAGTTGATGGCCAAAAAGAATCACCATGATAGTTTTTACTAGTTTTCTTCTTAATCTTGTTTGTACTAAGTATGAAACATTATTCTGGTAGCTGTAGACTAATCTAATATTTTCAAATCATTCTGCTGCTTAACTATTGAAATTTATGTGCACCTTCCTCTCTCTCCCTTTCTCACAGTAAAATAGATTTTTGTAGCTGACAGTTGGTCTTTTAGGACTTGAGTTGTTGATCATAAAATTAGCAACGCTGATGTTAAAATTTTAGCATTTGATTCTAGTTTGGATCAAATAATTTGTTGTTTTTATTATCTTGGTTAATGTTTACTTTTGAGTATCTGTAAGTTGTCAAAAAAAAAAAAAAAAAAAAAAAAAAAAAAAGAATCACAGGAGTTGCTAATTTTGGTGAGAAAGGTGTAAATAGGCAGAAGAGCAAGGAAGATACAATGTGAGACTAAGTGGAGTGTTAGTTTACAGGTGCAGTGGCCATATAGTATTAGCAGTAAGATGTAGAGAATAGAAGTAGTTTTTCTGTGAACTAGAGGTTTCAATGTTTTGAAAAGTGAATCTTTTATAATCAACCAAATAGACATGTTGATGCAGCCTTGAATGTTAGCAGCACTGCCTCAACTATATGAGCCTGAAGTATGTTATGGAGGGGGAAAATATCTAATAATCATTTGGGAGAAATATCTTTGTTAATAACCTCCATTTAAAATATTTGAATATTTCTTTTCCTCGTGGCAATCTAATGTTCTTTATATAATTTTATTTTTCTGATACAACTGTAGTAATTGAATCCTTTGTATGAATCGTGTTTCTTATTTGCTTAACACTACAGAACCTAAAGCTAACCATCATCATCATTGTTTTAATGTCCACTTTTTCATACTTGCATGAGTCTGGCAAAATTTGTTTTGGTAGATTTTTCTAAGACAAGATCCCTTTTCTGATGCTAATCCTCACTGTTTCCAAGGTAATAAATTCCCAGTATATCAAAAACCTAGACATAGTTACATAGTTAAAAGCTAGAAAAAAAATTTAGAATACTTGAATGAGACTTTTGTTTACAAAACCCGGGCATGGTTGACTCATGGCTGTAGTTACAATACCAGCTGACAACATCTACACAGTGGGACTTGAACCTCTTACTCTGTGATTCTAAAGTGAATTTCCTAAAAGCACAACCATGCCTGATGCATTATTATTAACATTGAGACTGAGAAGGATAAGTTATAATCTGTATTATAGAATTTGGATTACAGTTCCTAGAAGTTTACTTATAAAACAAAGAGCAAAGAGCTTAACAGAACAAATAGTTAAATTACTAATCTTTTTGTTGTTATCAACATAAACTGTATAATCCTCAATTTGTCACACTTTCTTCAGAAATTAAAACCAATAAATCTAGCAGAAAATAGATGTTGTATTGCGTATTAGAAACTACACATAATTACTCAACATTGGCAAAGTTATATAAAGACAAAACTGGCTACCCACCTCGAGAGTTAAATGTTTACAAACTTCGCATATTTTGCACTGTGGGGATCTTTACCACCTTTTCTTGAATTCTTCTTTTCCTGTCATCTATTTCTTCACTGTCATGTATGCACAGCTATAAAATGATTTCTTCAGTTCTTTAGTATTTTAGCTGTCATCTGAAGTAGACTTGCATTGTATCTAGGCTGACAGTCTGTGTAAAGTTGTATGGAAGACAAGGCATTACTTATGTAGATTGCCTCTCTCCAAACCATTGATGTTGTCCAAAGGAATGGTTGAGTGTTAAGTTACCAGAAGAAAACTGATGCTGAAGGCATCATTAAACTACTTCAAGATCTCTTGATTTGCAGTTCACTACATTGATCCTGGTAACTTAATTGATACTAATACTTTTTTTTAATTTTGTTGACCCCAGAAGGATGAAAGGTGAAGTTGATTTAACTTCGATTTGAAGACGCTGTGAATGTAAAAGAGCCAGAAGAAATACTACAAAGCATTTTGTCCAACACTTTAACAAATTTGCCACTGCTAATTGTATATGTTTCTCACCTGAGCCTAATTATTGCTTTTACTTAATTTTATCTCACACCAACCAAGGCCTTGTGAATGGATTTGGTAAACGGAAACCGAAAGTAGCTCGTCGTATATATGTGTGTGTGTGTGTGTATATGTTAGTGTGTCTGTGTTTGTTCCCCCAGCATCATTAGACAAGTGATGCTGGTGTGTTTACGCCCCTGTAACCTAGTGGTTCGGCAAAAGAGACCGAATAAGTCCTAGCCTTAAAAAGAATAAGTCCTTGGTTTGCTTGACAAAAGGCAGTGCTCCAGCATTGCCACAGTCAAATGACTGAAGTAAAATAATAGAAGAAAATATATATACACACACACACATATATGTTTGTGTGTATGTGTGTGTATATGTGTATGCATGTATGTGTGTATGTATATGTCTGTGTATATTTGTGGGTATATACGTGCGTATATATACATCTGTATATATGTGCGTATATATACATCTGTATATATGTTCATATATATATACATCTGTATATATGTGCGTATATATACATCTGCATATTTGTGCGTATATATACATCTGCATATTTGTGCGTACATATATACATCTGCATATTTGTGCGTATATATACATCTGTATATATGTTCATATATATATATACATCTGTATATATGTGCGTATATATATATCTGTATATGTGTGTGTGTGTATATATATATATATATATATATCTGTATATGTGTGTATATATATATATATATCATCATCATCGTTTAATGTCCACTTTCGATGATGATGATGATATATATGTACATATGTGTATGTATATATGTTTGTGTATATATATATTTGTGTATATATATGTATATATGTGTATGTATATATGTGTGTGTGTATATATATATATATGTATACGTATATATGTGTGTGTGTGTGTGTGTGTGTGTGTGTACATATAATGTGTATGTTTGTCTCCTT
>NC_068991.1:22520318-22526513 GCF_001194135.2 Octopus bimaculoides
ATATATATATATCTGTATATGTGTGTGTGTGTGTATATATATATATATATCTGTACATGTGTGTGTATATATATATATTTATCTGTATATGTGTGTGTGTATATATATATATTTATCTGTATATGTGTGTGTGTATATATATATATATCTGTATATGTGTGTGTATATATATGTATATATGTGTATGTATATATGTGTGTGTATATATATATGTATACGTATATATGTGTGTGTGTGTGTGTGTGTGTACATATAATGTGTATGTTTGTCTCCTTCCCTTGATAGTACATGATAGTTGTGCGTTCATTGTCATACAAGGATTGTCACTCATTTCTAGTATTCTTTGAAGACATATCTGGTTGTAGGGGGAAATATTACCTTATTTGGAAGGAAGGGCAGGCTGGTGATGGAAAGAGCATTCAACCATATGAAATCTGTATTTGTAAGCTCCATCCAACCCAAGCAAGCATGGAAAAGTGGATGTTAAAATGACAAGAATGAAGATGCTTTATTTCCTTCTAACTTATGTAACCCATGCCTGCATGGAAAAATAGATATAAAGCTACTTTTGATTATGTTATCATCAGTTAGTGAGAAATATTAAAATCAGTGAGAGGTTATGCTTCAAAACTGTCTCACCATTTACTTAGCGATTAACACTTAGTGACATTAAACACCAGTTGCATTCTTCCTGCTTAGAATCTGCCACCAGACAGTGCCAGACTTGAGATATTGAAATATTAAAACAATGTTGGTTTTGCTTAGTTAATCAATATAACAGCAGTTAATACTACACTATTAGAATTTGGATGATGACCAATTTATCATAGGTCTAGCGCTTAGATGCTTGCAGCACAAATGTTTGTTTGTGTGTGTGTATATGTGTGTGTGTGTGTGTATATATATATATATATATATATATGTATATATATATGTATATATGTAGTCATGTTTTGTTTTTCTATTGCTTGCAAGTCAAACTACAAAACATTCTTATGAAATTTTAAAAATTATATTTTCACAATTTCATACTTTTAAGCCTTTTCATTAAGTTGTTGCTATTATTTAGCTTCTGACCATCTTGTATTTAGGGTATCCAGGACAAAAAAAAAAAAGTTTATCTAATGTATGCATCATTGTTTTAAGATAGTGGGATATAATTTGAAGGAGATTTGGCAATCACACATTGACTGCCTCCTTAGTTCATTTCTTCGTTAAGTTATTTGATAGTAGTGTTATTAAGGTGTTGTAAGTAGTCGTCAGATTTGCAAACACACAGTACATGAGACAATCCACAGGCCTGGTGATGGTGGTGGTGATGGAGTAAATACTATTTTATAGGTACATCCAAACCATTCCATACTGGACATTGAGACATTGAATAGAATAAAATGAACAACGATATTCTCAATTTATCAAATTGATATACCTGCTTCTGGAGATTTACTTAAAATTTCATCAAGATATATCATTTAATAAAACTTAACTTTTTTTTTTTATGTGTGAGTCACTATATTGAAAGTGACTCACTATCTTTCCAGCATTTGTAGTGTGCCTTTTGGTTATGGTAATGTACATGTGATGGCGGTGGGGTACTACTGACAAATGTTGGTTGTACTTGATG
Source organism: Octopus bimaculoides (assembly GCF_001194135.2). Lineage (NCBI taxonomy): Eukaryota > Metazoa > Mollusca > Cephalopoda > Octopoda > Octopodidae > Octopus > Octopus bimaculoides. The sequence continues at coordinate 22,521,943 of NC_068991.1, forward strand.
TCTTGAGTTCATGAAAAAACATCTTAGATGAAATCTGGAATATTTTCTTGTATCTGTGAGGGATGGGAATATTATTCATTGCATATTTTCTTTCCTGTGCTTATTTCCTTTCTGGTCATATTCTTCTACTGCTGTCAGCCATTGGATAGACTAGCTATACTGGGATTGTTGCCTTCAAAGGTTTGTAGCCAGCTAAATCAAACTCAGTATTTTGTCTGATATCTATTTTCTTGAGAACAGAAGGCAAAGTCAACTTAGGCATAACGGAATGTAACCAAATGCCATCAAATGTAATCAAAGTATTTTTAAGTTCCATCTGTCTTCATGACAGTATCTTCTGTACTTTGGTAATGACAATAGATTTAAAAAAATATTTTAAAGAATAAAGAAATATGACTTATATACAAGTGCGGTGAATATATTGTCATTTGAATTACGCAAATATGAAAACAATCCTGACATCTCGTTTTAACAGATATATATACCAAAATTACATTAAATTATTTTGAAATACTATAAGAGTAAAATTATTCAATAACATTGTCATTTGATTCAACCACTGACTCCAGACGACTTTGGAATCTCTTGCAACTCTTTTGGACAGTCTTCTTGTTTAAGTTGGTGAATGCTGCCATAATCCTTGCCTTCAGTTCATCTTTGGTGTTACAAGTAGTGTTGTTGGTCTCTTGCTCAATTGCGCCCTGCACATAATATTCAAGGGGGTTGCAGTCTGGGGAGTTAGGCAGCCAGATGTTAGGGGTGATGTGGTTGCAGAAATTGTCTGACTGGGTTCTCCTGCTTGAGTGGCATGGTGCAGAGTCCTGCTGCCAGACATAGGGTCTTCCAGCTGCCACCCTTTTGACCCAGGGCAGCGCTACCTCATTCAAGCACTTGTTGTAGGTCTCCATGTTGAGTCTGAGGCTGTTTTGGGAAGATGAATGGAGGCATAACGTCGCCATGACTCATGACCACTCGATGCACCATGATATTGAATGGATGCTTAATTTTTATCACTCTTGGTGCATGTCCTCAGATTGCCTGACCAGCTCCTGTCAAACCATCTAACCCATGCCAGTATGGAAGGTGGACATTAAATGATGATGATGATTTCTAAAGTTTAGCATAAGAACATAAATTTGTAATGAGGAGGTATATTTATTTCTACTGATCCTAATACTTGGTTAGTGAATAAATACTAAGACAGATAGATGAAAGGTAAAGTTGATTCTGGTGGGATTTAAATTCAAAACCTTTTAATAAAATACCATGAGGCATTTAATCTGATGCACTAGTTTTCTACCTCTCCATTTCCTAATTAACAGTAATAATATTGCTCACCTTCCTTAATCTTCTAAGCATTAAGCTTAATTATTTTTCCCTCACTCATTATAAAACTAGAAATAATTGAACAAAATCCCTTTCTATTGTGTTTTAATGATTCAGATGCTTGTCATCTTGTGTTCTCTGCACCCTTGCGCATATATATAAACTCTTTCTCTCTCTCTCTCTCTTTCTCTTTCTCTCTCTCTCTTTCTCTCTCTCTCTCTCTCTCTCAAACAGCACATTTATCTTTCTAAAACATCCTATTTGTTAATTCAACATGTTGACTGACTTAATGACTGACTTATGTAAAATTTATTTCAAGTGTTGAATGTTTTCATGCAAGCAGGTGTCCACTGCATGCTTGTTATGTTGTGTAATGAGATAATCACTTGTATGCTTTATTATATACAAGAGTTTTGGGGGTTTTTTTTGTCTTTTGTTTGTTGCTTGATATTTTTAGTATCAATCCTAATCATCAATTTTACCCTATTACATGCAAAACAATGGTGTATGACTCTTACTCTTTTTTTCTTCTTCATTTTATCTGGTGAAAATAAGATCAGGGTTGATTACAGAGGGTAGTTTATCCTATTTACATCAGACCCATTCCAACTCCCATTGAAGATGTAAGATGGAAACAGTCATTTTAACGGGGGGAAGTCACTTCAAAATTTGTCTATCTGAAATTGTAATTTTAATAGTTTCCATTTGATGGGAAGTATGGATTTGTGTTTGTTATCTAGGTTCCGAATGGAACGGTAAGCATACTTTGTATTTCTTTTTTTGTTAATTTATGTATCAGATGATTTTTTTCTTTCTTTTTTTGTGTATTAGTTGATTGACAGATTCAGAACAGTAGACAAAATACCTTGCATCTATTTAAATTCAGTGTTTAAATCTTGCTTCCTCCAACTTGTCTTCTCGTCCTTCCTGGCTAAGGTGATAGAATAAGAATACCATTCAAATACTGGAATCAATTTAATCGACTATTCTCCCACTGCCCACTAAAAAATATTAGAAATCATTAAGGAGAGTGAATTGGTAGAATCATTAGTGTTGGACAAAATGCTCAGTATTTCTTCTGGCTCTTTACATTCTGAGTTCAAATCCTGCTGAGATCAACTTTGTCTTTCATCTCAAGGGATTGATATATTAAAGTATCAGTCAAACACTAAGATTGATGGCATAGACAAACTCCTTCCCTCAGAATTGCTGGCCTTGTGCCTAAAACAGAAACAATAGTGTAGTTGTTGCTATATGAAAGAATATTTATGAAATAATATGCCACATGTTATTTCCACTTTATTCAGTTTTGTGACTGTCGAAATAGCTTAAGTTAATATTTTTGGGAAAGGCATGAACATTACCTCATCTCATTTTTCTTCTTCCTTACCTCAATATTGAGGTATCTGTCAGTAAAGTTCGCATATAGAAATATGTGTGTTACATGTATATTTACATATATCTATATGCAAAGGCAAAGTTCATATACCTCTTGAGATATATATATATGTGTGTGTGTGTGTGTGTGTGAATTTCACATCATTTCAGTTCAGGCTCATTAAAAATAGCCCTGGCATGGAAAACGTCATGCCACTGAGCATAAGTATTATCACAAGTAAGACGATGTTTCTAATCTTTATGGGATTTCAACCATCTAGAAATAGCAGCTAAATTTCTGTAAAATTATACTTCCCATCTTAAAAAGGAAAAAAAAATACACATATGTTGTGTTTTAAAACAAACATGCAGGCTAGTCATGACTGTAAGGCTTTTGATCATAAGTCTGTTTGATCAGTAAAACAACAACAATAATAGTAAATATAAATCTATAGCATGTGTAATAATGCGCGTTTGTCTTGTGCTCAGTAACTACCTATACTGTCACAGCTTAAGGTATAGGTACAAATTATGCTTCTCAGAGAGATAATTTAGCCTGCAACAAATACACAGGTGTGTGCAAACCACTGCTTAACGTCAGAAAAATGTTGAATTTTTACTGTTAAGTGTCAAAATATAAACCAACAAGAGCTGTACTCAAAAACTGATTAAATTAAATATGTTCATATGTTTGGTGTTTATCAACTTTCTCTCCTCTTATCTTAATTGGATTGCTACTGTGAAGGATCGGAAGTATCAGGAAACACTTGATTACCATCTGGCTATTAAAATGCTCTCTCTCTCAGGGATCACTCTAAATATTTTAGAAGAATTTGAAATCTTTTCAACCCCTTCTTGCTCTTGCTTCACCCAGTCTCTCTAAAGTTTTATAGAATATATGCTACTTCATATAAGATCTGTATTAGTTAGAAATGGTGGAATGCCCATCTTTGTTTTCATTTTCATCTGAGTTCAAATACTGCTTGAACCAATCTAGTCTGCCTTCCATCTAGTCTGGAATTGATAAAATTATTCCCAGGCAAGTACTGAGGTTGATTCTATTAGCTATGCTCCTCTTTTACACATCTGTGGCTTTATATCAATGTAAGAAATCTTTGTCCTGTGCACTGTGCTTCATCACTTGACTGGACTTTTGGAATTGTTTGTGGTACATTCTTAAATGAAGTCTGTTGAGTTGAAACCCTCCCCCCTTTCTCCTGGTTTTGTTTTTTTAAACTGTAACTGAAACCTTTTTGGGTAAAAACAATTTTTGTTTCCTTTTTTCTATTTTCAACATTGTAAATGAGAGGTGTCAGCAACTTCAGCCATTTGTGTTCTTATCTTTGTAACACAGCCTTATTTTTATTGCCAATCTAGTTTTAAAGTTTCTACAAGAATTCTTGTCTTTTCTTTGTTTTTTTTTTTTTCAAGTGATTTTTTCTAAATCAAGATTTCCAAGTGAAATATTTCCCACTATACAGCATCTGAGTCATCTTGTAAAGATTTATTTGGATTAAAACTCAAGTAAATAAGAATATGTGATCAGTTAACAGATTCATATATTCAGAGCTTACTTAGATTTTCATCAAGTCCACTATATCAACTATATTCTCTTCCTGAATTAGGTTGAAAGCCTTATTAATATTCTATCATACAGAAATGTCTAGCACTCATTCTTACTGAATTAGGCCTAAAGCAATACATGTTCAACACAGAAATGTTTAGTATTCAGAATATTTGCAAATATGCAATGTAAAAAGTGTTATTTTTTCAAATCTTTGTGTTTAGTTTTGTGTCAGTCTATGCCAGACCTCATCTCCCTATCTCTCTCTCTCTCTCTCTCTCTCTCTCTCTCTCTCTCTCTCTCT
>NC_068991.1:22526910-22530058 GCF_001194135.2 Octopus bimaculoides
TCTCTCTCTCTCTCTCTCTCTCTCTCTCTCTCTCTCTCTCTCTCTCTTTCTCTCTCTCTCTCCCTCTCTCTCTCTCTCCCCCCCTCCCGTTGTATATATGTGTTAGTACATGTTTGTATATTTGTGTGCATGTCTGTGTGTTTTTAATGTTTTTGTACATATACATATGTATATACATGCATACATATGTGTATGTATGTAGGTGCTGCAGGTTTGACTGTGTAGTTAAGTTTGCTTCCCAACCACATGGTTTTGGGTTCACTCCCACTGTGTAGCACCTTGGGCAAGTGTCTTTTACTATAGTCCCAGACCAACCAAAGGCTTCTCCTACCTACAGATGTGCAATCATGCTGTGAACTTTGTTCTTTGCTTATATTTGTTGTTACTGGGCTGTGGGGGAGCAAGTGTCAAACTAACTGCAGTCATATTCTGAATTTAGTCCCAATATTCTGAATTAAAAATTGTAGGGATGGAACAAGTGACTGTCTCTTTCACCCTCCAGGATAATTAAAGCATGTATCATACATGTCCTATGCCCCACCTTCAATTGTGTGATTTTCTGTTGGTACAAGATGTTATTAGTAATGTTATAATGATCCTATTTGTAATCCTATTTTCCATTGATTGTGTGTGCATGTGTGTATTTGACTGTGTATGTGTATATAGAGCAGTCAGTCAATGCAATCTTTGAAACACCAAATAAATACCTTATAACGACTGTATTAGCTCTTAGTGTTTGAGTTCAACTCTTACCTTGCCCAATTTTGTCCCATCTTCCTGGGGGGAGGTCAATGAATGAGTTCTTTTCACACTCACATGATTGAACATGCATGTACGCATGCACGCGCACACACAAACACACACACTCTCTGTCTCTCTCTCTCTGTCTGTCTCTCTCTCTCTTTCTCTCTCTCTCTCTCTCTCTCTCTCTCTCTCTCTTTCTTTCTTTCTCTCTTTCTCTCTCTCTCTCTCTCTCAACCAGCTATCCTTCACTGTGTGAGAATCACAAAAAGCAGGAGAACCACTTACTGTTCCTTTCTTCCAAAAATGGATAAAGGTTGAGCTAGGGGGGGTTAACAACCTCTTTTCATCCAACATGCTACAAAAAGCATCCAAAGAAATCTGGGAACATGGTAGGCATGGATGGACCTATGGACCTTACAGCACAGAACAATTAAAAAACGTGAGTGTATATGTGCATCTGTGTGTGTGTGTATTATATAATAAGACTCAGACTAACACAGAAAAGTGATAATGAGGATGATGATGGTGTGGGTGGTGGTAGTGGCCATGATGAGGGTGATGTGGATGATGTTGACAGAAAGAATGTTAGTCCCCTTGTATCTGTTATTTCAGGTAACATGCTATCCAGGCACCTGGCTGTGAAACTAAATTGTGGAGTGCTAGATTTTGTCTCTGCCCCTTCTCACACATTCATATTGATAACCTCTTGTTTGTATGTGAATGAGAGAGAGAGAGAGGAACTGTTTTTTGCAATGCCTTACTGAGTCATAGTTGTCATGTCAACACAAGAAGTTACTGCTGCAGTGGGAGGGCGTGTGCAGTGACCTCTTTGAACTCTCTCTCCCTCCCTCTCCCTCCCTCCCCCCTCTCTCTCTCTCCCTCCCTCTTAGTTAATAAAGGTGAGGATGGTAACAGTAAAATCCTAGAGAGGCTGTCCATGTCTGTGTTTGTGACCGAGTTTTCTATCTCTCAGTTAGTGGAAGCTATTTTGCTTTGCTTAATTTGCTAACGAATGTCCTTTTGTGTGTGTGTGTGTGTGTGTGTGTGTGTGTGTGTGTGTAATGATTACATGCAAACATGTTTACACGAATCTCGCCCTTTCCAACAAGTACTTTTCGTGATCTGTTTTGTTATACTTATTCCATTTCTTTTTCTTAAGAAGTTTACATGTGTGAGTCACCTTCTTTGTTGTTACTCTTTGATATCTTGAATTTTGATTATATTTTATCCACGTTATTATCATTGTCATCATCATCATCCTCCTCCTCCTCATCCTCATCCTCCTCCTCCTCCTCATCATCATCACTACCACCACGGTTATTTTATTCTCTTACTGATATTGGCTGCATAGATTTGCACAAAGGCTTATTTTTGAACGCACTTGTTATAACACTGCAAGATTTTTATAGTGTTCTGGTACTATGCTCCATCTACACACGCACACCCTATAATTCCCCATAATTATCCATAAACCCTCACTAAAATCGAAGGCACTGCTGTATGTATGGTTGAGAACGCACACTGGCTTGGTGACTGTGTGGTTAAGTTGTTTTCACAACCATGTGCTTCTCAGTTCAGTCTCACTGCATGACACTTTGACCAAGTGTCTTCTTCAACAGCCTCAGACCAATGAGTGTCTTGTGAGTGAATTTGGAAAATAGAAATTGTGTAGAAGCCGTGTGTGTGTGTGTGTGTGTGTGTGTGTGTGTGTGTGTGTGTGTGTGTGTGTGTGTGTGTGTGTGTGTGTACCAAATTTAAGATAGAGGTTGATTTGTTTGATGAAAATATCTTAAAGCAGTGCTGCAGCATGGCCACAGCCCAATGGCTGAAACCAATAAAATAATATAAAAAAACAAAAAAACAAACCTAATTTTCTAAACCATGGTTTTCTTCAATCAGCCTTTTGGTCAACTGTTACATCAGCAGAGTGCGTTATTATTATGCATAACCATATCAGTCCATTAATGTGTTGCACAGTCAACTGAAAGTCCGACTGAACAAAACTGTGGTTTGGATTATGTAATCCTGTTTATCTTGTAGACAGATATCAGACTCTTATTTCAACTACAAGATTTTGTTGAGTATTTTGTTTTTGTGTACCACTAAGTAAACAAAAACTACACACACAAACAATCATCATTTAACATTCACGTTCCATGCTGGCATGGATTGGACATATGTTTGTGTTTGTGAATATAGGTACATGTAGGTAAATTTTGTTTGTATGGGTATGTATCAGTTTGCATCTCCCTTTCATCTGTTTCTCTTTCTCTCTATCTGTTCTGTTTCTCTCTCTCTGCTCTGTTTCTCTTTCTCTCTATCTGCTCTGTTTCTGTTTCTCTCTCTCTCTCTCTCTTTCTCTCTCTCTCTCTTTCTCTCTCTCTCTCTTTCTCTCTCTCTCTCT
>NC_068991.1:22530260-22542523 GCF_001194135.2 Octopus bimaculoides
TATATATATATATATATATATATATATTCTGTTTCTCTCTCTATTTCTCTCTCTCTATTTCTCTCTCTCTCTATTCTGCTTCTCTCTCTCTCTCTATTCTGCTTCTCTCTCTCTCTCTCTATTCTGCTTCTCTCTCTGTTCCGTTTCTCTCTCTCTCTTTCTCTCCCCTTCTCTCTCTCTTTCTCCCTCTCTCTCTCCCTCTCTCCTTGTACGTAACTAAAGTAGTTGAGGGAAGTGAAATCTTAGAATTTACCTTGTATGGATAAAACTTGATTCTTTTCCTCTTTGTTACTATATCTAGCCTGGTGACACTAATTAGAAAGGAGCAAAACGAAAGAGCCTCTATGTGGTCACTCAGTTACCTAGAAATAGTAGCCAAATCTCCTTCAGTCATAGCTTAAAATCTCAAAGAAAATATACATCATATTATGTAGTCCTGCAAAACATTAAAAAGATTGGATGGTCATAGCTGGAATGCCCTTGGTCATAGATTTGCTCAGTCAGATTGACTTGGTTCAAAGCATTTTCAATGGTGGAAGCAACAAGGGAATATCTGTACAACTTTCGTTGTATGCCTCTGTGTGTGTGTATTCATGCATGTTGTCAGAAATACTTGAGAAAGTGAAGTAGTGTTCTGACCTCCTAGTTCTTGTTTAGGGCAACCAGAATCTGAATGATCCTCAGGTTTTACATCAAAATATCCTTTTCTTAGATGTTCTAACAAATGTTGAACCCCACCCCCCATAGAGAGGAAGGTGGAGGGGACAGGGAATTGGTTCTGTCTGAAAAGCAAATGTAGTTCTGTGCATGCTTTATTCACTGTAATCAGTTTCATTCACAGAACCTTCTTGAGGCCTCAAACAGATAACTAGCGAACTTCCACCATGTATGTATATGTATGTAGGCATGTGCTTGTATGCATATGTGTGCCTGTGTATATACATGCATATTGTATGTATCTATATTTGCTTCTGCAGTCAAAACTTGTAAACAGATTTGCATAGAATATTCAAATATGATTTTCAAAAGAAAAATATCAAATTAAAGGAAGATCTCATAAGTTGTTTATTATTTTCATTAACACCTTTTCTCTTGCTTTCTTCTACAGACTCTGCAGTTTGACACTAACTAGACTGGTTGTCCAGAAACCATTGGAAAATGATCTCACCTCTATAATCATTGCTGTCAAAATGCAGGTAAGAGATTCTTATTTATTACGCTTTGGATTGAGTCAATGAGGGAGCCTTGACAACAGACCTATTAGACATAGCAGCTAAGATCTCCCTCAGATCATATGCTACTGTCTTAAAGTTAAAAACAGAGGATCATGGTGGGAATGTCTTTGGCCATATGTTTGCTTAATGTGAACTGACCTAGAGCTAAATAGTAGCTTTAGTTGATTGTAAAATGGTGCCGGCTGTCTGTTATTTTGAAGTAAATTGTTCATTTTGAAATCTCCATTGTTGTGAATTCTGATCATACTGAGAAACTGTATGGCAGTGCAAGGGTTTGATGTCAATCCGGGAACTGATGTGTTCACTGCAACTTGACTGTGTAGTGACTGTATGCACATGTGAAGATTGTGTCATGTTTTAGGTATGTGAACCTTACAGATATAGAACATATGACCATGTGGGAACTGTACATGGTTGCCCAGTCTATTAGAAATAGCAGCAAAATCTTGTTCAAATCAAAAGGCAAGACTTATTGGGTAATGTAGTTTTTGATGCACTGTTCTGTAAAAATAAGACTGGATAAGTTTGAATGCCTTTGATTCAAATAGGGTTAAACAATAACAACTGTCTGACAGTACATTAAAGTATATCAAAGGTACAGACATGTGAGGATTGTATAGTGACTGTGCAGACATGTAAGGATTATATGGGGCAATGTAACTGTGCTGAAGAGATATGATGGTTCTATAGAGATGTGACATAGTGGAGCTACATGACAACAGGTGTATATGGAAATATAGCAAATGTCTTGAGATATAAGTGGACAGACTATAGCAATAAGTGGACCTGTACTGCAGTACAGAAATTGTTTTGCAATAGGTGGACTGTACAGAGATGAGGGTGAGTGCATGGCAACTTGTAAACTGTATGAAGAAAGAGACTTATGGTTAACATGTGAACTGCATTGAGATGTAGAAGAGCAGTGGCCATTCTGCCTTTTTAATTTCAAGATGTATCTAGGACACCATTATTCAGCATATTATTTTTCATTTTTTTTTTTTCTCTAGGGAAGTTATGGATCTTGTAATGTGGTAATTGCATGTGGAGGAGTTTGTCATAAGAAATAAGGGGATGGGTGAGAAATTTAGTGATTATATACTGATGTAGAATGTAAAGTAAAAGGGATGAGTGTATTACATATAGGATATAGCAATGCAGCGTAGTGATTTAGTGTGCGTGTGTGTAGCAGAATGAGTGTACGGAGGTGTAGAATGTATAACAGTGCAGTGAGGTATATAGCAATGTAATAAGTGTATAAGATGTAGAAAATATAATAGTAATATACTGAATGTATATAGTGCTGTAGTGAGTGTGTAGAGCAATGAGGTGAATGTATAGCAATATGGTGAGTATACTGTAGTGAGTACTATCATTGTTGTTTTTAATGTCCCTTTTTCCATAAGCACTGAGGTTGGATGGAGTTTATTAAGGCCACTTTTTTAACAGCCAGATGCTCTTCCTATTATCAACCCTTACTTGTTTCCAAGCAAGGTAACATTTCTTCAGTTGAAGGGCATGAAATTGTTGCATGATTAATGGACCCATGGAGCATGGCAGCTGCTGCTGTAGCTTGTACATCACTCTGTGTGTGTAAACCTGCAGAACTTCTGAAGTTTGCAATTGATTTTCTCCAAACTGGGAACATACATTACTTAAGTTCCAGAGATGGTTTTAGACTCTTAAAATTTTTTCACATAATGAGTAATGGGGCCCCTAGCCAGTTCCTGTAGTACCATAGGAACAATTTGTTGGAATAAAAACTGTTTGAAACACACTGTTTATTATGAAATATATGCTAACATATGTTAAATTCTGAGCAACTATTCAACTATTTTTTTACCTTCGGTATCAGTCTTCCTTCTAAGCATAAACAAAGCCTCTTCAGCTATTGATTACACACCAAAATATTGCATGTACATTAGCCTACTAATTTATGGTGTCAAAGGCCCAACCATGTTATAGATCATGTCCTTAATGTGACCTTGTGTGCCCAGATGCTGCATGCAGAATTGTTTTTGTTTGGGAGCTGAGTTATTCTCAATGGTCACTGTTTATGTGAAGGAGTGCACAGTTAAGCCACGACTATTAATCTCCAACCACATCAGCAACCCAACTATTGATTCCAAACTGAAATATTACTTGACAGTGTTGTTTTCAACAATCCACCCCAACTTACCACGTCATTCCTTTCATGTAGATTTCTCTCATGTAGTGCTGTTGAGTGCACCCACAGGCTTAATTTATCACATAGATGTAGTTCCTATGTCTGCTGATTGTTCAGCGTGGTAGTGGCAGCGCCAACAGCTGCAAAGGAGAGTATATCCACTGAGAGCTTTTTGGTGTGTTCAAAAATCACATACCCCCATCCACTTTTCCATGACAAGGTTAGGGCCTGGAATCTTCCAAACAGATACCTGACATGTCACTTAGTCGAATTAGCCCTTCATTTTCTCCGCAAATGTTTTGTCATCAATGCTGCACTTTCCCGTATCGCATGTTTCAATTCAACTGTACCATATATACAAACTGTGCCATTTAAATTTTGAGTAACACCGGGTATGTCTGCTAGTATATATATAAAATGTAAAACACTGTCATTAACTGGAGATGTGGTTTTATTCAAAGGGTTTTAAAACCCAGTATTTACATACTATTATAACTACATCTGCTTTGAGATCTTCCATCCCCTTGAATGCCCTTTCTAATGCCAACCACTCCACAGAGTGAATTGAGTGTTTTTTATGTGGCACCATCACCTGTACTTTTTGCATGGCCCCTGTACCCACACCAACACTTTTTACGTGGCACCTTGGTTTTAAGATTTCAATTCTCTTATGGTGGGCAATATGTATGTAGATAAGTAGGTATGGTGATGCAGACAGGAAAAATAGAACTCAAAATATGAGTATGTATAGTTTTGTTAATATTTAGCAGAAGCAACAGTGTGACTCAAGAGCCAAGAGTTTTGTGCATTGGCACTTATCAAGCTGGATGTCCCTACAAAGATAAGTGCCAACACACAAAACTCTCAGCCCTTGAGTCAATCTGTTGCATATGCTATATATATATATATATATATATATATATGTGTCTGAGAGAGAGAATAGTGCAGTAAGTTTATAACAATGTGGTGTGTATATTGCAGTGCACAGATGTGGAATGTGTTGCAGTGCAGCGAGTGTATAGCAGTGTAATATAAGATGTGGAATATATAATAGCTATGTATTGACTATGTAAAGATGTGAAATATGCAGTGGATGTTATATAGTATTGTTGTGAATGTATAACAATGTGTTGACAGGGCAGAGGTTTAGAAAATAAAGTAGTCACTGTGGAGAGATGTTGAATATTAGTGTGATGTGTGCACATGTGCATGTATGTGAGAATATTGTGGTAAGTGATTTGGTGTAGAATTTATGGTAGTGATGTAGTGACTGTGCAGAGATGTGGAAGAATATATGTCAAGTGGACTGCATGGAGCTGTAAGATGTACCTGGCAACAATTCTACTTAGGTTGATGGCAGTATGTATACTCTGTGCATGAGGAGAGAGAGAGATTATCAGTTACAAGTGAACATAAAAGTGTAATACTGAAATATGGGGGATTTTGATACCATTGAAAACATTGGATCTGTGTTGTTCCAACAGCTGGCACCAACGATCTTATTTAGTTATCCTCCACCCTGTCCTTCTATCTTTCTCTCTGGCTAATCACCTATTCTGTTCCATTTCTCCTCTTTTCAGTCTGTGTCTCATCTCTCCTTTATCCATTCATCTTTTCACATTCTCTCCCTCTGTATCTTCTCCTTGCTCTACCTTTCCCTTCATTAATCTTCCCACTGTTCTTCCCCTTTCACCAAGCATCTCTCCCATCCTCCTCCTTCTCTTCCCCATCTTCATCCTCGTTCACTCACATCATTAATATTCTTCCAAAAGAAAGACTGACTTACAACAAGATATCAGGCTATGCCATTGATATTTGCCTTAGGCCAGGACAGCTATCTGTTGTCATTATTCCAACAATAACAGACATTCTGTCCCAGATGTATCTCATAAAAATACAACGTCAAATGATTTGATTATTTTAATATCAACACACTAAATACATGGAGTTGATGGCCAACAGGGATTTACAGAGATGGGAAGCGGGGAATTAGGGGGAGAGATTTTGTTGTTGCTGTTTAGTCCTAGGTTAACTCCGGTCAAACAGAAGATGTTCTAGCCATGACCATCATGTCATTTCTTTCTTTAACAGATATAGTGTGTCTATTTCTACATAGAAACTCTTGTATTAATTAGACATTTTGCTGTATAACCTCATAGATGGAAAGCTTTTACTCATAGATTTCAAGCAGAACAGATATGGCCATCCTACCTTTTTTCAAGTATTGTAGCTAGGACTGTACTATTCAATGTCCTTTTTTTTTTGTTTTTTGAGATATTATTATTTGAGGGAGATAGGCTTCTATTACTAGCAGGTTGACTGACCACAGTGTTTTCTTTTCTATCTCCCTTACTCAGTTTTTTTTCCCTCTTTCTATCTTCCCTTTCATTACCAGTCTTCATTATTCCTCATCTCTCTTTTTTCTTTGTTTTTGATATCACATTCTTTGCTTGTCTGCCCCTCTCTCTCTCTCTCTTCCTTTTGTTCTTTTTTCTCTCTCTTTTATTCACTCTCTTCTTTTTGTCTCTTTCTCTTCCTCCTTCCGTCTCTCTCTCTCCCTCTCATTTCCCTTTTGTGCTTCCTGCCTTTTCTTGTTATTGACTTTTGTTGACTCTCTCTGTCCCCATCACTTCTATCTCTTTTCTCTGTCTTTCTTAAACTTCTCCCCATTTTTACTTTACTCCTGTCTCTCTTTAACCCACACCCCTCTTCCGTTTTTTTGACAGAACCAATAATTTATCAGTGTAATCTTTGGAAATATTCCAGCAGATCAATAATTTGTCCTTGATGATTGGTTTTTATTTTTGTACTGTCGCTCTCTAACAATCATCTTGTTTCCTAACGTTGCATTTCTTTTTATCTTTCTATATTTAAATACCACTGGCACACATGCTTGCACACATACATTCACAGGTCTTATCCAGTTATACATATGTATGCACAGATATGCTTCTATTCTACATCAGTTTTTATGCATACAACATTGTGTCCCAACAACTGTTTCCATCAATTCCTCCAAACACTTGGATTTCTACACTATTGCATCTAACTACCCTAGCTCTTATTCCTCTCTGCCTCTTTCTTCTCCAGCTCTGTCCCAACTACCAGAAAATAAATAACAATATTTACTTAGATTTTACTCCTTTGGGGGACTGTTATTTAGTTTGAAGACAACCTTGTTTGAGCAGACTTATGATCAAAAGCATTCTGTTTTCTGGGTGGTTTTCTAGATATTGAATCTAATGCATCATTGTCATTTAACATCCGCTTTCCATGCTAGCATGGGTTGGACAATTTGACTGAGGACTGGCTCCAATCTGATTTGGCAGTTTCTACAGCTGGATGCCCTTCCTAACGCCAACCACTCCGAGAGTGTAGTGGGTGCTTTTACGTGCCACCCGCACGAAGGCCAGTCAGGCGGTACTGGCAATGGCCACGCTCAAAATGGTGTATTTTATGTGCCACCCGCACAAGAGCCAGTCCAGGGGCACTGGCAACGATCTCGCTCGAAAGTCCTTACACATGCCGCGGGCACAAGTGCCAGAAAGGCGATGCTGGGCATTCCTCTTTTTTTGTTTTTGTAAAAAGATGGTTGTGAAGCAAGGAGATTTGGGTACTATTTCTAGCAGATAAGTGATCACGTAAAGGTTCTCTTGTTGGTTCTAATGGGTAGATGGCTAGTGTTTTGATGCATTTTCAATGTAACCAAGACTTTGGAAAGCTTTCTGTTAAAAAGAAGTAATAAAGCTGTAATTTTATATATTGATACATTATTGTGTTGATGTTGACCAACTGAAATATCATGATGTCATTCAGATTTGATTGAAGTTTTAATTTAAATATGAAGGCTTTGATGTGAGGAGTAATTATTTAATACCAACTTGCCCAAGCCCATCAACATTAAAGTATAAGCATAGTTTGTGTATTGTTGTTTTGTCTTGAAACTGGCCTGATTGAGAAGACATATGGTCAAAGCAGTCTGTGTTCATCCCATCCCAACAAATATAGTATCTCTAAGATTTTTTATCTGATATGTCCTCTTTTTTCTTCCTTTTCTCTTTTCTCTTTTTGTAAGACAATAGTATAATATGAGGGAAATTCAACTGCTATTTCTTGCAGGTTGCGCGTTCATGTAAAGGCTCTCTCTTTATCTTGCACACTACCTGTCATGTTGCTACTGCTGCTGTTGTTATTGGAGATTTGACTGCTACATCAGCAAGCCAAGCAATCACCAAGACAACTCATTTGGCATTATTTATTAAAAATACACTGATTGTTGACGAAGAACATTGATATACTAATGTATGCTCAGTCTTCAGTGAATACAAAATGAAGAATAAATAGCAGTTGACACAGAAGCTGTGTGTATCCATTTATCTGACAGTTTGCAGAAACATAACTTTTTTTTTAAACGCTTTAATGAAAGGAAGGACAGGGACAAAAATTCAATCCGGATCTCTGAGAAGGATGAAGAAGGATCAAATCACAGCTGGTTTGTTACTAACCACTGCATTGATCCTTATAAGAAACTCAACT
The DNA here is from genome assembly GCF_001194135.2 of Octopus bimaculoides. Taxonomy (NCBI): domain Eukaryota; kingdom Metazoa; phylum Mollusca; class Cephalopoda; order Octopoda; family Octopodidae; genus Octopus; species Octopus bimaculoides. The sequence continues at coordinate 22,538,196 of NC_068991.1, forward strand.
GAACGTCAGTAGTTGCAAATAGGGCAGCCTCTCAAAATGTTTGATACAGGGTCACACTTCTGTCATGTCTGGTAATGGATCTCCGCTTGAAATGCACTTCTGTCCCATTTGACAAAAAAATGTGGTTGGAAGCGGTACAACATTGATTTAATCTCAGAATGTATTATCATGAATGCGTCTATGAGCCAATCAGTGGTCTTAAATTGGGAAACAAAACAGACCTGTTTTGTTTTCTAATTAGTGTTATAGCAAGTTGCACTATGGGGAGCGGGGAATTGGCTGGTCAGTGCTGGAGCACCAGGCTGCTTAATCAGCCCTGACCTAGAGTTTAACAACAACAACAAAGAAATAGTGAAAATCAGAAATGATCTTAGCATTTGAGGAATGCATTAAATTTTTTTTTAATCACAGTCTTCCCTAACTCTGCAACTATATGTGTAACTACTCTGAATACAGATAAATACATCAATAAAATACAAATGAACCTATACATTGTCATTTTGCATACTGGAAATAGTAGCCAAATACTCTCTAAATCATACTACTTTCTTAAAAGGAGACATGCAGTGTTGTAGTTTTGGATGCACCCTGCCTAAGAAAATAGACATCATCTAGAGCATTACTACAATATTGATTTAAGTTCATTGTCTCCATCTAATTCACCCAGACACACAAATGTTATGTATATGCCTGAACTACAAATGCATTATTTTCCTCTTCAGAACCAAAGGTTTGCTGTCTATCTCTAAACAATCTCAAAAGAATCTTATCTATTCTATATAAACAGAATTCACTTTGCTCGTTCAACTCTCTTGTAATCACCATTTTCAACCTTCAGGTGCACTAAAAGTAAACAAATTGATTGTGAACAGCCACAAATTGTTACCAGTGCATCACATATGAAACATACTTAGCTTGCTACATTGTGCTCTGCACCACATACCCTTGTTGCTCAATTGCACCTCATAAAATCTAGACAGAAGAATGTTGTCTAAGTGGCTGATCTTTTCATTTCTACCTTTCAATTCTGAATATAATTAGAGAGGCCAAATTTAATCATTTAATTCTAGACAGACTTCCTTACAAAGTTAACTGGTTGAGTTGGTTGATACTTTTCAGTTGTACTGTCTTCTTTATAGTTTGGCAAGAAGCAACTCCCAGTTTTAGGTGGCAAACCATCAACTCCTGTTAGAAAAGCTTGCGGGTAATTATCAATATATTTGACAGGTATGTCAGATAAACAAATCCAAATACCCAATCTTTGTCAATATAAACAGACTTGCTGCTGATGATATAATAATAATTTCAAATTTTAGCACAAGGCCAGCAATTTCATGGCAGGGGGTGAGTCAATTAATTTGCCAGGGTTTAACTAGTGCTCAATTTATTGACCTTGAAAGGTAAAGTTGACTATGGTGGAATTTGAACTCGGAATGTAAAGACGGATGAAATGCTGCTATGTATTTTGCTTGGCATGATAACGATTCTAATAATAATAATAATAATAATCCTTTCTACTAAAGGCACAAGGCCTGAAATTTTGGAGGAGGGAGTGTCGATTGCATCGACCCCCAGTGCTCAACTCATATTTTATTAACCATTGAAAGGATTAAAGCCGACCTTGGCAGAATTTGAACTCAAAATGTAAAAACAGAGGAAATGCTGCTAAGCATTTGACCCAGTGTGCTAATGATTCTACCAGCTCGCTACAATAGTAATAATTGTTTTCTAACATAGACACAAGGCCATAAGTTTGAGAGTTGAGATGGCTAGTTGATTATATCAATCATACTACTTGACTGGCACTTATTTTATCAACCCTGGAAAGAGGAAAGGCAAACTTGACCTCAGCAGCATTTGAACTCAGAATGTAAAGCACCAAAACAAATACTTCAAGGCATTTTGTCCAGCACTCTAACAATTCTTTTCAATGTAACAGTCACTCTAACAATTGTAATATTCTTTTCTTTATTAACCACTAAGGGTTCACGCATAAAAGGTAAGAAACATTAAAAAACAGGGGTTTACAGAACATGAGATTAGACTGAGTTGTATAAAAACAGGAAAAAGTTAAGGTTATACAAAGAATAGGTTAAAATTTGGACAAAAGATATAGAATAAGTTAGCTAAAAATGCGTAATAGTTTCTAATATTGCTTTCAAGTTTCGGCACAATTCCAGCAATTTCAGTGGAGGGATAGGTCAATTAGATTGACTCCAGTTCTTAACTGGTACTTATTTTATTGACCTGAAAAGGTGAAAGGCAAAGTCAACCTTGGTGGAATTTGAACTCAGCAGTATTTTCTCTGTCTTTACGTTCTAAGTATTTTGGCCAGCATGCTAACAATTCTGCCAGCTTTCTGCCTTTGATAGTTTCTGATATTGGCACAGGGTTTGAAATTTTGGAGGACATAGTTAGTTGATTAAAATGCAACATTACATGAGTAGTGCTTTATTTTATCAACTATGGGTTGGATTTGAACTCATAACATAATGAACATTAAGTAAATACTGGAAAGTATTTTTGTCTAACGTTCTTATGAGCCTGCTAGTTCACTGCCTCTAATGAAAATTTGTTCCTAATATGGGAACAAGGGCACACATTTAATGAGTGGTAGTGGAGAGGTTAGCTGATTAAATGGATCCCAGTATTTGACTGGCGCTTTTATTGACCCCTGAAAGGATGAAAGCCAAAGTTGATCATAGGATTTAAACTGGGAATGTAAAGAGTCATCACAAATATTGAAAACTATTTTGTCTGATGCTCTAACAGTTTTGCCAACCTGCCACTAATGATTTCTTTTGCCACCACAGCAACTAATAAGGGAGACAATGAAAAGGAAGATATAGTGTTGGCATTTATGTAGAATGAAATGATTTTCAAAAAAACATATACTAGCCACATGGTTCTGGTTTCAGTCCCACTGTGTGCACCTTGGGCAAGTGTCTTCTACTATAGCCTCAGGCCAACCAAAGCCTTGTGAGTGGATTTGGTAGGTGGAAACTGAGGAATTCTGTTGTTTATATATATATATATATGTATGTATGTATGTGTGTGTGTGTGTGTGTGTGTGTGTGTGTGTGTGTGTGTGTGCATATGTTTGTGTGTCTGTGTTTGTCTCTCCACCATCGCTTGACAACCGACGTTGGTGTGTTTACGTTCTTGTAACCTAGCAGTTCAGCAAAAGAGATCGATAGAATAAGTACTAGGCTTACAAAGAATAAGTCCTTGGTTCAATTTCTTTGACTAAAGGCAGTGCTCCAGCATAGCCACAGTCAAAAGACTGAAACAAATAAAAGAATAAAAGAATGGTATACAGTAAGAACAAAAGTAATGAATGCAAGCATACATTGTATACAGTATTAAAAAAGTAATGAAGTACAGTATTCTTAAATGTATAGTAAACTAACAATGTCAAAGTGATGTGTACGTGTGTGTGTGTTGTGTAAACTATTTGAGCCATAATATAAAATTAAATTGTAAAAAATAGAAAACAACTCAAGGTTCTCAATGTATTTTGCTTTTTGTTTTCAGGGATCAAAACGAGTGCTTCGATCAAATGAAATCCTTGTTCCTCCGTGTGGTTTACTGGAATGTGAACTTGATTTGTCTTTCTCATTACAGGTAAGTCTTGCACTTATGAATCTCACTTTAACCTTCCTGTACAATTTAGACATATTGTAATTCGGCCATCAGCTCTGTAGTAAGACTGTTAAAACCAACTTAAGAAGTATTTTAATGGCCACTAACCAGCCTCTCTGACATACTGCATATAATGATTTGAAAAAAAAAAAAAAAAAAAACCAAAACAACAAAACATTTGTGTTCTAATGGTTCAGTAATGATTAAATTTAGTAATGTACTAATATTCTTAGTTATGTGTTGTAAATAAGTAAAAGTTCAGTCATAAATAGAAAATCATGCTAAATAGGCTTGTGAGGTCTGGCTAACTCTTTTGGATGGATAGATGTACAACCTATCCAACAGTAAAATATTGCAAATATATTGATGGTGGGGTATGTATGTATGTATGTATGTATGGCACATACGTATGACACATAGAGGTGTGTGTGTGCATCAGCTAATCTTTCTGGTACTTTATCAAAAGGACCACCACCAACTTTGTGTAGTTCTCTTTCAGTCCTTCTGTAAGCAACAATGACATCATAAGCCACTGACCCTTGTAGATAAAAAGCTTCACCTCCACTGCCCTCTTTGCATCTGACTCCACACAGCACAAGTTTGACCAGTGTACTCTAAATCTATCCCTTTCCACTTCACCAAGCTCTCCACCTTGCTTCTACAGACATTAAGTGCAAAACTACATC
>NC_068991.1:22543125-22544338 GCF_001194135.2 Octopus bimaculoides
ACGAAAACGGCCACGCTCGAAATGGTGTCTTTTATGTGCCACCCGCACAAGCCAGTCCAGGGGCACTGGCAACGATCTCGCTCGAAAATCCTACAGGAGCCAGTCAGGCGGTACTGGCAACGGCCACGCTCAAAATGGTGCATCTCATGTGCCACCCGCACAAGAACCAGTCCAGGGGCACTGGCAACGATCTTACTTGGCTTGCCGGGTCTTCTCACGCACAGCCCATTTTCTATAGGGGTTGGAAGCATAATTCAGCGTTTCCTTCTCAAAGAAAGACAAACCCTCTCACTCAGCCAACTAACATGCTATTGCTTTCACAAGTAATATTTGCAAGATAATGGAAACAACCGTTAACATTGTTCTCCAAAACATTGAATTTAAATCTCTCCCCTCCCACCAGTGACCATCATTATGGCTTTCTTTTCCAGAGCCGGATCCACTGGTGATGTTACTTCTCTCATGTCACTTACTAATGGGCCATGTATTTAGAGAAGTTCAATGAAAATGTTTGTTGCTCTAGATAGCTAGAATATGAATCTCCCAGAAAAAGTTCCTGTCCTCAGGCTCCACCCATCTTTCATCTCTTGAAACTGGCTTTTATCTCAGATTATACCAGCTGTGGCACATATAACCCCATCCACCTCAATTCTCAATCAACTTTGGTGATCTGATGATTGTTTGACCAACACTCAAACTATTACACACACACACACACACACACACACACACACAGGTGCCAATTTATATATGCTTGTATGTTGCTCCTGCAAAGCAAATTAAAATAAAATTTGGGATTTGTGGTGGGTCAAAGTTGGTAACAAAAACAGGACAGTGAAGCCATAACAAGGTGAAGTGGTGAATGCTGGAGAAACAAGCTTTGACAGGAGACAGGCAAAAATGCGTGCTATCCCTGTAGCTGAATGAGAAGAAAGAAAGAAATTCGAGATGGACGCTGGTCACGTGTGAGCATTGAGAGAGTCAAAGAGGAAGAGTGAGAGAGAAAAAGGGACAGATAGAAAACAGTGAAGGGGGAGGGGAAGAATTAGAGAAAGGACGAGAGAGAAAAAAGGGAGATACAAGGAATATAGAAAGAGGAAGAGACAGAGAGAGAAAAAGAGATAGTGATATGTATGTATGTATATATGTATTTATATATGTATATATATATATATATATATATATATATATATATATGTGTGTATATGTGTGT
>NC_068991.1:22544348-22550623 GCF_001194135.2 Octopus bimaculoides
ATATATATATATATATATATATATATATATATATATATATATATGTGTGTATATGTGTGTATGTATGTATGTATATATATGTATGCTTATTGTATTTACACACACAAACACTTTAATGGTGTGATAAGTAGAGGATTCAGGGAAATTTCTTGGTGGGATGGAAAGAAAAAAGGGAAAATATTTAAGAATACGAAACTATAAAACTAGTGTTGACCAAAAGTTAGCCAAGAAAAAGTCTACTAGTGAAAGATTAAATTTTATCTGTGGATGAAAGGGGCTTGTGGGATCTGTGTCTAGTGTCACAGTATAAATTTTCTCTCATGTATATAGGGGTTAATAATCTCCATTTTGGCATTAAAATATAAATCTGATTTTTATAAGTTCCCAGAAATTATGCACTTTTCTGCTATGCAGAGATTGCATCTCTTGATAGGATTCATTTATTGTTTGGATTGTTTGGCAATCTTCCATGTGACGTCAAACAGTCTCCCATTTTCTTTTCTTTGCCAGATGTAGCTTGTGAACTTTGTGGTATTCTGTATATAAATAATTGAAGTAGAAGGAGCCTGTGGAAAAGAAACCTGTAGGAAGAATTGCTAAAATCTGTCCTTGGGAGCCTGAATGTCATGAAGAAAGTGGCAATAAACTGGAAGAGTATCAAGATATAGTACTGGACCAGACTTTATCAGTCGGTGCTGGCATTATTGCATGGATGTAAAATGATAATAATGCTAGGTGGGTGGGATGTATAAATGTACATTACTGGCACTCTATCAGTTATGACGATGAGGGTTGCAGTTGATCTGATCTATGGAACAGCTTGCTTGTGAATTTAATGTGCAAGTGGCTGAGTACTCCACAGACACACGTACCTTCAACGCAGTTCTCAGGGAGATTCAGTGTTACACAGAATGTGACAAGGCTGGCCCTTGAAATACAGGCATTAGTCATTTTTGCTACCTGAATGGACTGAAGCAACATGAAATAACGTGCTGCCAGATATCAAACTCACAACCAAAAACCCTAACTATTAAACCATGCACCTTCACTCTCTCTCTCTCTCTCTCTCTCTTATTGCTCCCACATCTGCAACAGTGTTGCTGTACACACAAGCAGCCTAGATGCATCCAGAGAAAGGTCTCCTTGGCTAATTAGCATAAAATCTCTCACCGACATGCTCCAGTCTGTGGTTTGCAATAATGCTTTCTCCTCTCTCTGCCTGTATATTAGCCTTTGTTCATTGGGGCTGTCTGGTCTTGTTCCGCCTCCATTCTGGAATTCTCAACTCACCCATCTATGTCTTATGTGTTGAACTTTCTCTTTACTTATGTCTTACTTCCAGGTATTAATTTGAAATAGTGTATGCAATATATTAGTATCAATCTCGCTCATCTCAAAGGGCCTGCAAAGGTCATGAGTACTGCCCTTTCATACAGATTCCACAAAAAAATATATGCAGGTTTGTGTCAAGCAGGTAACCATCAGCCTTATGCCCATCCAAGAGATATTTTTTAACCTAGTATATTACTTGCTATTATTTACAGCAGTATCCACATCGAGATTCACTATTAAAAGGATATATTTAATATTTTCATGACTCTTATATATGTCTATAATGTGTGTGTGTGTGTAAGTTTGTATTGTGTTCATTTTTAAGGATGTTTTAGACTAGCTTTGTGTGGTGGTTCTTAGCCTGGAAAAATCTTTTGAAAGCTCTGTACAATTCTTCAAACACTAAAGTTCCAAAATGTGATGTTTTATACTTATTTATTTACTTGTTGTTGTGCGCATAGTATTACATGAAGGATGAAACGGATTTGAAAGCAAGTTTATATTACATAAAAAACTTATATGAAGAAAGTGAACTGAAGTTTTGTGTGCATGCATGTGTATGAGGTAAACTAATTGGACTATTAAATCAATACTAAAGCTCCATGAAGCTTTTCCAAGTTTGATATTTTTGATACTAAGTGAACATGAAATGGTGGCCTTATGAAGATTACAGACAGATATATCTGTTAAAATACTTTATTGATTTTATGTTGTGTGTGTGTATTATTATAGCTTTATACCTACTTTTTCATGGTGGCATTGATTGGGCAGGACTTTTTGAGGTGGTTTTACAGACAGGTGCCCTTCCAGTTGCCAGCCTTTTTTTTCTAACTTCTTACACCAATTCTAAAATTGTAAACACTGTTCACATGTATGTATGTATGTATGTATGTATGTATGTATGTATGTATGTATGTATGTATGTATGTATGTATGTATGTATGTATGTATGTATGTATGTATGTATGTATGTATGTATGTATGTATGTATGTATGTATGTATGTATGTCTTATTGACGCTTGTGTAGCTGTGTGTGTTGGCATGTGTATGAGTGTGTAATTTTCCCCATTTTCAGGGGATGTGGGACTTAAAAACACTCTTTATTTTCCTTTAATCCATATTCAGTTGAAGATCTGATCCTATAGCAATCTAATTCCTTCAGCAACTCTCACCTTTTCAAAGAAAGATGCTGCTTCATACTTACACTTATTAACATTAGCACCATCATTTGTCCATCTTAGTCCATTGAATGACATCCAGTTAGATATCAAAGATCTGCAGGACTGTATCACCTAAACACTGTTTTTTTAAAATTTCTTAGCAGAGAAAAGGGCAGTGTCCATGACTCTTTCTAAGGTATCCAATACAGGTAGAAAGCAAGTTGATGATATTCTCAGACCAGAGAGTTTCTCTGATTGCTTGAAATTGAATTCCACTAAAAGCATCCAAGGAACAGAGGGTAATGTTAAACCAACTGATAGATTAAGTTTACACCAGCCACATAGGTGATGGTAGGATTTGAATTCAGTCCCTAAATAATCCAATGCTCTAATGGTTTTCCCTATTGCCTGTTTCTTGTTAACAGCACTGCCCTAGTGGCAGATTAGTAAACTAATGACAGCATATTCAAAATGTGCCAAACCATGGAGTACCAGATTTAAGAGGTGCAAAATGTTATTATAGTATAATGTAGAAGTAAATATAACAATATGTAAAGTAGTATTCTGTATATCTTACTTAACATGGATATAGTTTAGAAAGCTACAAAACTGTGGTATTCATTTTGAGGAAGCATCTTGTATAGTACTAAAAAGCACAAAATCATATTAGTAGCTACTGATATGCTTCTGTGGTTATTAGCACTATATGAAATTCTTTTTTGGGATGAATACCACTACTTTGTGGCTTTCTATATTATATCCATGTCAAGATATATAGAGTTATATTTTGAATTAATACTGCTTCCATTGCTAATAATAAAATATGTGTGTTTTTAATGTGTAGAATGACCCTACTATGTTGCACGTGTGTGTTTTTGTGAAATACATTTAGAGGCATTCCCACATCTAAGGCAACATTTAATTTTTTTTAATCTTCAAATTTCTGCCAATGTGATGGGGGGAAAAAAGAATAAACATCATACCTCTGCACAAAAGTATATTAAGTACATATAAAACCAAAAACATACATGCTGCATATATATATATATATATATATATATAATAAATCTCTGAATGAGATATAAACAGTAGCTGTACGACAATGTGAAGTATATTTGCCACTTAAATGCTGCTAACCACTAGGGGTGAATACTACTGTAGCTTGTAGCCCCAGGAGAACATCTCCTCCAGCTGGCTATTGACACACTTTCTGTGCCCTATCAGTATTTGCAAAGGGAAGTCATCCTTCTCATCGTCGACCTGACGTGATATGCACGGACCCGGGTTTCTGGGTATTTACCCTTCATCAGCGCACGACTGTCACCGATCTTCGATGCAAAGGGGTCCCAATGCAAATACATATATCCTTTTTCCAGTGACGAAAATTCACTGATCTCGAAAAAGTGTAAACAAGCAATAATAAATCTCTGAACGAGATATATTTTTATATATGTCTGTATGTGTGTGTGTGAATATACATAAGTGTGGCTATGTGGTAAGAAGTTTGCTTCCCAACCACATGATTCAGTCTCATCGCATGGCACCTTGGGCAAGTGTATTCAATATATAACCTCAGGCTGACCAAAGACTTGTGAGCAGATTTAGTGAAAGAAAATTGAAAAAAACTCGTAAACTCCTATGTGTGTGTGTTAGTGTCTCCTTGTCTTAAAATTGTGTGGTAATTGTAAATGAGTATCACTGTCATGCAAGCAGTGTCATTAATTCTCAATATTCTGTGAGAACACATCTGGCCATAGGGAAATTATCACCTTGCTTGGAACCAGTTACAGGTTGGTGACAGGAAGGGCATGCAGCCATAGAAAATCTGCCTCAGTATAACTCATGCAGGCTTGAAAAAGTGGATGTTAAACAACAATGATTGCGCATGCACACACACACAAGCATGTCTACTCAGAAAATGTGTAACCAAGTCTCTGTTTTTCTTGCTAAACTTTTGACGCTCACTTTTTCTTAGAGTAACCACTAAACAACCTCTTCTGTTCAGATTTCTAGATTCAGTGTCGTCTCTTGTCTGTAGTTTCATATACTTGAAAATGCTTCATTAATTAATAGTGATAATGTTGCTTTTAACTTGATTAGCTAATTGTGATGTCTTCTACCATATGAAGATAGGTCCTATTCAATGGAAATTCTCCATTGTTAAGAATTTTCTCCAGACATAGACATTTTAGTGTTATTATAGTTGTTGTTCTTGTTAGTGTTTGGACTGTCTTCACATGTCTTATTGCTGCTTATATTGCTGTGTGTGTGTCATGTATATGTGTGAGTATATATGTGAGTATATGTGTGAGTATAATGTATTTATTTGTGTATATGTATAAATACAGTATAAATATTTGCACATTTGGCATGTGTGTTATATTTGTGTGTCTGTGTGTGTGGAAGTATATATACATACTCATATGCATATACAGACACATGTATGTGCACATGCACACACAGGCACACGGAAACAAGCTTGGCTAAGTGTTGAAGAAGTTCACGTTGCAATCAATCACATAGCCCTAGATTTGAACCCCTTATATTGATATATGGGGCAAGGCTTTTGTTTTTTTTTACCACGGCATCTGATCAGTCTGGGCTTTGAGAATGAACTTGAGTAGAGGGGGTAATTGAAAGCCTAACAGAACAATCGTACCTGTGATTCAAAGGACCAGTCTTGTTACACTCAGTATTGCCCCGATTCTGCCTGAGAATTCCATTCTGGATATGTCTTGTGTCTATGGAGTACTCAACCATTAACAGTATCATTTATTGGGTAGGTAGTTTAGTGGACTGAGTTCTTGAAATACCCATCATTGAAACTGACAGGTATCCAATTAATTTACACACTCATGTACATGTGCCTTTATATGCATATATGTTTGTATGTGTCTGCATATATGTCTTTTATGGTGTGTATGTACATAATGTATCAATATTTGTGTTCTAGTGTATGTGTGTGTCTGTATGTATGCATATGTATATAATATATGCATTTGTGTGTGTGTGAAATTATATACTCTCCAGCTTGAGTGATTTTTGCTTCTTGTCTCCTAGATACAGATTTTTGTTTTGTTTGTTTTTTAATTTTCTTTTAAGAAAGTTTGACTTTTTTTATTATTGTTTCTTGATTGAAAATGTCTTGGAGTTTTTCTCTTTTAGACATTATCTGAAAGTTGCCTAGTAACAACCTTAGTTCTTTGCATTCTTCTACCTTTTAGTCTTTTCATTCTGGCAAATCTCTTTGTCTTCCTTTCTTTCCTTCTTCCTTTTCTTTCTGTTTCTCTTCCTTTTGTTTCCTTTCTTCTTTTTCTTTCTTTCTCTTCATTTTATGTGTCTTTATCCTTTCTTTCTGTCTTTTTCTTTCTCTCATCCTCTTCTTTCTATTTCTCTTTCTCTTTCTTTCCATTTTCTTTGTCATTTTTCTATTTCTTTCTTTTCCTTTTTACAATATTTTCTTTCCATTTTACCTTTCATTCTTTCCATCTTTTACTCTGTTCTTTTTCTTTCCATTTACTTTTACTTCTCTTTTTCTGTTTTGTTCTTTTTTCCTCTCTTCTTCCTTTTCTTTCCGTCGTTCTTCCTTTTCTTTCCTCTCTTCTTCCTTTTCTTTCCTCTCTTCTTCCTTTTCTTTCCGTCGTTCTTCCTTTTCTTTCCGTCGTTCTTCCTTTTCTTTCCGTCGTTCTTCCTTTTCTTTCCGTCTTTCTTCCTTTTCTTTCCGTCGTTCTTCCTTTTCTTTCCGTCGTTCTTCCTTTTCTTTCCGTCGTTCTTCCTTTTCT
>NC_068991.1:22551395-22555256 GCF_001194135.2 Octopus bimaculoides
TTTCCTTTTAGTTTTCTTTGTTTATTTTTGGTATCCTCTTTTCCCCTTCATTTTAGAAGAATTCTTAAACTATTTCTTTATTGCCCACCTCCTTTTCTTCCACATATATTTTCAATCAGTCCATCTTTAAACTGAGTCATTTGCAAGCTTCTGATGTATCCTCTCATTATCTCTCTCCTAGTACATCTTGCAAGATTACGTTTGTGTAATGGTGTGTGTGTGTGTGTGTGTGTGTGTGTGTGTGTGTGTGTGTGTGTGTGTTAGTATTTAACTAACAAGAAAACAATGTGTTGTTGCTAAGTGATGTCTGAACTATAATTCTAGTTGTTCCTTTAACCGCTACTGTAGCAATCACCATTTCTTAGTCTGGCTTTTTTTCTCTAAAGAGAAAGGTGATAGTGGTGAAGGGGTGTTAATGTTGGCAATGGTACTGGTGGTGGTGGCAGCAATAGTTAGGGCAGGGGGAGCATTGGTCTTGGTATTGTGTTCATGGTGGTGATTGCAGTGGTTCTGATAACATTGGTCTTGAAATTAATGGTTGTGGATTAAACTGTCCCAGTCAATCCTATTCAAATATGGGCCCATCTGGCCTTCATTACTTTTACCTGACACCTAAGAGTTGGGTTCAGTTTTCAATACTTTTCCTTGTGTATATAGATTACCACTACACTGTTGTTTCCAATCATGTGCATGCATTTTTTATCCAAACTAGTCATGAGTCATGAGGGGAACTTTTATGCTTTTACTCAGCTTGCTAGCAACAGCAACCAAATTCCCAGAAATCAGATTCTACTCTTAAGAGTGAAAGCACACATCATATTTTCTAGATGTATGAAAAGATGGATGACCCAGATAGAATGTTTTTGATATTGATATACTCAAACAGGACTTTCTCAATGTTAATTTCAAGACCAATGTTATCAGAACCACTGCAATCACCACCATGATTTTCACTCAGTTTTTAAAAATTAGTCTTCATCTTTATGATCTCTTTGCAGCCTGTTGATGCTGCAAAGTACACTGTATCCTGATCATATAATTGATTCTTAAGACTTGTTGTCGAGATGTCAGAGTTACAATATACTAGAAGATTCAACTCATTGCTGAGGGTGCTACAATTATCAGGTGCTGAGGGTACTAGAATTCATCAGAGTACATAATGTTTTAAAAGGGCAAGTGGTGTTGTTGAGGCTGCTAATCCTGATGAAGGAAAGCTATGATCAAGAGTGTTTCAGCCATGACCATAACATATCACCACCCCCTACCCTAGGTACCATGTGTCTAGGACTACATTACCAGATGTGCTATTCTAGAATGGGTTGTGATTCAAGGGAGATCTTGTTGCTATTACTAGTTGGTTTGCCATTACTAGTAGGTTGAGTAACCAACTAGTAATAGCAGAAGTTTAACGTATAACAGACATGTAAAAGTTTTCTTGTTGGCTAGCCAGGTTGTTACGGCTGCTTGTAGGGTTGTTTCTAAAGCTCTGTTTGTTGTCTTGGTTCATAAGTTTGCATCAGTCATGAAATCCCAGGTTCAATTCCAGTGCATTGTTCCTTGAGGAAGTGTCTTCTATTGTAGCCTTGGTTTAACCTGAGCCTTGAGCCTGTCAAGAGGACTTGTATCTCTAATGTAGTAAATAATATATAATATAATTATAGACTGTATCAGTAATTTAACCCTTTAGGATTCTGTCAAATGTAAGAGTAAAAGGTTAAAACCCCTTCGGTCACGAATGACCATGGGATTACAGCTAGAAAGTTCCCCTCCAAGGCACCCATCCAGGCAAGGTTGTTTATGGAAAGCCAGCAGTTGCCCATGCATACCAGCCTCTCCTCTCCACACCACTTATGTTATCCAAGGGAAAGGCAAAGGCTAATACAGCTTGACACCAATGACGTAACTCATTTCTACAGCTGAGTGAACTGGAGCAACATGAAATAAAGTGTCTTGCTCAAGAACACAACACACAGCCTGGTCTGGGAATCGAACTCACAACCTCATGATTGTGAATCTGATACACTAATTGCTGAACTACATGCTTTCACTCTGTTAAATGTAATGCTTATTTATTCACATTGTTAAGAATGATGTGCTTGTTTAGTTTTAGAATGACAATGTAGAGTGGGTGTTAGAGGCTGGATCAAAATAAACAGGTACAATAAATGTAAATGCTAAAGGGTTAAGGTACAACTTGGACTTTTAGTGAGTCTTGTTAAGTCTACCAAAGGATTATGTTAAGGCTGAAAATATGAGGAATACTGAGCCACTTAGATTATAATTCAAAGAGAAGTAGTTCTGATGATCAAATAACTGAAATATCATTAAAATTAATAGAGAATGTGTTATTTCATTCAGTTATCTAGATGTACGTACTACAAAGTATAAATAGACGTACACAATCATAGTTGTGGCCAATGCCAGCGCCACCTGATTGGCACTTGTGCCGGTGGCATGTAAAGAGCACCATTCGAGCATGGCTGATGTCATTACCACCTGACTGGCACCCGTGCAGGTGGCACATAAAAAGCACCATTTGAGCATGGTTGATGCCAGTGCCACCTAACTGGCCCCCATGCTGGTAGCACGTAAAAAGCACCCACTACACTCTCGGAGTTGTTGGCGCTAGGAAGGGCATCCAGCTGTAGAAATCTTGCCAGATCAGATTGGAGCCTGGTGCAGCCTCCTGGCTTGCTACTCCTCAGTCAAACCGTCCAACCTATGCCAGCATGGAAAGTGGACATTAAACGATGATGATGATATACAAATTTGTACTGAAGGGAAATCAGCTATTTCAAGTTTTCCCTTCACTGAAAATGAAGAAAAACATTTTTTTAGCCGACATAGGTGAGGTTTTTGTCATTCAAAAACAATAAACAAGAATTTTATTCATTATTTATTTATTTGATTTCTGTCAGTTAAAGGGATAACTCCAGAACATTAGTTTTCTCTTCCCGCAGCATACAAACTTATCCAAATTCACTACTAATGTTGCATTGGTTTCTACAAGTTGCCTTGAATTTTAATTTTATACATACACAATTGATCAAGCATAGGTGTGTGGTTAAGAAGCATGCTTCCCAACCACATAGTTTGGAGTTCAGTCCTGTTGCACAGCACCTTGTGGACAAGTATCTTGTATTATAACCCCCAGGCCAATCAAGGCCTTGTAAATGGATTTGGTAGATGGAAACTGAAAGAAGCCTCCCTGTGTGTTTCCCTGTTTTGACATTGCCCAATAGTTGTAAATAAGTGTCACTATTGTCCAAATGTTATCACTCATTTCCACTCTTCTACGAAAAATGTCAGGTCATAGGGAAAACATTACTTTGTTTTGGAAGCAGGTAAATGTTGGCAGCAGGAAAGGCATCCTGCTATGCAAAATCTGCTTCAATGAATTCCATGTGAACCATGCAAGTATGGAAAAGTGAAAGTTAAAATGATGCTGATGACACACATAAATATCTGTGTAAAACAGCATGTTAAAAAATAGCCTAACATAAGTTGAAAGAAGTTCAACTACAATTTTTAAAGGTCACAGTGGAACTTGAAAAACAGATGTGAATACATCCTGTTATTCTCTTTGTTGAGAGAAAAATGGTGAAGATTGTCCTGACATGTTTCACCCTTTGTCAGAAAACTAAATCTCTCTCTCACTCTGTCTCCCTCCCACCACCACTTCCTTCTCCCTCCACTTCCCTCTCTCTCCATTTCCCTCTCTCTCTCAACTTCCCTCTCTCTCTCAACTTCCCTCTCTCTCAACTTCCCTCTCTCTCAACTTCCCTCTCTCTCCACTTCCCTCTCACCCCACTTCCCTCTCTCCACTTCCCTCTCTCTCTCCATTTCCCTCTCTCTCTCCAT
>NC_068991.1:22555702-22562915 GCF_001194135.2 Octopus bimaculoides
CTCCACTTCCCTCTCTCTCTCTCCACTTCCCTCTCTCTCTCTCCACTTCCCTCTCTCTCTCTCCACTTCCCTCTCTCTCTCTCCACTTCCCTCTCTCTCACACATATATACAAGCACATACTTCACTGTGATACTGATTATCATCACCACCATCACCATTGTCATCATAGTTTTATGCACACTTTCTATCTTGGTAAGAGTTGAACTGGTCACTGCAGTCTGAGCTCATTCTTGTTTGGAGTTACTGGTTTTCCAGACAGGTCAGAACACCACAGCTCTCTTGTATGTCCCATTTACATACACATACACACATATGCATTTCCACATGTACATGCATGCCCACACATTCACACATTTGTACCTGTACACCCCACCTCTATACACACACACACATACACACTCACACAATTTCTATGTTGTCTGAGTGACAAAAAAATAAAAAAATCACCAGCTTTGTGCATTGTTAATCGATAACTATTTGATTGTTCTTTTCACAAAGATGGATTAACAATATTGATGGAAATGTCAAAAGCTAAATGTCTGGGCATTGAAGATAATCTAATTAAAGTTTCCTTTGTCTCCTTAATTTTGTAACTATTTAATTGTCTCACATCAATATGTGCATATATTGGTGCATCCATGAATGTGTGTGCATGCATTATTGAGAGATGTATTGCAAATTCTACTTTCTATTGCACAGTAAACATTAATTTTGAGTCTATATATTTAGTCATTAGTTAACCGTGTATGTGTGTGTATTTTTAGTTAGTACTTATTTATTGATTCCAAACTTAATTACCTTCAGATTGCATTACTCTGACATTATCTTCATATTTCATTGTATTCTCTCTAGTTAGACAAATCTCTCTCTACTTCTCCTTCACTATATCTTCCTCCCCTCTCTCCTATATACATACTCTCTCATCTTACTTCAGCAGCTGTATGGATTTTATATCAACATTGTTGAAACTTTCACTACTTGCGTTAATGTTCTTGAAGACTGGTGTTAGTGCAGGATTCTTCTTCATCCAGTCTAACTCAGTAGAAATCACAGCTGGACAAGAACAAATTATATAAAACAGTAGTGGTGGTGATAGTGGTAATAATTGCTGTTATAACCAAAGTTCTGGTCAACTGACTCTACAAAAGTAGATTTACGATGTGGGCAGTTAAGAAAATGGATCTCTTTTAGTTTTAATCATGAGTATCCTAGTTGTTTGATAACCTGAACTACCTGCTCATTGAATTAATAGTGTAAGTAGTTCAGTATTCCACAGACACTTGTACACTTAATATATTCCTCAGGTAGAACCACCATGTTGTAGACATGGGCATTTTGGTCAAGTTCCAACAGAAGATTTCTACATGAATCAACAAGGGAGTCTCTACTTGGCTTCTTGATCTACTAGAAACAACAGTCAAATCTCCCACATTACATCTTACCATCTAAGATAAAGGTAAAATGCATACGATTATGTAGATCAAGATATACACCTTATTTGAAAAAATTGAAATAGTCTCAGCTGAAAAGTCTTTTATCAGTCAGGGACTATTTAAAGTCTTTTATCAGTCACAGTTAATCTGGGACTATTTAAACAGCAGGAGATGATTTTAAAATTTTTAACTGGTTTATGTTCTAATTTTCTCATGAAAACATAGACTGAGAGATTTTTTCAAATTTAAACATACGCAAATTGTTATCGCAGTTGTTTTAACTGAATATCCTGCTTACTACTAATCACTCAACTGTAAAGAATCAGGATTATGTCTGGAAATTTTGTCATTGGCAAAGTGTCAAAAAGAATTATGTGCTTTGCTTATAGATTATAATTCAGCGGGTATAATAATACAGTGAGATTTGAATTCATTACCATGTGGTCAGTAGTTGAGCCTCTTAGCATTACATACTTCAACTGTGTGTGTGTGTGTGTGTGGATATAATCTTTTGTACATCAGTTCAGGCTGAATTTCATTGATTACATTGTCGTTTTTACTGTCTCATCACATTGTGAATATTTTGTCTTAAGATTTAGAATTTAAAGATTGAAAAGCAAATTTAAAGAACATGGGCAATTTGTCCAGGGTGATTTGATTGGCCACTGCAGGTCTTGTGATTATGTAGACACATTTTTTTTTTCACTTACTTGTCTGATATATATTTGGTCCTTGTTGTGTCAGTTGCCACGTTGCCTGTATTTTTATATGTTGAATGATGTGATGCATGAGCAAAACAAGTACTGAGGGACCCCTGTTCTGTCTACTTCAGTCCACTCTCAGCCTAGTTTTCTAAAATCTGATTTAACTGTATTACACTAAGTTTGCTAAGTTTTTCTGGTATGCAACTGGTATATCTGTGGTTAGCATACAACAAACACACACAACACATCATCAATAATAAAACTGGATGTGACCACATAAATTGTATTCTAGTGCAGAGAAATTGTAAAGCATTTGATGACAATTGTGAGTGTAGTGATCGCTATAATAATGATGGATTGATGGTTGGTGTCAATGGCTGTGATGACAATGAATTTGCTGCTAATGATGAAGGTGGTAATGGAAAGTGTTGTTTCATTCCGTCATAGAGCAGCCTGAATTACTTGCTAAGCCAGTAAACACTAAATTTTTCATAAAAGACTTGTTCGTAACCTTGGTGTGAAATAGTTTTTTTTTCATAGGTTTCTTTTGAGTGCATTCAACATATCTCACCTCCAAAAATTTGGCTGCTATTTCTAGCTCACCCTACCACCATGTAACACTTATTTATGATAAAGGACATGTAATACCTGTTACATGGTAGCAGGGCGTGCAAGAAATAGCAGCCAAATCTTCCCTTTTCTGAGGAAAGGTGCCGTTTACGTGTAATTTCGATGTCACATTCGTTGAAAGCATGCGAAATAACATGGAAAAGAAAAAAAGCCCCACAGAACAAAACACCGTTGCTGGGAAACTCAGACTTCCCCAGTGACCCAAAGGGTCACGGGTAGTCTAGTAATATAATATAGTTGACTTTGGTGATAAATAATGTCAGACTATTGGACAAGACTATTAATTACTTACTCTATTATTTTGGCTGTTGTAACCATTCTTTAGTAGTAGTAGTAGTAGTAATATGATGGGTGAAGACATAATCTGTATAGTTGAGAGCTTGCTTCATAATCACATGATTCTGAGTTTGAACTCAATATGCAACATATTGGCCAAATATCTACAGTAGGTTTGGGTTGATCAATGCCTTGAATGTGAGAGCAGGTACACAAAATATGGTGCAGTAACCCATTGAATGGACTCTGCCTGTTCCTATGTAGAAACATAAGAGCAGCTATACCTATCCTTTGCTTAACTCCACCATGTAACCCATAAGTGCTTTTAGTGGAGGGGGAGGGGGTCATACTGTGGTAATCATTTAGACCTGGTCTCCAGTCCAAGGATATCTTGTGGTTTCATCTTCCCTTGTCTCCAACTTTTCTCAGATGTTTTGGAAATACTCTTAGATCTTGCTCTTCTTCATCTAATTAAGTAATTAAAGATCTTTAAAAATAATTGTGCAGATGATAATCATTTATTTATTGCATATACAAGGTCAATTTTAGCTAGGGATTGATTCAATCCCAGTATATTTCTAGTAGTTAGTTTATTAACCCTGGAGGTTGGAAGGTGAAGTTGACTCTGACTGGAACTGAACTTAGAATGTACACTGATAAAAATAAGCATTATATACTTCATAGCACATCACTGTTTAGACCAGTAGTTTGCAACCGTTCCACAGTGGTTCCCAACCCTTTTATTTAAGTGAGTTTTCCCACGGACCCATTTTAATATGCTTATCCTTATGTATGTATATATATGAAATTTTGAATCTAGTTCACGGATCCCCAGTACTACTTTTGCAGACCACTGGTTGGGAACCACTGATTTAGACCATGGTTGGGAAACCTTTTACATGCTAGACACAAATTGTAAGTGCGCTAGAACCCTATCATATTCCATGTGTATTGAGAAAAATAATGAATTTTTAATTTTGCAAATTCATAACTTTTTACCAAATTAAAATACCATTATGGTCTTAAGGCTTAAAATATTTTTTTTTTTTTACCATATGGGCTTTTAGAGACTACATCAGAGAGTGGTTTTAAATTCTAACATGGTTGAGGAATCCCCAGACCTAGTTTGAAACCAGTTCATTCTCTGTACAAATATAGAGGCTATATGACATGACATTTCTGCTTTTCCCATAGGTATTAACAACAGAAAGGAGTAGTTATAACTTTCAATTGTTATAAGGTTATGGAAATTGTTATTCAAAAATTGATAAAAATAATAATTTCTTTTGGCCATAAAAAGAATGGGCTATAGTTCATTGAAGTGATGCCAGCATATTCTTAATGTATATTGTATTGAACATGAGGCTAGTAAAGACGAAGTCACCCACAAAACTGGAAAGGACCAAATTAGCTATCAGCAATGCACCTAATTTCATGTTCTCTTGGTTACACCAACTCCCCTGTTGCTACTGATTGCCAAAATGTTCATCAAATGAGGATTTAATAATTATCTTAGTATTTTAAAATAGAAACAAAACAAAATGTCATTAACATTGTTTACATCGAGAAAGCTAATGAGGTTGTTTTTCCCTTTTTCTTTTTTTTCATTTATTATTGAAGTGCCAAACTGTTACAAAGCAACTATTTTCTTGTTTTGATTTTTGTTGTTGATCTGTTTATTAGATATAAATTGGGTGGGGAATAAAACAATGAGTTTCTTTTTTTATTCTTCACTTTTTATTTCTCATTATATTATATAACCAGTTAATTATAAATAGCATCCTTTCATTTATCATCACTATAACTAATAATCACTTTTTGTTATAATCTGCTTTCACTGCTGATATAGCTTTTCTAGCATTGAAGTCTCAGAGCTCCTTGCAATATACCTGTCCCCTAACCATTTTGTATGAAGAATCTTAACTTTTTAAGATGTGACATTGGTGCAATACCCTTTTGTTAAAGGGTATTGCTAAACACTACCTACTTATTCCTTCAATGGCTTTGACTTATTTTCTCCCTCTCTTACCAACTCTCCCAGTATCTGTTACTCTCTACAGCAAGTTTTTCAACCTGAGCAATTTCTCTTGCGTACTTCTAGGGTGGAGTGAAGGTGCATGGCTTAGTGGTTAGGAGTATTCGGCTCACAATTGTGCATTGTCCTTGAGCAAGACACTTTATTTCACATTGCTTCAGTCCTCTCAGCTGGTAAAAATGAGTAGTACCTGTATTTCAGAGGGCCATCCTAATCACATTCTGTCACACTGAATCTCCCTGAGAACTACGTTAAGGGTCTGCATGTCTGTGGAGTGCTCAGCCACTTGCATGTTAGTTTCATGAACAGGCTGTTGCATTGGTCAAATCAACTGGAACCCTCATCATCATAACTGACAGTGCCACCTCTACATTATACAAGAGAAATTACAAGTATATGCAGCGTCTGTAAAAGAACATTGGAATTTTAAAGGCACCATAACCAACTACTTTATAATTATGCACTCTCATATTTCACAAATAGTATTTTGTAAAAGATTAACTTTGTCAAATATTTTGTTTGGAAATTTTGACTTGTAACCTGGATATAAGTACAGACCCCTTTCAGTCATGAATGATCATGGGATTGCACTTAGAAAGTTCCCCTCCAAGGCACAAGTCTGGGCAAGGTTGCTTATGGAAGACCAGTCTCTCCAGTGATGTTATCCAAGAGAAAGGCAAAGGCCAATACAGCTTGGCACAGTAACATCACAACACATTTCTGCAGCTGAGTGGACTGGAGCAATGTGAAATAAAGTGTCTTGCTAAAGAACACAACATGCAGCCTGCTCGGGGAATTGAACTCACTACCTCTTGATTGTGAGCCTAAAGCTCTAACCACTGAGCCATATAACAAATTAGACATTGTCTGTTTTATGGTATCCAACCATGTTATACTATATTTTCCACAAGGGCTTTGCAAGACAACTAGACATGACAAATGGGCCCACTGGAAAAAACTTTGAGAACCTCTCTACTTTACAACTTTAATACTCTAACATCAAGATATAACTACAATGCCCTAAAGCCCATTTTTTCCTCTCTTGTGTGTGTGTCTCTCTCTCTCTCTCTCTCTCTCTCTCATTCAACAAGCTCAACTCCTAACTTTGTTCAGCATAGTCAGTCTCAGGTAGGTTCTACTTCTGATACTCTGTGGTTAAATGACTAATCATGAAAGGCCCCTGTATGAAATTTTACAAAAGCTTTCTCCCAATTATAACAGGACAAACAAATGTACTCCCTGCCCCCGTCTGATGGGAGGGAGGGAGGGAGGGAGGGAGAGATGTGTGTGTAAGATTTCTCAGTAAAATTTAACAAGCTTTAAATGCCAAGGAAGTATATTAGGAAATCATATGGTTGTAGATATCTTTTGGGTGAGGTAAGACTGACTAATACAATCGTATGAAAGGGGGAACATAACTGGTGCATCACAGAATTTTCCACACAATGACAGTCTTGATTTGTCATCAGTAACTGATTTATTGCTCACTTCAATGTCAACTCTAATCGAGCAGACAATGACAGACTTACCATGTAGCCACTCCAGATCATTTTCTTTTTGGTGTAACTAGTCTACTACATTATCTTATGTATCCTTGCTTATATTTGGTTGTTATTTATACTAGGTCAAGCAGTTGCTTACTACTAGGTCAAACAACTGCTTAGATGTGGCTGCTATTTCTGCTAATTGAAGCAACTGCTTGTTTGACTCAGTAACTTCCTTCAAGATTTTCATTATTCAACTGGTAAAACCCAGTAAACCGATGTAGTCAGTTGTTGTAGGATTTCCTGATTGTTATTCTTTAGCTTCAGGACAGACCAGTGATTAAAATCTTCATTCCAGCCCAGATCATCCTGTTTTTTCCTTGCAGATAATGTATGGAAGGATATATATATATATATATAAATATATATAGGGTGTGATGGGTAAATTGTCATCATCATCATCATCATCATCATCATCGTTTAACGTCCGCTTTCCATGCTAGCATGGGTTGGACGATTTGACTGAGGACTGGTGAAACCGGATGGCAACACCAGGCTCCAGTCTAATTTGGCAGAGTTTCTACAGCCGGATGCCCTTCCTAACGCCAACCACTCAGAGAGTGTAGTGGGTGCTTTTACGTGTCACCCGC
>NC_068991.1:22563383-22594730 GCF_001194135.2 Octopus bimaculoides
CTGATGCTTCTAATGTTTCAGCTTTTCTCTCAAGATACTTACACTCTGACGGGTATTCACATTGACATTACACATCCAACGGAGCATACTGGCTTCATTCCTTGCAAGCTTATGTATGTCCTCAGCAGTTACAGCCCATGTTTCACTGCCATGTAGCATGGCTGTTCGTACGCATGCGTCATACAGTCTGCCTTTTACTCTGAGTGAGAGTCCCTTTGTTGCCAGCAGGGGTAAGAGCTCTCTAAACTTTGCCCAGGCTATTCTAGCAGCTACACTTTATATTTTATATTTTTAATTTCACACATGTGCATTGTTTGTTTTTGATTTTGTCAACTACACAGTATAGTAGGCACCATCTGAGAAAAACAGCACCATGACACATTTCACTCTGCCAGAAATTTGGAAACACCATGCTCTACTGCTTGGCATTTGCACTGGAAGCTTCAGTACAAACAGATGGTGAACACACAGTACAACTGTTGGCTTGGTGTGCCCCTAAAGCATGTACTGAGAGTGATAAAAATCAAACATCCAGTCAACATCATGATGTTTTGAGTGATCACTAGTGATGGCAACGTTATCCCTCCAGTCATCTTTCCACAAGTCATCAGACTCAACATGGTGGCCTACATCAAGTGTCTGGAAGAGGTAGTGCTGTCTTGGATCAAGACGGTGGCTGCTAGAAGACCCTATGTCTGGCAACAGGATTCTGCACCATGTCACACATGCAGGAGAACCCAATCATGGCTGTCAGACAATTTTTGTGACCACATCACCCCCTAACATCTGGCCACCTAACTCCCCAGACTGCAACCCCCTTGGTTATTATGTATGGGGCACAGTTGAGCGAGAGCCCCCAACAGAACTCCTTGTAACACCAAAGATGAACTGAAGGCAAGGATTTTGGCTGCATTCACTAACTTAAACAAGGAGACCATCCAAGAGAATTGCAGGAGATTCCAAAGTCATCTGGAGGCCGTAGTTGAAACCAATGGCAATTTTATTGAATAAATTTACTCTTTAGTATTTCAAGATATTTTAATGTAATTCTGGTAAATATATCTGTTAAAATGAGATGTCAGTGTTATTTTCATTTTTGCGTAATTTAGAAAACAGTTTATTCACCGCACCCTGTATATATATATATATATATATATATATATATATATATATATATATATATATATAGTTCTATATTTAAGAGATGAGGAATTATGTACATTATTTATATTATTTACATTTGATGGATATTTGTCCTCATCTTGTTTGTTGTTAACACAATGTTTCGGCTGATATATCCTCCAGCCTTCATCAGGTGTCATGAGGAAATTTTGAACTTGGGTTCTCGTTCCTAAGGTATTTTTCGATGTTATTATTATTATTCAGGTCACTGCCTGGAACCGAACTCGGAATCTTTGGGTTAGTAGCCTGCACTCTTAACCATTATGCCATATGCTCTCCTCATCCATACACAGCACATGACCATATCAACACAGATGTCTGTCTTGTACACCACATCTGATACTTCTTATGTCCAACATTTCTCTAAGGGTGCTTACACTGTCATGTATGCACACTGACATTGCACATCCAGTGGATCATATTCGCTTCATTTCTTTCAAGTCTACACATGTCCTCAACAGTCATGGCCCATGTTTCACTGCATATACACATCCCTAATCTTACTCCTTTCTACATCTCTCTCTCTCTGTCTTTCTCTCTCTCTTTCTTTCTCTCTTTCTCTTTCGTTCTCTCCCCCTCTTCCTCTCTCTCAATTAATGGCTATTTGAATCAAGTAATTACTTTATAGTTTATGAAATTTCAACTTTTTATTGGCCTAATTTTGGATTGTTTGATTTCCATTTGTTTTACCCACTACTCCCACCAATTTCTATTATTTTTTTTTTTTTTTTTTTTTTTGTTGGGTTGTGTGGATATTATACCTAGAGAAGTGAAATAAACTGATGGCAATTATGCAACAATTTTTTTTCCTGTTTCTTGAATATTTCAAACAAACTTGCTTGTTATGAAACTGAAAGTATTGTCTCTTTTATTTGTCTCTCTTTTCACATGAACATCTTGACTGCTTCTATGGGTGTGGATATAGCAGCAGAAAAACTCAGTGCTCTCTACGTAGATGCACTTTATACACTACAAATGCATAAATGTACATACATGCATTTGACAAATATAAATATGTGCATGTACATACATGCACGTATACAGCTATGTACATGCATGTACATATGCACACTGCAATGTACATGCACACATGCACGTACATATGTACACATGCAAATATGCACACTGGAACATATTAGAGGGAGAAGGAGGGAGAAAGAAACACGATGATCAAACCACTGTTACATGCTTTTGGTATGAAAGCATTAGCTTTCTTCAGCTGTTGGACTAATTCACAAACACACACTACAGTAAAATTAAACAAATAAAATGGTTCGAAATAAAACAGAATTCTAAAAGCAAGTTGAGTTTCAAACATATTGACCTTGAAAAGAACATGGGGAGAGGGAAAGAGAGAGAGAGCCAGACGGGTAGACAGACAGAGAAGGAGAAGGGGTTAGTGAACTGTTAAGCAAGCAGGTTGGGTAGTGGAATAGACAGGTGCTGAAGAAAGCATATATATATATATATATATATATATACACATGCCTTCCATTGCACACCTGTCTCTCTGTGTGTGTGTGTGTGTGTGTGTGTGTGTGTGTGTGTGCAGGTATGTGTGTAACCTGTCTGGAAGTACCAAGATTCTTTCTTTGAGCACTTGTTTGTTTGGGATGTTGTTTTAATTTTGTTTCTTTTTTTTCTTTCTCTTTGAAATGTTCAGCTGTGAGATGTGCCAAAACTTAGTTCTGAATTGGTGTTATTTAAGTATCATGAAAACATCTTGTATTCTTCTTCTTCCAACCAAAGCACTTGATGTACAGAATGTAGAAGGGCAGGTTTGGCTGGTCAATTTGTTGGACAGTGAGGAAGAGGTAGTAGCCTAAAGCTGAATACCTTTCATCATAATCATCATCATCATTATTATTACTAAGGTGGCTAGCTGGCAGAAAATGCTTTGCAGCATCTCTTCTGAGTTCAAATTTAGCAAAGGTCAACATTACCCTTCATATTTTTTTGTGGTAAATAATTTAAAGTACCAGTAAAATACTGGGGTTGATGTAATCAGTATCCCCCACCCAAATTGCTGGTATTGTGCCAAAATTTGAAACTGTTATTATTATTATTATTGAGTGAGAAAGCAGTGCATGCCATCAAAGTGACTGGGGTACAAATATATGAAACCCAATATACCCATCATGACTACCCGTCTAATAAGGGTATACTAGGCATATGCATCATAATCATATGTACATGACATGGTGATCTCATATCAAGATAAATAGTGCATGACTGCAAGGTGGGGCATGACTGGGCTCCACCTCACAGGTGGAGCTCATTTAGAATTTTCTTCATATCAAGTTGAACAAAACACTGTTTCTAGAGCTGAATTATTTAATCTCCCCCCCCCCCTCACTTCCTCTCTACACATGGCTATGGTTCTCCCCCACTACCTCTGCTCATGATTAGAAATGCACATATCAGCCATGAAGGGACATGCTCAACTGGTTAAGGTCAAGTAATTGACAAGGAAATTTGTGGGATTGAGCAGAATATTTGCTGTAGCCCATCTTTTACACCAAGACAAAACATGTACATGATAACACTTCCAACCAGTTAAAATCAGAAGACATAAGAGCCAGTACCTGGTATTGCATCAGGGCATTTATTATTATTATTATTATTATTATTATTATTATTATTATTATTATTATTATTATTTGTATTATTCAAATCACATTGACATCAATTTTGCCTTTTATCCTTCTAAAATAGGATGGGGGTAATTCAATGTAAATTGATTGTTCTCTTAAGTTTTGGCTTTGTGCCCAAGTTAGAGATCAGCAGCTTTCTTTTGGCTAAGAAAGGCAGGCAGTTTCCACTGAGTCTGGTGGATAGGGTGCAAGAGGTTGTCTAGTGGACAAAACTGAAGGGAATAGAACAGACACTTTAATATTTAGTCAGTCTCTCATCAACTTATAGAGAATGTAAAGAGCTGGAACTTCAAGTTCCAGTTAGGGAGAGAGAAAAAGAGAGAGCAGTGCTTATCTTCCAGTGAATTTGTCGGAAGGTGGATAGGAGTGATAGGAATGGTCCTACTCTTAGCATGTATCTGTAGGCTGGATAGCACAGCAAAAAGAGAGAGGGCATTTCTCCTTTGTAGTGTGAGTAATCTTGGATTTAGGTGGGTAGGGGTCCTTGATTGGCCTTTAAGTTGTTGTCCTGCTTTTGAAATGTTTCATTTCATTCTTTTTATATAGTTATTTTCCTTTTGTTAATTAATTCTGCATAAAACCATATTGCATTTGTAACTAGTCCTTGTTATAGTCTCTTTTCCATTGACCTTGTGACAAATGGCATCATTCTTTCAATGAGAGGTATGTATGGTGCTCTGTCATTAAATACCAGTCAAGTACTGGAGTTGATCTAAATTGTCCCTCCATCCCTGTTTCTGCTCTAATTTGCATCTAAGTTAGAAATCCTTATTTTCTATGGTATTGCAGTTGTTTTCATTCTGAGTTCAAATTAGGCCAGGGTCAACTTTTCCTTCCATTTTTCCATGGATGATGAAATAAAATATTAGTGAAGTACTAGGATTAATATAATCGCCTTCCTTCCTCTATTTACACTTTAATGATGATGATGATGATTGTAAACTGATTCCAAAGACTTAGTCTGTTCTATTTGTCTATTTTTTTCCTTGCTTGTTTAGCTGTTTGGATGTGCCCTCCTCTCTTCTCTTTCAACATTGTTTCACAGGAAACTGCTTTGTTTTCTGCTCATATTTGAAAGATTTTTCTTCAACAAAAATTCAGCCTGATACTCCAAAAAAATTAGCGCATAGAGCTCAAAACATGAAATTTTAAAAAATACCGTAAATGAAAAAATAGGTTTACTATTATTTAGCTTGGTTCAAAGCCTACAAGGTCCTTATTACTTTCACTTCAAAAAAGAAAAGGAAAAAAAATATATTTATTGTTGTATCCAATATTATGATCAAAGAGAATGTCATATTTGTTTCCATCTATTGCAATACTGATGCTACATTTCCTAAGTAACCTAATTTCTGTATCACTTTTCCCCCCACCAACAAGTTCTTGACCCACATGTACACCTGATCAAGCATATGTCATTACCTTCATCTAGTTGGGGTTGTAGCAAAATCTTCCTGCTGTGTCCAGTTTGTTATAAAAACATCAAGAGCTTGTTAAAAGAGTTTAATAACCAGTTGTGTTTTTAACTTATTAGGAGAGAAGTTTTTTTAGTAAACCCCCCCTGGATGTTTTGACCAAACTTTTTGAAACCAAAGTAGTATTCCACTTTCATCTCCCATGTACATGACTGTAAACACCACTGGATAAATTTTCTTTGGGCTTTGGTTTTCTTTTGAAAGTTAATATTAGTGGGTAATTTTGTTTAATCTGCATAACCTGCTAGCACCAGTGTGTAATGCAATTTTTCATGTCCAGTAGTCTTCACTGTAAAAGTTTTAGTACCTTTTATATCAGTTGTTTGGTTCAGCAAATGTTATGTTTGTTATTTGAGACAGTTCAAATGAAACTTCTCTTCCTACGTAATATACTTGTGAAAAGCAAGGCCTTTTTGTTTCATGCACCAATGACACCATGATGTATGACCAGTACAATTTTCTAAAGTATTATCACCTGCAAAACCTTTTGCTTCAGAAGTTATCATTTTTGTAGAAACAGACAGTCCTTGCGTTGAGATCTTGCCATTTTGACCCCTACCCCTTCCCTCCAAAATTGCATTTATCACTTTTAATCATTTTCAATTTTACTTCTTGATTGAGCCAACAATGAATCATATTTTTTTTCTTTTAGCAAAGGACCAAAATGTCTTTTGGCAGCTCTCTTTGTTTTTTTGCATGATTGATCATACTTAATTTGAATTTAGCTGTAAATAACAGTCTCTTTTCTTTAGAATGAAAAATGATTAAACAAAGCTGTTTTGCTCCCTATACCTAAGATATGGTACTTTGATTTTGGCTATGCATCCAACTTGACAGTAAGCCCGTGCCAGACTGCCAAGTAGCTAATAAAAATTGGTTAGGCAACTGCCAACAATAATTGTGTTAAGCACTTTGATTGGTCAACCACATTGCACACTTGAAATCCAAGGCAAGCACTCAAAAGCAGATTTTTATTTTGTTATAAAAGGTTAGGCCTGGAATTCTTCAGTCATGGAAATGGCCTTATTCTACTCCATATTAGATAGCATTCGCCTTCTTTTTACAAGCTCTTTCACTATCATCCATTACTTTAATTTCTTTTTTAGGGTACATTAAAATGAGTTATATTTTTAAAAGAAAAATATTATTATTGTTATAAATGGCACATTCAAATGAACAGTACTATGCATTTTTATTTAAATATATTTATACATGGCTCGTGTATGTTATTCATAGTTTCAGTGTATATAGGAATTATTTTTATTGATTGGTTTTTCTTGTTTCATCTATGGCTACATTGTGTTGTCGCTGTTTCTTCTGGGCTGTGTTGTTAAGTTCACGTCTCAGCTATGTTGTCTCAGGTTCATGGCACCTTAGGCAAGATCAGTCTTGAGCTGATTGAAAGCTTTGTCATTGGACTTTGCTGATTAAACCTTAAGAAGCTCATGATGTGTGTGTGTGTGTGTGTTTTTTTCTCTTTGTCCCAACATGGATAGTTGTAAACAAGTGGGGTGTCATTCATTTCCAATCTTCTGTGAAAACATATCTGGCCATGGGGGAAATATTATCTTGCTTCAAAGCTGGTGGGAGTTGGCTACAAGAAGGGCATCAGGCTATAGAAAATCTGCCTCAGTGAATTCTGTCTAACCCATACAGGCATGGGGGGGGGGAAGGGGTATTAAGATAATTATGATAATGGTGTGTGTGTGTGTGTTTATATAATGCATGTGTCTTTATCATCATTGTAATGTCTACTTTTCCATGCTTGCATGAATCAGACACACTCTCTCTCTCTTTCTCTCTCTCACATATATACATGACAGGCTTTATTCAGTTTCCATCCATCAATCAAGTACACTCACAAAGTTTTGGTCAGCCTGTGGTTATAGTAGAATACTCTCATGCCCAAGGTGCCATGCAGTGAGACTGAATCTGGAACCATATGGTTGAAAAGCAAACTTATTACCACATCGCCGCGCGCGTGTACACACACACACACACACACACACACATTATGTATGTGTGTAATCATATTTCAACACTCATATCTTGAGGCATAATTTGATCTTTATTGGAACTCATCTGTTAAACCTATCATTTTCTTATAGCATAGCTTGTTAGATGTTCTTTCTACATCTTGCTTCATTAGCAACAACCTCTCCCCTTCCAAAACAACAACCACCACCACAAATAATCAGTTAGGTTGTTTTTGTCAAAGAAGGTGGAATGTTTCTTGTTTTCTTTCTTGCTTATTCCACTGAGATTATATCTTCAAACATTGATTTAAAATTCCAGCTTTACCCTCCTGAGACAAAATTATTTTGCTTCAATCCTATGAAGAGTGGGCCTCTATGCCATTGCTTGACCTACTAGAAATAGCAACTAAAATATCTCAAATACACACCGTAATGTTTTTAAAAAATGAATATATTGGACAATATAAACCCTGATGATGAACAGACAGGATGGTCTGGGTTGGAAAGCCTTTCATTGTAGATTTACCTGACCTGGAGAAATGACACAACTACTTATAATATATTCATCATAAGTCTGCTCAGTGAGAGTGGACCTGGGGCTAAATAACAAGACTAACTTCCTCATAACTATTCCATCAGCCACTCATCCATGAATTTTTTTTTTCCCCATTTAAGCTGTATTTTTGAATATTTGTAATTTTGTGTTTTTGGTATATTTATTATATCATGGGTTGAATAGTTTTGTAAATTTAGACATTTTCTTCAGTCAGAGCTTTCTTAACATTTGAACAGTTATCCTGGCATCCCCATATTTTGCTCATACATCAAGCAACTAGATTGCATTAACAGTAGTCATCTCGGCTGAGATCAGCAATTAGCAGCACATGACAATGGTTCAGCATATATTTTCATTAACTGCTTTAACTAGTTTACGGTAGTGATTCATTTGGTTGCCTGTGCATGGCAATGGTAATCACGCCAATGTTGATCAGCTCTCAGTGTGAGATAATGTTCAGCATATATTTACATCAACCGCTTTAGTGCAATTTCTGTTTATTTACCTAAATTATATCCATGTGCAGGATGCTCAGGTGGTATTATTCCTGAATAAGATCACTCGACAGCACAAGTCAGATCAACTTCATGTATTTACAATCCCGTGAATTCAAAAATTGGCTTTAGTGTGGTAGAGTTCAAAACAGGGTACCACACACAGTAGCATATCACATTGTGATCAATGGTATCTAGTTCCTTACATTTCCCTTTTGCTTTACTACATACCGTGCATTTCTTTGGAGCATTTGTTTTCTTGGCAGTGGGGGGTGGGAAACAGTCATGGAAAATGTCCATGCCCCTTCACCATGCAGGAGGGGAGAATCTGGTGTGGGGACAGCCACACGTTCTGTACTTTGGCAGGTCTGATTCCTTAATGTCAGCTATGTGGATGATTTCTTATTGGCTCATGGGAGTTAGGTTGTTGCTTTTTCGCCTCAAGTCAGTTCTGATCAAGCACACTTATTATAAGAGGCAGTCCACCCATGATCCTCTCAGGTTCTTACACTGCATTTTCCAATGTGTCTTTCCTTTTTGCTTTTTTTAAAAACAGTATGGTGTGATTTTAGGATGATTTGGCTGCTATTTCTTGTAACTCTGATGGCTTTATAGAAGTTCTTTTGTTAACCTGTTTGGTTTATTGTTTATTACCTCGGTTCACCGAGCTTTCAGCAATAGGTTTCCAGATCTTCTAGGAGTGGAAGGAGAGAGGAAAACAAATCATGCTTATGTAAAATTACATGTTCTCAGTGATTGACATCCTGTTTGTTGCTGATTGATTGCCAACAAAGAAGTTGGAATCAGAAAATAGATTTTTCTGTTTTTTTTTTTTAATATTCTTTTTATTTTCTCCCATTTAGCAAACCATTGTAGATTGCAAAAGTTGTTTTAGCATGTAGCATCTGTATCTTCTCTGCCCTCCTCTCTTCACCTCCAGTCAGTACATATTCATTTTCTCCTATTGCTTAATGCTGCTGGCTGTGCGTATTGTTGTAGTTTTGTAGTCTTTATTGATTGTTTTGAGTAACTTTATATCAAGTAGAACTGGCTGTAAAGTTAAGGAACTGGATTGCTGACCACAAATGTTATGGTCATTATGGTGTTCTCCTGAGCAAAGCATGTAACTACAGTTGGCATCAATTTGTTAAACCATCACAAAACAACTTTCACTCCTACTTCACTTCACAGTTGATGACTTAAGAAGGGCATCCAGCTGTAAAAATAATAGCTGCAACAAATATCATTTTGCTTTGACTAGCAATGCGAAAAAATGTATGCTGAATGTCAAATAATAAAAGAAGAAAAGAAAGTCGATGATAATATTACTTAATGTTACTATTGATGTTCTCTAAAAAAAACAAAAAAAAAACGCAAAGAAAAACAATAACAATCTGATGATGTGTACAAAATTTTTTCCCATCAAATATATCTAAACCAATTCGAATTTTTGTAATATTTTCAGAAATTGGTAGGATTCATGAAACTAGAACTTAAATTTGGTGTTCATGAATGATCAAATGGAATAAGGAGAAATCTTGATTTGATATAGTTATTGTCAGTTGTTGTTTTTGGTGCATGGTCTGGTGGTTAGCATATTGTGGGTTCAATTCTTGGACTAGGCAGCACATTTTTGTCCTTAAACAAGGTACTGTATTTCATGCTGCTTCTATTTCTCAGCTGAAATTGGTACCAAGTGCTGGGGCCTCACCCCCACCTTCATACCCAAGCTGTCATATCCTTAATATATTATTTTGCTTGAACACAATGCTTATTTATAAACAATTGTATTATGGTGTGTGTGTGTGTGTGTGTGTGTGTGTGTGTGTGTGTGTATTGTTTCATAGGTGACCTCCTTCGAATACCAATGGTATTTGATTTTACACAGATCAACTTATAAAATAGTCAATCCGTGTGTGAGGCAGCAGGAGTTTTGAAAGTAAGGAATAGAAAACTGTTGAGGGACTTGTACATTAAATACTTCATACTGACATGTCTAGTTGGTGCATGGTGTTGGTGGTGGTGGGTTAGTTGTGTGTAGTGTAGTGGATGTAGAGTAGAGTCGTGTGGGATTTAGACATACTAAATGGTAATATAATTAAACCTGCTGGGCTATATAATTGGGTGTTTGAAGTGGGTATTTCAGATTGAGTGGGATAGGAAGTAAATGCATGTTTTTAACAATTGGTATGATTTGGAATTTAAGATTTAAAGTTTGTGTGTGTGTGAAAGAGTGTTTTAGGTGAGGTATGATTGAAATGAAACCCTGTAGCATTTAAACTGGTCATATCCAGCCCTCTACTTATGTTCAAACCAGCTAGATCCAGCCACTCACACCTACCCTGCAATAACATTCTAAAAATAAACAATCACATCATTGATATCTTGAAACGATGTGATTAAATAAGCATTACATTTGACAGAGTAATCTTAGTGCTAGTTAAATGCTTATTTATAAACAATTGTATGATTTGTGTGTGTCCGTGTCCATCCATGCATCTGCAGAAGGATATTTTATTAGGTTGTATTGAATTTGTTGCAGATTATTTATAATACAGTATTCAATAATTCTATTACTAATTGATTAATATCAGTGATGTGCTATGTTTCTTACTGTTCGTTTCTGCTTGAATGACATTTGTTTATCTGCACTTAATATGTATATGTGAAGTGGGTGTTGTATTGATTATATATAATGTTTTGTATACATCTACGTTGATGATTACATTACTTCAAATTAAAATTTTAATCACATCTTTTTTTTTTTTGGTAATCTAAGTTCAAATCTTATTAAGGATAACTTCGTGTTCCATTCGTCCAGTGTTTATAAAATATTGATGTAATTAAATAATTTATCTAACTACATCCTCCCCACTAAATTAACAATCCTTAACCGTAGCATTTAATTTTCTGCTGGTTAGTGTTTTATCTCAATTAGTCTTTGAATGTTAAATGATAAAATAAGATCATTTATTCTAATTTAATATGAAGATGTTGTGAGAGGTATTAATTAATTCAACAAACCATATGTAGAGAATAATAAAAAAAAGCCCCTTTCACTTTTGGCTAAAGTCAAGATTTCAAGAAAAAAAGATTGTAAATAAAGGTGATGCTTTAGATAGAAATAACTACAGGGGTATCAAACTGCTGGATCAGGTGATGAAGGTCACAAAGAGGGTCATAGCCCAACTAATTAGGGAGAAAGTCTGCTTAGATGAGATGCAGTTCAGTTTTGTGCCAGGTAGAAGCATCACTAATGCTATATTCCTGGTACGGAAACTGCTGGAGAAATACCTAGCCAAAGATAAACCCCTATATTTGGCTTTTGTGGTCTTGGAAAAAGCCTTTGACAGGGTCCCCTGATCCCTTATCTGGCGGGCGATGTGGAAACTGGGACTTGATGAATGATTAATAAGGGCTGTACAGGCCCTATACAGAGATGCCATTAGTAGGGTTAGGATTGGCAATGAGTATAGTGAAGAATTCTGAGTAGAAGTAGGGGTACACCAAGGATGAGCCCTCAGCCCCCTCTTATTCATCATAGTCCTCCAGGCAATAACAGAGGAGTTCAAGACAGGTTGCCCCTGGGAGCTCCTCTATGCTGATGACCTGGCCCTCATAGCAGAATCACTACCAGAACTAGAGAAAAAATTTCAAGTCTGGAAGCAAGGTTTAGAATTGAAGGGCCTTAGAGTCAATGTTGCAAAGACCAAAGTTCTAGTAAGTAGGAAGGCGAACACATCACACGCCCTGCTCAATCTGTAGAAAAGGTGTAGGTAGAAACTCCATAAGATGTACCCAGTGTAAGCTATGGACACATAAGAGGTGCAGCAACATCAAAGGAAGATTAACCAGGAAGATAGCTTTCGTGTGTAGCAGATGAACAGGGGCAATAAACACCACAGATGTTCAGAAAACAGATTCCATTACATGCCAGTGGGAGAAACTAGAAGTAGTTGATAGCTTCTGCTACCTAGGTGACCAAGTCTGTAGTGGGTATGGATGCTCAGAGAGTGTTACCACTAGAATAAGAATAGCCTCGGAAAAGTTCAGAAAGCTCCTACCATTAATGGTGACAAAGGGCCTCTCGCTCAGAGTGAAAGGTAGACTGTATGATGCACGTGTGCAAACTGCCATGCTTCACGGCAGTGAAACATGGGCCGTGACTGCTGAAGACATGTGTAGGTTCGAAAGAAACGAAGCTAGTTTGATCCGCTGGATGTGTAATGTCAGTGTGCATACACAACAGTGTAAGCACCCTGAGAGAAATGTTAGACATAAGAAGCATCGGATGTGGCATGCAAGAGAGACGTTTGTGTTGGTATGGTCATGCACTCTGGATGGACAAGGAGAGCTGTGTGAAGAAGTGCCACTCCCAATCAGTGGAAGGAATCCAGGGTAGAGGGAGACCCAGGAAGACATGGGATGAGGTGGTGAAGCATGATCTTTGAACGTTGGGCCTCACAGAGGCAATGACAAAAGACAGAGACCCAGCAAGTAAAGTGAGTTCACAGCTGTAACCTACACCAGCATCGCATAACCAGCCGACACAAAAGTACTTTGGATCGTAGGGCGACATGCCATGTTTGAGGAGATCTATTGAGTCAAGTACATCAACATCAAATCAAATCAAATGGAAATTGTAGTTGTGACCCTCGTGCCAGTAGCACATAAAAATCACCATCCAAATGTGCCTGATGCCAGTGCCATAAAAAGCACCATCCTGAACGTGGCCGATGCCAGTGCCGCCTTGACTGTCTTCCATGCCGGTGGCATGTAAAAAGCACCATCCGATTGTGGTCGATGCCATCTCCTCTGGCCCCTGTGCCAGTGGTACATAAAAAGCACCCACTACACTCTCAGAGTGGTTGGCGTTAGAAAGGGCATCCAGCTGTAGAAACAGTGCCAGATCAGATTGGGGCCTGGTGCAGCCTCCTGACTTCCCAGACCTCAGTTGAACTGTCTAACCCATGCCAGCATGGAAAATGGACATTAAATGATGATGATTATGAAGAAGAAGCAGCAGAGGTGATGAAGCTTTTTAAAATCCTGTTCCACAATGCCAGTGGAATCCAAAATACAAACAAAGCAGAGATATTTTATATCCGAGTTGCAATTGTATGGTGAGACTAAAACTGTTGCATCATGGTAGAGTTTATACAGTAGTATTAAAACACACACTGTTGATGTCATTTGTTTTATAAATGATAATAATAATAATAATAATAATAATAATAATAATACAATATATAGAGGAATTTAAGGTTAGATAACCAAAACAGTAATATTCTTACTATAAGCTATTTTCCAAAATATTGTTTTGTTAACCATAGCTTCAGAACTATAATAGCAGATTTTTCAAACTAGTTTTAAGAATGATTATATAGTTATATTTCGAAAAGAGGCATATCTTCATTATTTTGTAAGTCACTTGGTAAATAAGAGTATTAATGACTTTTTAAAAAGTTATTTATCATAACCTAATTTCGACCTAACTCATTTCATATTTTTTTAAACAGAGTATTTAATGTACTTCTATTTTGTTTAATGGTAGGGTGCTCTGTGATTGGAGCTGGCCTTGGTAAACATTTTATCTGAAGTTTTTGATATCGTTTATTATCTATGAAGTTATAAAAAATAAGGAGACACTAGCATTCAACAAGCCCCTTTATGATCAGTGTACCTAACTTTATCAGTAGTGCTCAAGTGTAACTATTGTAATGTTTTTAGTATACTATCTTTATTGCTATTTTCTGGAGTTGTTGTTCAGTGCCATGTTAGCCTTGATAAAGTAGAGCTACGATCAGACATGCAACTGTCACCAAACTAGTTTTTATTTTGTTGTTCTTGTTTTCATTTCATGTATAGTATATCTAGGACTACATTGTATACTATCCCTGTTTTTATTTTAAAACCTCATATTGAAATAAAACCAGATGTGAATTCAAGTAAATTTGGCTGGTATTTCTAGCAGGTCAGGTAACTACATAAGGCTCCTTTGTTGGCTTAGTTTTTTGGTGTTTTTAACTAAGGCTTAATCTGTTAGCACTTAAACTGGCTATATCCGGCCCAAATATTCTATCTGTTTTATGTTCAAACTGACCAGATCTGGCCTCTCACACCTACCTTACAATAATAATCTAAAACTAAATAACCACATCATCAAAATCTTGAACTTAGAAGGTAATGCAAGATGAATTCAAAACATTGTGAATGAATAAGCATTACATTTAATAATTTAATAGAGTAATCTGAATGCTTAAAAGTTAATAGTGATAGATTGGCTTTCATTTACTGAAGCTAGAATACCAAAATTTAGATATGGCTACAAACAAGAGAAATGGAGTGGTTTTTATTGCAGTTACAGGAAGAAATCTCTTAATTTTTTTGTATATCTTAAGCAAAAATAGTTCTTTGTTTTCTTTTTTAGATTTTTATTTTGATTAGATTAATATGAGGAATCTAATACTTTGAGCCCACAAGTACACTTAAGACACAAAAGTGGGCAGCCACAGGATTTTGTGTTTATGGCTGAAAATAATGTTCCTGCCAATTAGCAAACCGTAAACAGTATCATGTGGCCACCCACTTCTGTCTTTCTGAGGTATAGTCAAATGAAATTGCACCCACTAAAACAAATTTGCAGGTTGAAAGGGTTAGTGTTGTCATCTTTTTGTACCCATAAGAAATAATGTAAGCAATTGTAGTATCACCTTTTCTTAATTTTTTTGTTTTGATGTTATTCAGCAAATGAGCTGAATAGTAGTTGAGTTAAATTATGTTTGTCTCTTTTTTTTAAAGAAAAAACAATTTGGAGATAAAACTTATAAAAAAGATTTTCCTGTTACCTGTGTGGTTGTGTCCTTTATTGAAATTCTCTTGGTGTCATATTGTTTTGCTATATTGTTGCATGCTTGGACCCCATGATTGGGGTGGCACTACATCTGTAATTTTAGCACAGAAGTCGGTCATTTTCAATGAGTCAGTGGCCACCACACTAAAGAAAGGACTGCATATATGTGTGATACACACAAAAAAAAAAAAATGCATTTCTAAAAATGGCAAGATGACAGAATCTTTAGCAAAATGTTAAGCAGCATTTCTTCTTTCGTTCCATTCTGAATTCAAATTCCCCCAAGGTCGATTTTGCCTTTCATCCTTTTGGACTTGATGAAATAAAAGTACCAGTTGAGCACTGGCGTCAATATATTTGACTGGCCCTCTACCCCCAAATTTCAGGCCTTATGCTTATAGTAGAAAAGTTTATTTATTCAAATTCCAGAAAAACAACTATCCGAATTTCAACAAAGAAAACTAACATGTATTTTTGAAGTTTAGCTTTTCTCCTTAGGGTTTAAAAATATCTGGTCAATAGATGGACCCTATTGCCTTATTAAGCAAGTATCCTCAGCCATCGGGCTACAGAGAAGGAATAAATTTCATTTCTATTTAATTGACTATTGTACTTTGCAAAATACTTTTGCATTGTATATGTAGTATTATATGTGTAATAATTAAATAATATATTATGTACTTTGTGTATATTAGCCACATAATTCCTCCACCCAATCTGTGGGAAAATTGTCTTGCATGAAACTGGTCTATAGTGCAAAAAAGATTGGGGACCAGTGTGACTAACTCTAGTGTATTTCAGTTGAGACAGTCCCATTGATATTTCATTAATTCACTATTAAAATTCTCATATTTATGTGAAACCTGTCCTCTATGGTGTACTGAATGAAACCAATAACTTGTCGCATATCCATAAATCTTGGTCGTTAACTGCTGATCAATTTTTTAATGGACATAGTACAAAAGCTACAGGTTAAACTATATTCCTACTCTACTAGTCTAGGTGTGAGAATTGTATTCTAATTATATTTTCCCTATTCTTCCCACAGATTGGGTTTTTTTTTTCTTTTTGGTTAGAAGTTTATTCCGAATCAATAAATCAGAAACTAAAACAAGCAAATAATAATAATGATGATAATGTGAAACTGAAGTTCAAATTCCAAAAAATGCACAAAGTTCAAATTGATTCCTTTTCAAAAATCAGTTTGTTTTTATTATTGCCCCCCCCCCTTCCCCAATTCAAGTTTGTTTTCAGATCTGTCTTCCACTTATGAAAATATCGATTTGAAATTTCAAACTAAGGAGATATAGAAATCTGATTGGGAGAATAAGATAGAAAAATTATTAAAATTCCCTTACCTGGGTCAATAATGAATTGTCAGTAGTGGAATTTAGTTCTCTGTCTAGGCTTTCTGAGTTCAAATCTCGTTGGCGTAGACTCTGCCCTCTATCTTTCTAAAGTTGACAATATTTCATACACAGGAGTTGATTCAATTAGTTATATCCTTTCCCCTATCTATTTTGGCCTTATATCAATATAAGAAGTCAATCCATTCATTTTTACATCAGTTTTTCTATACTTGCCTGAGTTGGAAGGGTAGTTATTTGAGGCTATGTTGCTCTTATGGTCGCCAACCCTTTCCTGTTTTACATATGAGAGATTTTATTCCACTACTGTAACCATTTTGATACCAAGTCACTTGAGACCACACTTGGATCTATGATATAAACATGTAAACTTCCTTGTTTACAGTGATCTAAATTAAGGACCTACCCACAAAATTTCATATTGATTTACGTACCAAATATCAGCTTAATAATGATAAAATTATTTCATTAAATGCTTCGTTATTTTCAAGCTTAATTCAAACAAAAGCATTGTATTTCAATAGAGATATGGTAATGAAAGGGTTAAGAGAGTAAATTTACAGGACATAATGTTCATCATGTTTACATGATGATATCATTTTCCAACTGAAATGATCTCATGCAAAAAGTAGCAATTATAATTTTCATATACACAAATGTGCTTGCATGCAAGCATGCTCATGCATACACACACACACACAAAAACGGGCTTTCATGTAGTTCCTATCTACAAATTCCATGGCCAAAGACAGTGGTAGTTGATATTTGCCCAAGGTAAGACAACCTAAGAGCAGATGGTTGCAAAGCAAACTTTGTAACAATGCAGCCGTGCCAGGGTTTATTAAAATTAATCTAGGAAGCAAAAATGGTAGTCTTAGAAATGATATTGCATCAGGCAGGAGCTGCTTTAGGGTATATAATTTTCTTCCACAGTATCATGAATTTAGCTCTCATCATTTTTGTTAAGATCTTTCATGTCTTCAGGTTCAATGAAATAAATACCAGATGTGTACTGGTGTAAATTTGACTATCTACCTCCTCTAAATATCTCTGACCATCTGCCAATGTGAGAAATCAATCAATATTATTCAGAGAGCTGCTAGGTGCCATATGGAATAAAAGTTAACCCACTGACAAGCTGAGTCACATTGCAGTTTCAAACTTTGATTCTTTCACTTCATTTATACTGCTACTGCATCTGGGGAAAGTCATGAAAACCACACTTACCATTCCCACTCCATATAACTAACTACAAAACTTTTTTTGCCTTATCAAAACAGGAAAAACTCTTCATCAGAAAGCTAATCACAATTGAATGAGTTGATTGGATGGTAGCTTGAGTCAAGTGATTGCTACTTGTACTGTGCTGTTGGCTGTGTCACTGGTCGAGATACTTTACTCTTACTAACCCATTGTTGTTACCAAACTATATAGTTAACAAGTATCATTGATTTGTATTTCATTGGATTACTGTAGTGATGATCTTACATCCTCCCACAGCCTTTTGAGCTGGCTCTAAAAAATCATTCTTGTGTACTCACCAATTTACCAAGACTGCATGGGCAATGTCTTTCGAGAAGTGGACAGCACGAAACGTGCCTCATCATCAGGCAGGTTGCTTTACCAAAAAAATTCAAAGTAATTCTTCATTGGCATGCCATTTAGACAGTCCCATGGGCTGCATGCAAGCCTGCAAGTCACAGCTTGCCTGTGACTGCTGTAGACTAACATACATAACTGTTGTATCACCTATAAGAAATAGCTGCCAAATCTCCTTCAAAGCATACCTAAAAACAATATGATTAGATCAGTAGTTCTCAAACTGATAAACACCAGTCCCAGCCCTGTCTGTTGTTAGTGCCCACCTCCTCATTAATAAAAAGACAACTTAGTTTACATCCATGTCATTTTTCTCTTTTTGCTATGGTCTTGTAAAAAGTTGCAAATAATTTATTTTTATTAAAAATGGTGGTTTGTCCACTTCATTTTCAATCCACACAGCCAATCCTGCCTCTCATGAG
The DNA here is from genome assembly GCF_001194135.2 of Octopus bimaculoides. Lineage (NCBI taxonomy): Eukaryota > Metazoa > Mollusca > Cephalopoda > Octopoda > Octopodidae > Octopus > Octopus bimaculoides. The sequence goes on from NC_068991.1 coordinate 22,581,962, forward strand.
AAACACTGTATTAGATTATGTAGTTTAGTCACATCTAAAATGGGACAGATGGTCATGGTCAGACTATTGAATTTGGGTTAACCTTGGGGTGGGGAGGGGCAAACAATAACAACAACAATAACATGCTTGCATGACGGTATACATCATGGTATCACATTGTGCAGATATGTGTTACTTCCCAGAGCCAGTCAGTTTTTTTGTTTTATTTTATTAATTAAGGTTCAGTTAGTGGGGAAGTGCAATGTCCATGATTCTCACAGTGTAAATGATATTGTTGATGGTTGTTTTGAAGCCAACATTTGCAAGGAAGGAATTTCAGAAGTGTGATATTATTGGATGGAAAGATTGAGTGGTTAATGCATGATCTTATAAGAGAAAGACACCGTATTGGTGCAAGAGGAGCAGACAAGTGTATCTGGTGGGTTTGGTTAGAGGTGGTATACATGTATCTAATGCTGAAAATCAAAGACCATTGTAGTAGCAGTAGGTAATGAGCTACTTCCATGCCATATAGCAGTCTTGACATAAGTTATTCACCATCAATATTATCATCATCATCGCCAGAAATGTTATTTTATTTAAAAGTGCTCCTTTCCTCCCACTTTTGTTTATTAAATAATCTCTTCTTTTTTTTGCAGTATCCACATTTTTTGAAACGAGATGGCAGCAAGCTACAAGTGATGCTGCAACGGAGGAAAAAATATAAAAACCGCACAATGTTAGGCTACAGAACATTAGCGGTTGGAGAAGTAAATATGTCACAGGTAAGTGGTCAGTTTTCCTCTCTTTCTATAACCCATTTGGTCTGCTCTTTATTAAATGTAGAGTGAATGGGCAGTTTGTGATATGATTTACAGGTAAAAATAGTTATGTATGCAAGCAAATATTACACAGTGATGCTAGTATTTTATGGCATAATAATATATATGAGTAGCTATTTTCATAGTATTGTTAGCAACTGTCATTTGTAAAAGGATCAAAATGATTATATTCTGATGATCATTTTTTCATTCTATGAAGAAATACCTAAATTTGCCCCATTTATATGTCTAGTATAAAACTGGCACTCCGTCAGTGATGATGACGAGGGTTCCAGTTGATCCTATCAATGGAGCTTGCAAGAGGCTGAGCACTCCACAGACACATGTACCCTTAACATATTTCTGAAGGAGATTCAGCATGACACAGAATGTGACAAAGTTAGCCCTTTGAAATACAGGCACTACTCATTTTTGTTATCTAAGTGGACTGGAGCTACGTGAAATAAAGTGTCTTACTCAAAGACACAACACATCGCTGGGAATTGAACTAACAACCTTACAATCCTGAACTGAATCCCCTAACTACTAAGCCACGTGCCTTCACTATATCTATTATATAGGGTGCATATATCATACCTTGACACTGTGTGGATTGATCCTCATTGACAGGCCTCTGATATTAAATAAAATGTTAAACACTTATGGTATGCAAGTTAGTAGCCCCAGTTCTCTGTAGCTACTGGATTTTCAGGGTATATAAACAGATTGGCTGCTAGTTTTTCTAGGATTGGTCAAATTGATGTAGACATCTCTGATAAGAACCCAGTAAGGTTTGAAACTCAAAGTTGTTTTTCATGTTTTCAATCTGTGGAGCAATAGCTAAATTTGCCTTGTTTATATACCTACAATATAGGTTTCATCATCATTTAACATCTATTTTTCATGCTGGAATGGGCTGCATGGTTTGACATGCGCTGGTTAGCCAGAGAGCAACAACAGGTCCTAATTGTCTGTTTTGGCATGGTTTCTGCAGCTGGATGCCTTTCCTAACAGCAACCGCTTTACAGTGTGTACTGGGTGCTTTTTACATGACACTAGCATATATATATAATTTTATGTCAACCTTTACTGCTGGCATGGGTTAGATGGGTCACTGTGGTCTGAGCTAGTCCTTATTCATAGATGAGCTGGAGGATTGTCTTATATGTTCCAATTTTGCATAGTTAGTGTGACTGGAACTAGCTTTTCTAATACTAACCACTCTACATAGTGTACAAGGTGCATTTTGTCATGACAGCTGCACTTCCCTTCATCTACTGTGACTGATTTTAGCACTTTCTTACAGTATTGCTTCTTCCTGTTGTTTTGAGCAGCATGGATGCCGCCTGATCCATACTTTAGCATGTATACAGCTACCACAACAAACTGGGTACAGCAGTAACCACTCCAACTATCAGTATTTTATTTTATAACTCACTGAGAACTTGTTTTTTGCTCTCAGTTTTAGTCTTTCTCATGCATCTTCCATGTCCATGATAAAACATTTTCTACTTCCATCTCCAGTTCACAGATCATAATCTACCATTCTAAGTTCAATGACAGCCAGATCGAATACAGTGGATTTTAATACAAACCATCTCTACTGGAAGTACTGTACATTACCATCCTAATGCCTGAAAAAAGCCTTTCATATTTTAGGTTTTTCTATCAATTCAAACAATACCATGAAGTTAGGGCATTGCTTAATTACTGCAATATAGGTTGGGAATTTATGCACATTCTTCATCCCACTTCAATCTGACTGTCTCCATTGTCCACAACATGCTTCATAATTATTGCTCTGCTATTCTTCCTAAGCTTAATGCCAACCGGATTGGACATAGTGGATCTTGTTATAAACCAACTCCATTGGGAACACCGTACATTACTTTGGGGTTGATAAAATAAGTACTAATCAAGTACTGGAGTTGATATAATCAACTTGTCCGCTCCCCCAAAATTTAAAGCCTTGTGCCTAGAGTAGAAAAGATTATGATAATGTAGCCAACTGGCACATTATTATTAATGTGACAAAATGCTTAGCATTTCTACTGGTTCTTTACACTCTGTGTTCAAATTCTGTTGAGTTCAACGTTGACCTTCATCCTTTCGAGGTTGATAAAAGAAGTACTCACTATCCTAATATTGCTGGTGTTGTGCCAAAATTTAAAACCATTATTACTGTTATTAAGGTGGTAAGCTGGCAGAATCATTAGCATGCCAGGCAAAATGCTTAGCAGTATTTTGCCTGTCGCTACGTTCTAAGTTCAAATACAAATTCCACTGAGGTTGACTTTGTCTTTCATCCTTTCAGGCTTGATGAAATAAGTACCAGTGGAATGCTGGGGGTTGATGTAATTGACTATCCTCTGCCCACCAAATTTCAGGCATTGTGCATATAATAGAAAGGATTATTATTTTGAAAGGCTAGCAGAATCATTACCATGCTAAGCAAAGTGCTTAGCAGCATTTCATCCATCTTTTGTTTTGAGTTCAAATTCTGCTGAGGCCGACTTTACTTTTCATTGTTTTGAGGTCAATAAAATAAGTACCAGTTGTGTACTGGGGTTGATGTAATTGACTATCCCTTTCCCCAAATTTCAGGCCTTGTGCTTATAGTAGAAAGGATTAGGAGTGAGGTAGATCCCGCCACCCTTGTTAACGGGGACAAACCCAGATTCAAAATATTGGACAAGGAAGGAAGTGAACTAGCAGAATCATTAGAATATCAGAAAAATGCCTTGTGGCATTTGCTCTGCTTCTTTACATCCTGAGTTCAAATCCTGCTGAGGTTAATACTGTCTTTCATCCTTTTGGTGGTTGATAAAATACAGTTCCAGTTAACATTGGTATTAATGTAATTGACTAACTCCCTCTATCTGAAATTGCAAGGCCTCATGTCAAAATTTGATACCATTATTTATTTAAAACTAGAATAGTTATATTTACTAGTTTGTATTGGATAATGTATTATCAACAGCTGTGACTTGTAAAAAGGGTTAACACAGCTCAGTAAGCTACATAATAATACATATGGAGTTGTGGCTATTAGATAGGATTGCAAGTATCTTACAACCTGAAAAAGTATAAAGATTTAATGGTTATATGTAGCAATTAATACATACTGCTACCTGCAGATGTGAGCTGTGAAAGTATTAGCATATTAATGTTTTGTAATTAGAATATAGAAGTAGACATTAGTTATATGTAGTAGTAGTAGTAGTAGTAGTAGTCATTACACGGTAGTTCCACAAGCTGTGATCTATGAAAATGGTTAACATGTTGTCAACAGCAGGATTTACACAGCAGTGGACTACAAAAGAGTTAATGCAATGATAAGCTTTTCCAGAATAGTTGTAAATAATAGCAATCATTACACTGTACAGCCAATATCAATGATACACTTTGTCAGTTTAGAAAACTAGTTCTATGAATTTCTTAAATGTCATTTCAACAAATGTCAACTGGCTGTTACCAATATCATCTTTCTACTTGTAGGTGCTGCAGCGAGCTGTTGATAAAGAATTAAACCTTTACAGTGATCTAAAAGAACAGTCGACGGTGGTAGCCCAAGTGATAATGCTGTCATTAACTAGTCAACCTGTTGACCATGAAGATAATGGTACACGGAAGCATCCTGTTTCATCTGATGTTGGCAAGTTCCTCTTTACATTTACATTATTTTGTGTGTGTGTTTTATTTACTCTGTTCCATCCCAAAGGCTGTAGACATATTGGAGCACCAGCATTTAAAATGACAGTAAATGTCATTGATGAGATTAGAACCTATGTAGTGCTACAACAATGGACTTCCAGTCCCTGGACTTACCCACTCAACTATAACAATCTGCAAATTTGTAGCAGGCATTTCCACAATAATTGAAACCAGTACCACCATGAAAGCAGGAGCAGATGTTAATGACTGTTCTATGGAAATATGGCTTTTTTTCTTTGGTGGTGGAGGTGGTGGTGGGGAGGGGGTCCACATTACCAGCTGCCCCTGGTTACTTTTGACAGTCCTGTTTGTTGCAAGCATATGGGCTAGGTCTCCAGTTTGAGGATAACTTTCTCCTTGCTGTCTCAGTGGCCTTCCAAAAGAAGAAAAACCATAGAATTATGAACATTGCCTTTCTTCTTCTCACTAAGCCTTCAAATAAATATATTTTAAGATAAGAGCATGAGAGGAATGACTTTATGAAAATGGGAATATTTGTACATTGTTGAAGCAAGGTACTCTTCCTAATTCTAAGCTTTGGAATGTATAGAAAGTTCAGTTGAAGTAAGCAGAATTATATCATTTGATAAATGGTATAATATATTGGCTATGGTAAGATTTGAACTGATAATCATGTAGTCAGCAATTCAGCACCTTAACTCTTCTCCTCTAGTCACTATACTTCATAAGTGAAAAGGTTAAAAGGAAGAGGAACCACTACTTTGATGTATATAAAAAAAAATTATCCTTTTAACTTTGTTACCGGTTTTAGTAATTTGACTGTGACCATGCTAGAATGTCTCTTTTAGGGTATAGTTGATTCCATCAATCTCCAGTACTTATTTTTGTTAGCAGTCAATTGGCAGAGTTGTTAGAACATTGGATAGATCATTGTTGTTTGAGTTCAAATCCTGCTGAGGTCAACTTTGCCTTTCATCCTTGTGTGTGTGGTGGAGAGAGAGAAATAATCAGTCAAGTACTGCCCACCCCACCCCCCATCTTCGACCTCTCTCAATGTGTAAATGTGAGAAAAATCAACTGTGTTCAGACCCTGGACAGGGATGGAATGCTTAATATGCACTGTATGTCATGGACATCACCTCAAAAATTCTGTCAGGAGTGGAGGACTTCAACCCTCATTATTGATTTGTACTTAGTTTATCATCCTCTGGAGGGTTAAAATCTAAAGTGATCCTGGATTGGATTTAAACTCAGAATGTAAAAGAACATGTAACCAAGCATAGTATTTTGTCTGTCTCTCTACCAATTCTGCTATATTTGGGATAATAAAAGCAATACAATATTTATATCTTATAAATGTTATATTTTAAGTAGTATTTTTGATATTTATTACATGAAACAAAATATGTGAAATAGAGGGAAAAGAATAAATCCCAAAAGGTTATTTTTTAAGGTACCAAGTGACCTTTTATAAAAGTCACACTTTAATTGTTCCCTCTCAGAAAACCAGAAGTTATGGTCTGTATAAATGATAGGACAACTGTATTTGGTCTGGCTATGTGATGCAGTTAAGTAATGCAAGCTGGGTTGAAAATATGTGTTAGAAGCAGATATGAGATGTTAACAATCAGCAAAATTACAATTGGGTTGAGAAAGTGTTTGGGTATATGTGATGCAAATGAATGAGCACTGCTAATCAAAGAGCTATGCAGGATGTTGAGCCTTACAGAGAGGACTTGGTGTTATCATGTACTGTAGATGACTTTCTTGTTATGAATATAAACTCATATTCATAGCAATAGGAACTGTATCCCAAAGACAAACCTCTTCTTCAGGATCAAACAATTCTTTCAGCATTGATGTGCTGCTGGTTTTACAAAGCTTAGGTAAGATTCATAATGGAGTACTACTCTCACACCTGGAATGGTACTATTACTACACATAGACAAATGTCCTTGATTGCAATCAAAAGAAGGTTAAGTGCCAGATCAGCTAAGAATCAGCCACCAATGCAATACAACCTCTAATCCATGGATGCACTTTGGGTCTTCTTCTCAAGCATGGCATCTTGCCGAAAGTCTCGGTCATTTGTCATTACCTCAGTGAGGCCCAACACTTGAATGGTGCCTTTTGTCATTGCCAGTATAGTAATACAGCAGGAACTGATTAATACTTTGATTGCACCATTCACATTAGCTATCACAACTAATGAAGGATCCTCTGTAAGACTGATTGATCTATACTAGAAATAGCAACCAAATTTCCTTGAAATCACAACCATTTTCAAAGAAAAAAAGAGGACATGCTGGATAGCATTGTCCTAGCTACATCATGTCTGAACTAAACTAAAAAAATAAAACGGGTTAATCATGGCTGGAATACTTTTGAATCTACTCTGTCAGTGCTGATCTTGGGCTAAACAACAACTACTCTATTGTTAAGTGGGGCAGGGAAAATGTAGTGTCATGACATTGGTGTAATCACAGTTCCAGTGACAGTAGCTCTCAACATACTCTATAATTATTTTCACACACATACCATTATTGTCACTACACCATGGTGACAATTGCATTATTATAGTGTCTGCTTGCCTGTTGTGTCAGCAATTCAGAGGAGCAAGAGGCAACCCTTAAGCTTTAAATGTGTAGTCCTGCTCCTTTCCAGCAGAATCTCACCAACAAACAACAATCAAATGCATCCATATACACCAAGTACATTATATTGGGTTACAGAGTATCAAAGAGTTATCTGAAATGTGAGATTGGTTCTGTTCTTGGCTAATGGTTTGATAAATCCCATGTCTAGCATGATGAAATGGTAAATAGATAATTGTAAGGTGAGAAGTGAGTAAACAACTGTCTTTAGTGGTAGATAGTGTCCAGAGTATTGTGTTGGAAGGGAGAGAAGGGAGTGAAAACATGGTTAAAAGTAATGCTATGAAAAGTTCAAACTAATCCAAGAAATAACTTTGAGGAGGCCAAGTGGGAAATTTGTAGTATTGCAGACTTGTCCAAGGTATGCTATCTTAGAGGTGTGTGTGTGTTCAGACTTGTCCAAGGTATGCTATCTTAGAGGTGTGTGTGTGTTCAGACTTATATGAGATATGCTATCTTAGAGAAGTGTGTGTGTGTGTGTGTGTGTGTGTGTGTGGAGCAGAGGGGTTTGTTTGAGTATTCAGTTGCTTATGAGCATGAAGTATTTGATTTGTGTGCATGTATGTGTGAGAGAGAGAGAGAGAGAGAGAGAGAGCATGCTTATATGTATTTATTTACTTATGTATGTATGTATGTGTGGCGGCGCAATGGCCCAGTGGTTAGGGCAGCAGACTCGCGGTCATAGGATCGCAGTTTCGATTCCCAGACCGGGCGTTGTGAGTGTTTATTGAGTGAAAACACCTAAAGCTCCACGAGACTCCGGCAGGGGATGGTGGCGAACCCTGCTGTACTCTTTCACCACAACTTTCTCTCACTCTTACTTCCTGTTTCTGTTGTGCCTGTAATTCAAAGGGTCAGCCTTGTCACACTGTGTCACGCTGAATATCCCCAGGAAGTACGTTAAGAGTACACGTGTCTGTGGAGTGCTCAGCCACTTGCACGTTAATTTCATGAGCAGGCTGTTCCATTGATCGGATCAACTGGAACCCTCGACGTCATAAGCGACAGTGCCAACAACAAATATATGTGTATATGTATATTCATATAATCTCTAGGATTTTTAAAATTTCTCAATTTCCTTTAATTGCCATGTAGATATTAACTAGGTAGTCGTGTATGTATGTATTTGCAAATGTTTATGCAATGTATGCATGTATATTACAGCATATGTAAGTCCGTGTTTTTGGTTTATATATGTGTACATATGTTTTTTGTGTCTGTGTGTATGTGCATCCTTTTATTATAGACTACACTTCTGGAATATTTTACATAATTCCCCAAATAGCCATGTCCTTCGTGGTTTGCAAAGCTCAACTTTACAAGATTGGTGCTGACGCAGTTAGTTACATAACTAAGTCCCCTAATAATCTCATAGTAGTATGTGCTGATTTCTCATTAGTTCAGCAAATATATATGGTTTTCTTTTTGCCTTTCACAATTAGGTTACTTATATGCTGGACAATTGATTTCTACAACTGGGTTTTTATATCAACATTTTATACCTACATTTTGCAGGAACATTCCACCAGTATCCATTCATGTTATGGATGTGTGTGCGTACATGTGTGTGTGTTTAAAAATGTGTATGTGGTTATGTATAGGTGTTTGCATGTGTGTGTGTGTCTGTTCTGGTATATATTTTCAGGTGCCTGTGTGTATGGTGTGTTTTGTACATATTTCGTGTGTATGTATGGTGTAGAAGTATCTGAATGTGTGGGGGTGTTTGTGTGGCTGAAGAAAGGGTATTTTTGTAAATTTCCAGTGAAAGTTGTTAGTATGTACAGAGAAGTCTTAACTGTTGCCAGAAATTGTTTCAAAATAGATGCATTAACAAGGGTTATTAGAACTAGGTTCTTGTTGAAAAGTGACATATGAAGAAGAGAAAATGGATGTATTACTTCATCTTTCTGAGTTCAATCTCCTCCAGCAGTCAACTTCTGCATCTGAGTTCAATCTCCTCCAGCAGTCAACTTCTGCATCTGAGTTCAATCTCCTCCAGCAGTCAACTTCTGCAATTTTTTTTTATTCTTGTGCATAATATGCATGCATACAGACAGACTGACAGCTGAATCTCAGTTGTAGGTGTTTCTCTTCACTTAAGGTGTTAATAATGACCTTGAGAAAGGTGTGAACATTGCAGTTCTCTTCCCCACCTTCTACCTTGACATCAATTGGTTGAATATTTCTGACATCTTTGATGGATATCTCTGATTACCAAATGTCAAACAGTTGACTATTACATAACTTAAATTTCAAAAACAAAAACAAAAAAAAATGGATTGCAGTTTAGTCAGGAGGTAACACTATTTGTGCTAATGACTTTCACATGCCATGTGGGCTTGCTATAATCAACCTAGTTTCTGTTCAGCTTAAATATCTGTAAGTTGATGTTGGTGGGGAGGGGAAAAAATCAGGTAGGTTGGCATTTTGAAGAGAAAGGGTTGACCAGATTGGTTAGTGCAAAATATTTATCTTTTTTTCCTCTCTCAGAATCAAGAAAGCAAGCTACAATCATTATACTGGTGTCAATCCAGTCATTATACTGGGTTCCACACAATTATACTGAGGTCAACCCAAGTGTTCTGTAGAGGCCATCTCTTGATATACTCCCTTCCTTGGGTCCTCAACTCATAACAGAACTGCAAGGGCATTTTAAACCTGACGGAATCCATCTCTCTCCAGGACTGAACACAGTCAATATTTTTCAGAAAGTGAGGCAGACAGGCAGCTCTATTATACTGGGGAAAATCCAGTTGACTATTAACCTTTTTCTTACAGAAGTTTACCTCTTCCACTGAGGTAAAAGAGTTTATATATATAACAGGAAGTTGGAAAATTTGGGGATATCATTTGTTCACCATTACACATTTCATTTGCTAATAAGAATTACAGAATTTTACGTGTTATCAATACAACAATGACAGCAGCTACATGCTGATTTGTAATAAAGGAATCAGCAGGTATGCTTTGACAGAAAACAGCTGGGATTTTACTCTAACTACTAACATTATATATATATATATTATGTATATAGTGCAGTTACTTCAACATGGCTATTGAAATAACTTCACTACATCTGCATATAAGCTCCAACATAGTACTACTACCACCATGTTGACATGATTGTGCTCTTCATACCAACATGGTTCAACACGGTACTTTAACCCAACCATAGTTATGCTCCTCTTCTGTTGCAACATGATGCTGCCTACTCCAGTTTCTTGGTTTGGTTTTGTGTGTGAAGATTTACTGTTGCAGCTTTAGTGATGCCTGACCAGTCCAATTCAGGCTTGGCAGGCATGACTGCGAAAACAATATAGAAAGGTGAGCAGGTCAGAGCTGGTTATAGTGCCCTGGCAGCTCCCTTTTTTCTTGTCTGCAAAGATGATTCTTACTCAAGTTTACTTCATACTTAATTTACAACATTTGAAATAAAATGGTTGTCATAGAGTGTATTGTATACAACATCATACTTTCTCTTATATTCTTTCTTTGATAATTTACTGCATTCACTTTATCAAATGTGCTATATTTCCACCAATCTTTGTCAGACACATTCATCATTGGTGAGGTTGTTTTTTTTGTTTTTCTTTTTATCGATATGGGGTTTCATATAGTTTGTTCTCATAGCTTGTTCTAGTCCTGTAATGATCAGTATTTTAGTCCTGAGTTTTAAGTATGAATATTTTCCTTGACAATTATTTATCCACATCCATATGTCACACCCTTCCGTGTCTCTAAAACAAGGCTATGGGAGAGGGAACTTATATATATTTACTCTACCCATTCACAAACGTGTTTGTCTTGCACTAGTCATAGTCAATAATAGTGATGAGTATATGTCAACTGACATACTTTTCAGTCTTAATTAGTACTTATACAATAAGTGGTCGTTCAGCCTGCTAGAAATAGCAACCATCTTAGAAAAGGACACATTGAATAATGTGTTCCAAGCAAACAAAAAACATGGTCATCACTGGAATGTCTTTCATCATGGGCCTATTTAATCAGCGTTAATTTGGCTAAATGTAAAACAGTACCGATAAAAAAATAATTAAATATACAAATAATCATTTTGGATCTTGCTGTGTACAGAGGGCAAATAACAAAAATTTTTTTATCAGTTGACAGATATAAGTACTAATCAGCAAATAATTTGTTCACTGAAAGTATAAACAAAATCATTAATGGTTTTGTTTCGGTTCAAAGGTCCAGGTGCTTCTGGTTGATGAGAGACACCACATCAAAACACCGATGTCCTAGAGTCTTGTGTGCTAATGTGCCAAGTGAGTTGAACACCCAGTCATTGTAAAACGGAGAAGTTATTCTCCTATGGTGTACCTTACGGCAGCCAGCATATTTTGCATCCGAACCTGCCTGGATGTATTAAGAATAAATATGCAAATAATCCTTAATATCTATGAAATAACTGTCAATATATTTTCTTTATTTTCAAGGTATCCCTTAAATTTTCATTGAGCCATGCATTCTAATCTCTTTCAACAGCAGTTCTATAACATGCTACACTTTTATTTTCACTCTGTAAACCTTCATCGCAATTAACAAACTAATCACCTCTTCCCTTATTTTTATAAGGCATAAGTTCTATTAACATAAATTGTTAGCTGTAATGTTCTATATATGATCATTGCTCTTTGAATTTTTACAATGAGTGTATTATTTATTATTATTAATCAACTAGTCCCCTCTCCCCAAATTTCAGGCTTTGTTCCTTTAGTAGAAAGGATTATTATTATTATATAAGAAAAAAACAAAGTAAAAATGTTGGCCCATGTATTACTGGCTAGACTCCGCCCCCCCAACCCGATTTCCATGCTTATTCTAACCTTCTGAAGTACATAACTTTTGTTTTAAAAGTTCTTTTTGTTTGGCTTTATTTACCACTTTCTCCACATGTTTTACGACTTCCTTAGCTAGTAATTGTATCCAATTATCTTTTCTGCTTGTCTTTCTTCTTCTCCTGTACATTTTAATCCCAAATTCTATTCACAGTATCTTTGTTAGATCTATCTACTGTTTATTACCAAAAAGTCTATTTTATCTTCATTCTATGCATACAGTTTCAAGTTGTCTATAAATATGTGATTTACATCATACTACCTATCTTTAATATACTCATCCCTTGCCCATCCTCAGCAGTAGTGTTAAAGCTGGTATGCATATCACCAAAAAAGGTAATGGGGTGGGGGTTGCTATCACTAAGCATTTATTACCTTATTGATCTTCATACTTCCTCTTTATCAGAATAGCATAATTCTGTCTTCACTTACCCAAAATCTTTACATTCAATTCTCCTACATTCTTTCATTTTTGTTTGTATTCCATTATCAAGGGAATATTGACATAGCTATTTTTATAATTGATCAATAGTGTTGTGATATATATAATTCATTTTCTGCAATCATGTATTATTAATTTATTAGTAATTGGTCATCTTTTTTTATATCCTTTCTGCTCTAGTAACAATATATTTTCCATATCTAAATATCAACGCACACGCATGCGCACACGCACGCACACACACACACACACACACACACACACACACACACACACTAAAATGCAGAGTAACCTGTCTGTCACACTAGGGGGAAAGAAAGTTTTGCTCCAGAGACGTTG
>NC_068991.1:22594740-22595071 GCF_001194135.2 Octopus bimaculoides
AGGGGGAAAGAAAGTTTTGCTCCAGAGACGTTGATATTACAATCAAAATAAAACTGCAAATTTTTATTGTAAATTGTATTTACTTTATCAGTTTCTCTCACACACACACACATATATATCAAGTTAAATATTAAACACTTTTGTTTTCAAAATGTCATTCACAAAATGGATATATAAATGTTATGTGAATGATAATATATGATGATGATGATTTTATATATATATATATATATATATACATATCGTTTAACGTCCGCTTTCCATGCTAGCATATATATATAAACACACGCACACACACACACACACGCACACACACACACACACACACACA
>NC_068991.1:22595133-22606157 GCF_001194135.2 Octopus bimaculoides
CACACAGGATGCAATGAGTAAATTGTCACCATTATATATTTTTAATTTCACGCATGCGCATTGTTTGTTTTGGATTTTGTCAACTACGCTGTATAGCAGGGTCAGTCGGGCACTGTCATGAGTTGCATGACTTTACAGAATCCAATAGGTCTAAGGACTGCATCATGCTTTCATGTTGTTTGCTTTGGTATGATTTCTCCAGCTGGATGCCTTTCCTGATGCCAACCACTTTACAATGACACCAGCCCTAATGAGATTACCGTGCAGCTTCCAAGAGTAAGATCCTCTTTGACTGAGTGGGGCTACAGTAGGGAGGGAAGCAGCTTTGTGCAAGGAGATGAAGGATTAAAGTCTGAGAGAAGGGGCCAGAGCAGAACATTCTTCTTGCTGTAGAGGAGCTTCATGGCTACTCAAATAATAGGAAATAGGTCATTCTGGTAACTCTTTGATAATCAGCCTTCTCAATTAGGACTGATCTCAGACTAAACAACCAACTTAAACACTTGTTCTGCTTTCTGCAATAACATATTTGCTTTGTGGCTTTTGGTTTGTCTGATATCTTGTTCCAATGGGTTTACATTTCTCCACTGTTAGGTATGATATACCATTTTTACAAGTTTTGGTTTCTCTGGATAGAAATCACATCTTTATGTTGTATACATGAATCTGATCTATATAACTATCTTTTGTCAGAATCTTCTAAATTTGTTTCTTTGAACCATGCATCTCTGTTTAAGTTTCCTGTTACCAGTGGGAATACTTACATTTTCTTTGCTGGATTACTTTTCCAGTATCAAATATTTTGGTGCATTTTACAACTCTCTATTATTTTCTTTCTCATCTAGTAAATGAGCCTAGACAGTATTTTTTTATGTCTTTTTATCCATATTATCCAGCATGACCCCAATATTTTTTCTCTTTTTTCATTTTTTTTCTTCCTTTCCTATTTTAATTCCTAGTGTCTTTCCTAAATAAATTTTAGCAGTATTTAATTCACCTCATTGTTTGTGTTACATTACTAGTCTTATTCTATTAGCCTCATTATTATATTTGACCTTCTGCTTTCAACTGTTATTTCAAGATCTTAATTCTCTGCTTTTTTGTTGTTGATAATTACATCACACTATTCTCGTCACTATTTAGAATTTCTCGATAATCAATTCATCCATTTTTACAAACTGGTTCCTTGAATATATTTTCTATGTCTTTCCTGCCATTAAAGTGCGTTTTTTTTTCTTCTTTATTTACAATATTATTCTGCTATGGTGTATGTAACACTATAACTATGGAACAAAATCAGGGACATAATCTATTATAAACACAGTGTTAAACTACAAAACAAATTTAAAGACATACTGTATTAAAATTAATGATTTACACACACACACTCTGACTTATTTTCTGTTTAGAATTTTAGAATTCACTGCTCAGTTGGGCAGCTACTAGAATTTGTTCACTGGGACTTTGGGTTCACTGGAACTATGCACTTTTCCTTGATATCAAAATGATGATGTTGTAGTACAGTGTATTTAAGATTTGTTAAAGCTTTACCAATATAGTCAGACCATAGCTGAACATTATTATAGGTAGATTTCTTTCCATAGGTACGATTATTAATTGCCTTATATAACAATATAAAATAATAGATAACAACTCTGAAGGTAAAAGAGACAAGTGTATAACAAAGATTATAGTTTCCAAAGGTATTCTATCCTAAGGCGACACTTTCACTTCAACATATGAGATGCACTCAAAAAGCATCTGACTTATTTTTTACCTGCCAAAACTAGTGCCACATGGGCAAAATCCTTAAAAACTTAAAATAAATACTAGTGATCATCATCATCATCATCATCATCATCATCGTTTAACGTCCGCTTTCCATGCTAGCATGGGTTGGACGGTTTGACTGAGGACTGGTGAAACCGGATGGCTACACCAGGCTCCAATCTGATTTGGCAGAGTTTCTACAGCTGGATGCCCTTCCTAATGCCAACCACTCTGAGAGTGTAGTGGGTGCTTTTACGTGTCACCCGCATGAGGCCAGTCAGGCAGTACTGGCAACGGCCACGCTCAAATGGTGTATTTTATGTGCCACCCGCACAAGAGCCAGTCCAGGGGCACTGGCAACGATGAGGAAATAAAAATGAAAATCATTGTAGAAGGTTGTGGAAAGACTCTTCAATAAATATCTTGTGTGAAAGATGAACTTTGCTCTGTCTCTTTATAGTGTAGTTAAGGCTGAAAGTCTGAAACCATTTTAATGTATTTGCCATGTGTTGAATATCAGTGTGTGTTATGATCAATTTCAGTTCATGCTATTTTCAAAATTTCCATGGAAAGTATTATAAAAGTAGGAGCTTATAATTTGACTTTGATTTTGAACTGTAACCAACCAATCAATTCTAGTGGGTATCATAGCCCTTTGAAGTCAGTAGTTAGCTACTGGTGTATATATATATAACTGAAGCATCTTGAGTGGTCAAGCATTAAGTATTGTACTTCTGTGGGCAATAAATATATACTTTAGCCAGTTTGACATTGCTCCCTTTATTTTTATTGTATAAAGCTGAAACTGCAATAAAATGAAAACCTAGAGAGAAATTAACTGATTTTTTATTAATGTACAATTGAATTAAAGTAGCATTCTTTACGACTGTTGATTTATTTTTAAAAAATGCTTTTCCACATATTTTGTGCTGTTACTGAATTATAACCTAATGGTTAAGATGGAAACTTTACATTAGAAATAAAGGTTCTGAATTTAAATTCAGTTGTGTGTACACATAGTGTATGTGTATATATATATATATATATATATATATATATATATATATATATATACTTCTATTAAAGCTTCAAAATTATCACAAAATCTGTTACTCAGTTTCACACTCATATGTGTCGGACAGTTGTGATGGAAACTGGCTGACAAACAGGAACTTGAAACTCTGAGTAACAGATTTTGTAATAATTTTGAAACTTTATTAAAAGCATTTTACTCTGTTTGGTATTCAATTACTACTTTTCCCACCTTGTTTTGTACTTATGTGTTCACCTGTGTACACACACACACACACACACACACACACACACACACACACACACACACACACTCATTTTGGAAATTTAGATGTCCTTCCATTATTAACCAACAAAACAAAGATTAGAAATTTATTTCAAAGGCTGATCGTTATGCTAACGACATTGGCAGTTAAATGGACTTGGAAGAATTTTTGTTCAAACTTGTAGTAATAACAAAAATTTGAAAAACTTAATGAATTTTAAAGAAAATTATTCAAAATTAATTAATTATCTTTCAATAATTATGATGATTATTTTGATAATAAATTTGATGAGTTCAATTAACTCCAGTAGTTACATGATTGATAGATATTTTTATATTGACCCTGCAAGGACACCTTTGAGATATGAACATCAAACTTGAATACTAAATGGTATTTAGCTTAATTGTCTTACTGTTTATGCTACTCATAATAATAATAATAATAATAATAATGGTTTAAAATTTTGGTACAAGGCCAGCAATTTGGTGGGAAGGGGTAGGTCGATTATATTGACCTCAGTACTCAACTGATACTTATTTTATCAACCCCAAAAGGATGAAAGGCTAAGTCAACCTTGGTGCAATTTGAACTCAGAACATAAGGACAAAATTCCACCAAGCATTTTGTCCCACATGCTAACAACTCTACCAGCTTTCCTGCCTTCGTCCTTAATATTATTATTAATAATTTTTTCTACTATAGGCACAAAGCCTGAAATTATGGAGAAGGGGACAAGTTAATTACATCGATCCCAGTGTTTTGCTGGTACTTAATTTATCAACCCCCGAAAGGATGAAAGGTGGAATTTGAACACGCAGTGTAAACTCAGACAAATCGCTGCTCAGCATTTTGCCTGGCTTGCTACCGACTCTGCCAGCTCACATCCTTAATCATAATAATAATAATAATCGCAATTATAATAACAATAATAATGGTTTCAGATTTTGGCACAAGGCCAGCATTTTCAGGGGAGGGGTTTAGTTGATTACATTGACCCCAGTGCTCAAGTAGTACTTACTTTATCGACCCCAAAACGAAGAAAGGCAAAGTTAATGTTGGTGGAGTTTGAACTCAGAATGTAAAGACACATTGTTAAGCATTTTACTCAGTGTGCTAACATTTCTGTCAGCTCACCACTTTCAACCTTCTTAATGATGATGATGATGATGATGATGATGATAATAATAATCGCAATAATAATTATTGTTGTTGTATATCTATATATGTACATAAAACACATATGGAAACAACCATGCACTCATGCATACCCAATAAAACATAGATGCTCACATGCAGACATAGAAACGTTTATACTTTATAACTACACTGTTACCATTAATACAGACACCATCACACTACACATCCTCATCACCACCACCACACCTCATAGCTATTGTTCATTCAGGAAGAAAGACAACAGTTGGTGAGAAAGGATGTCTGAACTGTGAAGCTGATGATAATGGCTTAGGGCAGCTAGTAATGTGGTAGTTATGTATGTAACAGCTGGCTGGCTTAGTAGCACTGATGATGATGGTGCTGCTGCTGCTGCTATGGTTGAGTTCATTGGTTGTTGTTGTTGTTGGTGGTGGTGGTGGTGGTTGTACTGTGGTGAAGTTAGTGTATTGGTTGTAGCATTGATGTTGGTGTTGTAACATGGTAGGGTGTTACTGTAGTAGCGGTTTTGTAATGATGTTCACTATAGTTGGGTATGTTAGCTGTGACATCGATAATGGTGATGTCGATTAGCTCCAGGTCAGCCCTACACACAAGAAACCATGCCATTCTTGAGCATCTCGTCTTTTTCCTCCTATGTCCAAGGAACCTCAGCTCACATTATTCAGTGAGTCCTTTTGTCAACCATTTGGCTGTGACCTAAGAGAAACATCGCTACTATTTCTAGCACGTCAAGTGACCATCTACGGGTTTTGTTGTTGGTTGATGCTATGGTGTTATAATGCAGTGGGAGAGTCACTGAAGCAGGGGCAGTGATTGTGGTCCTGGGTTTGGGGTTGTTAGCTGATTGTGGTGATGATGATGGTGTTGTGTTTGGTGATGTGGTGTGTTATTGCTGTTATTGTTGCCCTTTGGTTGGTATTATGCTGATTGTGTAAATGGTGGTCTGGTGGTTGGAGTAGTTTACTACTTATGGTGGTGTTGTGATGTGTTGTTATTGTGTTATTGCAGTGATGGTGGCCCTGCAGTTGGGACAGTGAGCTGGTTATGGGGATGGTGGTAGTGTTGTGTTGATGTGGAGTGTTATAGTGGTCTGGGGTTTGAAGTAATATGTTGGTTGCAGTGGTGATGGTGATGGTGTTGCATGTTGATGTGGACTGTTATTGAGGCAATGGTGGGCTGGAAATGTTATTGTTAAAAAAATAGACAGGACCATAGTAGTTGTAATACAACGATGGTTGTGTGGTGGTTGGTATCTTATTATAGAAGTGAAGAGGATAATACTGGTACTGTGGTTAGTGTAGTGCATTGTTTATGGTAATACTGGTGTTACTGTGATGTCATAGGGTGAATGTGTTACAGTAGTAATGGTGATGTGGTGGTATGAAAATTATGGCGAGGGTAGTGGTGAGTGGGCTGTTGTACTTTTATTGTGTTCCTGTAATCTCTCCATTCTTCCTTGCTGCCTGTCCTGACAATGGCATTGTCAAACCATTTAGGGAGCCTCTAGATCAGAAGTTCTCAATGCTGGCAGTACTCCCCACAAGGGGGCACTGGGCATGTTGAAGGGACTTTAGGGTGTGATGAGGTACCATAATGAACATGCTAAATTTTACCTTATGCAGCTGAGGACTGCTCTGCATTTAAATTGATGTAATGATTGCATTGTTCAATTAAATGGAGTTGCTTGAAACGATCGTACTGCATTACCTCTGGATATCCTTGTTGCTTATTTTGATTTTAATCATCTTATTTTGAAATTGTATGGTAGTAACTTAGATAACTTAAATATGTTTTAGCCAAAGATTGGCCTGAGTTATGTCTAACTTAATAGCACCACTTGACAGGATCAGTAAAGTTATTTTTAAGTTTTGTGGTATCATGCCCCATTCAAGTAGGGAGTTGTTGTTGACTGAGATGTATCCAAGTATAGGTGGCTTGTCTGATATCCCTTGAAAAACTTTCTCCAGGTCTTGTTTGAAGGTGTTGGGATCTTTATCTTCTTTGATTTCCTTTAATTATATTGTACATGATAAAACTAGTAACGATTATTAAAGTGAAATGAGATCTCTTCTAGCTCAGGGAAGTCATTAACTTGAAATGTATTGAGTAAATTTACAACATTTTATCATTTCACTGTTAAAAGTTTATACAATCCAATTTTAGAGTAAAATTTATAAATTATCTTCCATGTTAAATTAGTTTGGTTGTGATACCTCACTTGCCACTTAGGTAGGTGTTAGACATAACTACTTAAAAGGTAGGGTGCTATAAAAAAGGTTAAGAACCATTGCTCTAGATGGTCACTTGACCTGCTTGAAATAGAAACCAAATCACCCTCAAATCATACCTTTCCATTAAAAAAAAAAAAAATGGACGTTGTATAATGTCAACCTGGGTTTCCTGTACATAAGAACAAGATGCGATGGTCATAGCTGGAATGCTTTTGATTATAGGAACTACCTGATCAGAACTGAGTTGGGACTAGACAATAACAATGGTAGTTGCAAGGATTGGAGGAAGATTGGCTAGCCAGCTAGCCATGCTTCACTGCCTTTCTTTATCACCACCACCACTACTGTCATTACTGCATTTGCAGCGGTAGGGCAGGGGGAAAGCTATTTGGTAAGCAGCATCAGATATCTCTATTTCTGTTGGCAGTTTTCCTTCTGAAGCATTGCTCTTTGGTAGAATTCTGCTTGGCAGCACATCAAAGACAAGTGTGTATGTGTGTGTGGCGGGGGTTAACTTATCGATCTCCCACTCTCCCTTTCTCTTTTTGCATATGTTTTCTTTTTTTTTATTATTATTATTATCATTATTATTCTTTCTGCATCAACGTTGAGTAATGCATGCTTGTGTATGTTTGTGAGTTTATGCGCAAGTGTATCTGTGTGCTTTAAGTAGTATAATGTCTGGACAAAGCCTGCTATGACACTATCCGAGTGTACTTGTGGTAATGATAATGGAATGGTTTTTGTTTAGTTTTTTTTCTCCCTTCTTTTGACATTCTTATGGTAGGCATGAAGTCTTTAAGACATTAAAAGGGAGTGGGTATGATGTGGGAAGAGTGGTAATGGTGAGAATTATGGTTTTATAGCTTTTCTACAAAGTGATTTTGAAATGCTGATTTCAGACATAACATTGTCAGTTAACATTCATTTCTGCTTAAATAAATAAATAAATAAACATATATATATATATATATAGAGATATATAGATATATATGATAGATAGGTAGGTAGGTAGATAGATAGATAGATAGATAGATTTTTTGTATCTGGGCAACTTGGGTTAAAGAAATACCATCAGGTATTTTTGTTTGAATGACCAGTTTATCAGATTTCTTACCAATGTGTATATCTCATTGATAAAAAAACACAATCACAGCAGGCTTCCTCACTATTTCCATCTACCAAATTTCAATGGTAAGATCTTGTTTAACCCAAGGTTAAAAATGGTTAGTAGAGGAGAACCCTTGTTAAAGGTGTTAAGCAGCAATATTGAACTTGGGACCACATGGCTACAAAACAAACTTTTTAACCACACAGCTTTGCCTGTGCAAATTCAGTTTGAATTACTACTGGTTGTCATTGTTTGTCCAGATCAGCCGTGTTTGAGGATAAATGATCAAAGTTACTCCAACAAAGGCCATCCCTTCTCTCTGTTTGTCTTTCAACCATAATATTTCCAAGTCTACATTATTCCATATATCCTTATTTTGTTGTGGTGATTGTTGTCTACATCCAAGTCAACCTTGATTGAGAAGACATGTGATCAAAGGCATTCCAGTTGTGACATTCCTACTTATTTCTATGTAGTTATCTAAGGTGGTAGTGTATGATTTAAAGGCAATTTTGCTGTTGTGTCTAATCAGTCATGCTATTACACAAATGCTCCTCTGACTGAAGGAAATCTGCAAAGGGATGCAGTTCTGCCGTAAGGAGCAGAAGAATAAAAATTTTTGTTTAGTATAATATCATGGCAATGAGAGAAAGAGGAAAAACGGTTATGGACCTCAGACGTCATTGAAGTAGTAGTAGTAGTAGTGGTGGTGGTGGTGGTGATGAAATGTTGAGCAGGACATAGCTCAACATTTGGCTCTTTGGTTAGCAAAAACAGACTCTTCGGCTTGCAAAAACCAAAAGGATATTGTAAACATCAATTAAACACAACATGAAAAAGAAGTTTGTTGGGATGACTCAACTCTCAAAAGCTAAGGCTTATAAACAGGTACCATAGGGTTAAGAATAAATCATTGCTGTAACCTGTTACAGTGTACTCCCATACAGATCTCCAGTGTAAATTAGAGGTATTCTTGAGCGACAGATGTATGGATTATGCCTATCCTTTCAGCCAACTACCTACATATCAAAGGTCTATTTGATTGGAACTGACCTGGAGCTAAATTGCAATAACTCATTGTTGTAAGTAAGCAGCAGCAGGGTAAAATTGAGAAATGTCTTTTGTTAGCTTGTAGGGCTGTTCATCTCCTATTGTGGCCATAGACAGCAAGTTAGAAGTCAACAGAGATGATAACTATTTTCACAGGCACCTGTGATTGCGGAAAGTAATGGACAAATTGACTGAAGACTGGAGGGAGTATTATGTGTTGTGCTCTACTTGAGTGGATGTTGGTCAGTTTATCTATGTACTGTTGTAGATATGTTAGTTTTAAGCTGTATAAGTTTATTATTGTCTCTTTTTTTAAGGGAACCTATTTATTTATTGTCATTTGTTTTTTTTTTACTTGTAGACCGTTCTCCTGATATTGACAATGATTCTGATGATGATGAAGCTCAAGAATTCAATGACCAGGAGAGCTCTTCTAATGATGAACTTAGTGACAGTGAGGGCATGATGCTGGTTGAAGAAGGTCGGCCGCGACCTCGCAAGACTAGCCGGGGGCAGATACGTCCTGTCACATCCAGAGTAAGTTGTACTTTGCTATTTTGTTTTTTTAAGTCTCTTTCCACGAACACATTACTACCACCATCAACATCACTACCACCATAGTGTGACAACGTGTAATCTACCTACATGTCTTTAATCTAAAGTCTTTCTGCTTGATAATCTAAGGTTTCTATTTGATCTCAGTTATTTTTGTTGTAATAATAATAACAGCAATAACAATAATAATAGTTGTTGTTGTTGGGGGCAGTAGATTGTTGGACTAAATGCCTTCTTCTATGTTCCTCAAATTCAAATTCAACAGGGGTTGTTGACTTTACCTTCATTTCCTACAATGACCAAGAAGATTAATACCAGGGACATTTTGGGATCAGTTGACACTATCCCTTCTTTATAAATTTATGCCATGTGTCAATGTGAGAAATAAGTATGTGTGTTGTTGTTGTGTAACTCCAAATTTGCCATTATTGAACAGCTTATGATGTTGTAATTGTTGGTGTTGCTGTTTAAGACAGTAGATTGAGAGAATCATTAGGGTTGGGCAAAATTCCATTAGTATTTGTTCCAATTCTTTACATTCCGAGTTCAATTCCCACCAAGGTTAACTTTTGTCTTCTATCTTTTCGAGATTGATAAAATCGAAATACCAGTCGTGTACTTGATTTGATTTCCCCTTAAATTTCTGGCCTTGTAACTCTGTTAGAAATAATTTTGTCGTTGTTTAGTTCCAGGTTGGTCCTAATTGAGTTAGACCTACAATCAGAGGTGTTCCATGTGTGACTATCTCAACCTGAAATACTTTGTACAAATTCTTTCTTTCTCTTTTTTTGTTTATTTTGTTTTCAAAAAATGGTAGGATTTGAGGGAGATTTCTAGCAAGCTAATCAACCATATACAAGCTGTCTTATTGGCTTATGCTGTTTTTGTTAAAACTAAAGTACCAGTCATGTACTGGGGTGGATGTAATCAACTTGCCCTTCCCCTCAAAAAATTGCTGGCCTTGTGCCATTATTATTATTATTATTATTATTATTATTATTATTATTGCAAGGTTTTGGCAGAATTGTTAGAATAACAGGCAAAATGCCTTGCAGCATTTGTTCTGGCTATTTTCATTCTTAGATCAGATCCTGCTGAGGTGAACTTTGCTTTTTCTTCTTCCAGAGTTTGCTTATGATAGAAATGATTATTACTTCTATTTTTAGGATGGGTGATTGGCACAATCATTAGAATCTCAGACAAAATGTCTTGTGGTAACTGTTCCAGCTCTTAAAGTTCTGATTTCAAATCATGTCAAGGTCATGATTTGTTATACATTATTTCATAGTTGATAAAATGAAGTACTGGTCAAAAATTATGATTGTTTTAATTTGTTAGCTCCTTTGCCCAATTTCTTACTTTATGCAACATTACTTCCATTCTTTTTTCAAATTCCAAGGTCAACTTTGCCTTTCATCCTGTTGGAGTTGATAAATTAATTACTAATTAAGTACTGGGATTGATATATCAACCACCCACTCAAAATTGCTGTCTTTGTATGTAAACAAGATGTTATTATTAATATTCACTGCAGGTAGGGCAGCAAGCTGGCAGAATTGTTAGTACACCAGGCAAAATGCTAAGCAGCATTTCATCCATTTTGTTCTGGAGTGCTAACAATTCTGCCAGCATGCTGCCCTACCTGCAGTGAATATTCATCATCATCGTTTAACGTCCGCTTTCCATGCTAGCATGGGTTGGACGATTTGACTGAGGACTGGTGAAACCGGATGGCAACACCAGGCTCCAGTCTGATTTGGCAGAGTTTCTACAGCTGGATGCCCTTCCTAACGCCAACCACTCAGAGAGTGTAGTGGGTGCTTTTACGTGTCA
>NC_068991.1:22610385-22616896 GCF_001194135.2 Octopus bimaculoides
ACACACACACACACACACACACACACACACACACACACACACACACACATACACATGCACGTGCGCACACACAGAGCTTTGTGCCGAGTCAATTTAGTTACTTTTATCCTTTCTGGGTTAAGTGAATCAAATACTTTTAAGGCATTGATATTGATTCAGTTGACAATAAACTTCTCCAATATTGCCTTTACTCCTACTCAAATGAAATGATCAGTCTTTTAAATAGTTAAAGCAGTAGTGTTTGGAATGATTTAACTGCCAAAAGTTTCCATCTTAAATGATTTTAGGTGACTGAACTACATAGCTATTCCCCAGCAAATGATATATATGGATCAAATTCTTTTAGTAGGCATGTGTCTATTGTATGTATTAAAATAGTGCTTGTAATGTCTTGTAATTTTTATTCTATTATAATATACATAATTCAAATTTTACTAAAGTGAGCTTTGTGTTTCATGCCTCCAAAGTTGGTAAATAAGTACATTATTCTTTTTGCACACACACTCCCAGCAAACCCTAATTCTAGAAACCATTCCAGTGGCGACCATCTTATGTTTTCTTTTTCAAGCAGTGTACTTAAGACTACATTGTCTAGTGTGTTCTTCTTCTTTTTAAAATGTTAGAGTGCAATTTAATTTTTTTGAAAACTTGGCTGCTATTTCTAGCAGACTCCTCATTGACTCAATATGTACCAATCGTATATTGTGATTGACTGACTCAACCATACTCTACTTCTGTTTTTACAAATTTGTGGCTTTGTGTCAATATAAAAGATCATTGTTTCAAGTTGATACTTTTAGTTGAATACTAGATAAAAAAGACAATGCAGCCTTTATCCTTTAGCATTTTAATTTCAGATCACACAAGGAGTGGTTTCTCATATTCATTCACCAGGACTAACAAATAAAACATATGCTCATTGTGTTTTTAGCTCCAAGTCAGCCCTTATCGAGCTGATATGCGATCAAAGATGTCCTAGCCATGATGATCCTAGTATTTTGTATATTAGGGATTAAGATTTAAGCAATATGATAGAGATTTGAGAAAGTTTTTAGTGCTATTCCAGGGAGATTGAGTGACAGCATACTGCTTCTCTAATAACAACTATTAATATAGGATGGTTACTTCATTCAACTTCAATACTCACCACCCCACATACAACACAAACACTTTTTAAAAATAAATGGCTTTGTGACTGGTTAAAAAAAAAAAATTCTCATCATTATGGGTATCATCAACATCTTTGCTTTTGCTTCTTTTTTTTTTTTGTTTAGTTATTTTGCTTTTCACTGAGAAAATGGGGAAAGAGAAATTTGCACTGTGAATAAAGTAAATGTTGGTGTTTCTTCTGAGAATCCATACTGGATGAAGAACTCAACAGGAAACTTGCTCTCACCCCTTTTTACTGATGAATATTTTGTATGAGAGCAACAGAAGATGATGCTGTTAAATTTGGTTAGGAGTTGGATAGAAGAGGAAATAAAGACATTTTGGTATTCACATGTCTTTCTCAAAGACCAGTTACATGGATAAGTTTTTTGTAAGAATTGGAGCTTGAGATAAAAGGGACTTTGTAGTATTTGCACTTTTTTCCAGTGTCAGTGAATTGTCAGTGTTGTTTAGCCTCTGATCAGCTCTGACAGAGCTGAACTGTAATCAAAAGTATCTCAACCTTGACCATCTTGTATTTCTACTTTTATTTTTGTTTTGTTTTCAGCTATAATGTATCTGGCAATGTATTATCCAATGTCTTATTTTTTTCTTTTTTTGCAAGACAGTCAAGTGTGTGATTTTCATAAGAGACTTGGTTACTTTTTCTAGCAGCTTATGTGGTTGTATAAATAGATACTCCCTAATTGCTAAGTGTTTTCAGTTGTTCTTGGCAGACATGAAATGATAGAGCTATGCTAGTGTCCCAAGCCAATTGGTTTAGCTATATTAATTTTAGCTTGGAGTTGTTGGAGTTTTATTATTTATTCAAAGGTAAATTATAGATCTAACTAGAACTAAAACTAGAACTAGAGTCAAAAGCAGAAGTTTCAAGAATCTGTCAGGTGTGAGTGTTGAACCATAATATGCTCAATGTATATAATATTGCACTATGATATACCCCATGAGTAGATTATTCCCTTGATTGAACAACTGGAATCCTCAGCATTGTAATTGACGGAGGTTTCATCTACTTTAGAATTTTTAGAATGTGTATTGTCTAAGTTCTCTGATCATTTCTATTAATATAACCATAGCACATGTACTCCATGTATTTTTTAGTGTTCATTCTTATTTTTTATGTATTACAGCTTTAATTTTAGAAGGCCATAGTATTTTCTCAAATCAGCTTTTACACACACACCTCAAAAGTTAATAGACACCATCATTTTCAAAAATTTTATTTCTCCATTCTTCTTTGGATATTCATTGGTCAAAGAAGAAGTTTCCTCCTAGTCGTCCTGCTATAGTAGCCAAATTGATAGAGATACCTCACAGAAGTACTCTAACTCATTTGGAGTTGGTCAGCAACACCAGCTGCCTTACAGTGGGGATTATTTTCAACAATCTGCTCGATAGCCCAAAGACAGAGTGCCCTGGTTGACCTGAGTGGTATGCTGTTGATCCCTTTCACTTGTTAGTGAATTGCACAATCAGTTTGTTGAGTGTGAAAAGAGGAGCCACAAGGTTTTGTGCAATCTTATTCTGGCTAAGTCCACCTTCAGACAACTCTGTGGCTTCTGGTGTTCGCAGCATGGCTAGTTGCTATAAACAATTAATATACTGTAATCTGAAATGTAAAATAATTTTGGAGCACTAGGTAGTGTCCCCATAGATAAAGTTGTATAATGAGGGTTGTCTATTTACTTTTGAAATGCATGTATATGTCTCTTTCTCTCTCTCTCTCTCTCTCTCTCTCTCTCTCTCTCTCTCTCTCTCTCTCTCTCTCTCTCTCTCTCTCTCTCTCTCTCTCTCTCTCTCTCTCTCTCTCTCTCTCTCTCTCTCCACTGTAAAAATATAAGGTAAAACTATAACTTTGTTTTCTTTTCTTTTTGTAGTTTACTTTATACCTTCTAGCACTATTTCAGCCTTACCCAACAAGTCTTTTCAATGTAATATTTCACAATGCTTCACCAAAACCACACCATTCACACACACACACACACACACAAGAAGGTACTGAAAAATTCCTGGCTTTGGGTAAAAAAAAATACAGGAAGATCAGTTAATCATGATTTTATTCAACATATTCCTCTCTCAGATTCACACACTTAATGCAGCAGTCCTTCAGTTTTTTTAAGTCATGTTAAAGAACTCACAAGGTTGAGCCACCAACCAAGCCTTTCGCAATCCTCTTATAGCCAGAAACTTTTCAGCACCCTCTCCTATACGTATAATCTCATAGTCCTTACAGATAAGAATCCTATCATATCATCACAACCCTTATATCAGAATAAAAAATTTGTTGAGTTATCAATGTCTAGGTAAAACAGAGTTTGTAACCTCATTGTGTGTGACCCATAAATAGTGTTAGTGATCAAATCGTATGTTTATAGACACTCTAGTCGACAAGTAGGTTATCTGTGTCTAAGTTGTGTACCCCATAGCCTCTTGCACATCAACACCCAGATCTTGGGTGTTCCCCAAAGTCTATAAATAGAGCATCGGTAGTATTTAACTGAAACCTAGTTCTAATATACCTTTTGTTTTGAAATATTGTTTGCCTGGTTGATTTATACCAGAAGTATTGACATCCTTACAGGCAGCTTTGCATGTCTATTTTATGGATTCTACTATTGCTTGTACAAAGCAATCTTTTTGACTAATCCTTGTAGCCAAATGACAATTGTATTCATATAAGGTTCTTTGTTCTCTGCCTCATTGTAATTAATATTTCAAAAATCTTAACTGCAGTGTTCATTTGACTGGTAACACCAAATATCATTCGGTTGGCATTATCTTGTCTTTTTTTTCTTTCCTTCTCTTTTTGTTTTTGTTATTATATGACAGCATAAGTAAAAGAGAATTCTTCAGCAGTTGCCTTTGCCTCATCAAAAATGTATGAAGTAGATGAGGGAAATATATTTACCATGCTGTTTAAACTGTTTACATTGTTGTTGTCGTCCTTTGTTGAATGCATGGAAAGAGTGTGCGCTGTGATGGTGGTAGTAAAAGAGATTATCCATCCACAATATTTTCTGGGATTCAAAAAAATGGTAAAGATTTGGGTCATAACAGTAGAAAACATTGTAATGATTGCGTCTCAGAATTAATGAGTCCTAATCCCAGTGTATTCAACTTTTTCTCTTCCTAAGCAGATGATGGTGTGTGTGTGTGTATGTGTGTAAAGAAAGTTTAAATGCATCAGTAGTATACTGGAGGATAGAGGAGAGGTTTTTTCCCATTAATTCTATGTGCACAATTTTTATGCAGTTTGACCTTGTACCTATTCTAAAGATAATATAGATGGCTTGGAATAAATTACAAAACGAAGCACTGTTTACTCATAGTAGTTTTTTTGTCTTCTTTTTATTGCATCAATGTTCTTTTTGATCTGTGAGAAAATGTTTTTCTTTGACCGCCTTGTTTGTTTATCACGTTGTCATTTCATTAATATTGTTTATTGACCTACAACCATGTGTTCTCACTTAACCATACACACACTCTCACATGTCACTTTAAAGCATTTCAATTCCATACACCCAGGGAGTAGACATTTCTTTCTCTGTCAGTGAAACAATAGACCAGTGATTCTCAATCATTTTTGAATTCATGGTCCCCTAGATGGAGATCAAAGAAAATATTACTGGTATACTTTGCATAGAAAATTTTTTTTTTTTTAATTTGTTTTAATGTAAAAAAATTAGAAAAAAAAACATACAAAACTATGTTTATCTTGTTTCATTAATTGTATTTGTGTATAACAAAATTATGAATAACATGTTTTTTCAAAATAATCAAGCATTAGCTGCAGTGGTTCATTATTATTATTGTTGTTGTTGTTGTTGTTGTTGTTGTTGTTGTTGTTGTTGTTGTTGTTGTTGTTTAGTCTTGAGTCAAATTGAGTAGACTTTTGATTGAAGACATTCTTGCTTCTTTTCTGTGTTTTGATTTGGTTGCTATTTCTAGGAGGTCGAGTGACCATGTAGAGACTTCTTGTCAGCTTGTGAAATAGCAGATGATTGCTGGTAGTGACTTTGGTGTAGACTGTTAACTGAATCCTGCTTACTTGCTGAAAAGTGTCATGTGTTGGTGATGAGGACACCATTCAATATATCTAAAGGGTAATTTGGGAAGAAACCTGTGAAGACTAACTTCAGATTTATTGGATCTCAGAATAAATTAACTAGAGCATAAACAAGTGGGAAGATGTATTGTAGATATAGCAAACGTTAATAAATGAATAGGAAAACTAACAATGTAAGTATAATTGACTGCCTGTGGAGTAGTGACATGCAAATGGGAAGTTTGCTATATTGCAAGAGAACAGTGAGCCATTCCTTCAATGTTATGCATCGATTTCTGTCCTACTGTATATTCTTGTAATTGCTGTCGTTGATTGACACCATGTGAATATTAATCCAACAAACCTATGTCCGAAGGTGTTCCAACCAAAGCCATCCAGTCTTTTATTCTGATATAGTGTGTGTAGAAGGCAGTGATTCCTAACCTTTTTCTATGCCCTGCACCCCAAGGAGCTGTGTGATTAATTTTCCTACTCCCTACAAAACTAATATGATATTTGAATTATTTTTTTAAATTGAAACATATGCAGTATTGTGGAATAATAAAGTTCTTGGTATGCTTAAAAGAACAATGTTATTTTTAAGAGTTTGGTAATTTTATTCTGCAAAGTGATTTTAATAAAGTATATATTTTCTTGCCTTTGTTGCATTGACTGAAATGCCATTTCACACCTCCAGTGAGTGAAGGACCCCTAGGTTGGATATCCAAGTAAGATGTGGGTGCTCTATGTAGCAGGTCAAAAATCCACATAGATTCTCTTCTTGACCCTTTCGTTACTAACCTGGCCGTAGCCGGCCGAAAATTTTTGGTTCATAAGACTAGCCGGCCGAGCGTACCCATTGTTATTTAAATGTATATTTGAACCCAAATTTCGTTAGTACATTCGTTCAAACACCTGATTTCACTTTGCAAACAGTTGAGTTATTGTCTCTGACATTATTTGGCATGATATTTGAACTCAGTGAATTTTGGAAGATTTTTTTCCACATTTTTTGCGGCGTTAATTTTTTTCAACTTTGAAGATGGAGAGGAGTTTCATGCTATCAAGCAGTGATTCCGAATTTGAAGGTTTTTCAACAGAAGATATGGAGGTATCGAAGAAAAGAATGAATGAGCTACAAAAGTACGTGGTGGACGATAATGAATCGGATATTTCTGTATCCGAAACTGAAATCAGCGACGGCGACAGCGAGGATGATTTTACACCAGAAAAATATTTTTAAAATATTTTTATTAACAATTTTTCTGAGGAAACAGGGTCTACCCATAGTCCTTC
>NC_068991.1:22616906-22625443 GCF_001194135.2 Octopus bimaculoides
CGCAGATTGTAAACAAACCGGAAAAAAAAAGATAGCTTGTGGTTTCCTGCAACTGTAGATGAAATACGGGCATTTTTTGCCATAAATATTATTATGGGTATTAGACAATTACCCAGAATAACAAATTACTGGAGCGATCAGGAACCTTTTGCCGATGAATATATTTCCAGTATTATGAACGAGTACGATTCGTGAAGCTGAACCAATATTTACATGTGAGAGACACTAGCAGTACCACCCCCACCCCCCCAGTATGTGGAGAACTTAGAGACAAAAATTATGCAATAGAATTGATTAAGAACCCTTTCTTTAATTATGTTCCAAATATCACATTAATATGTTGATAAATAAAAAAGTTACAGGTGTTTAATGAGACTAGTCTAAATTCATGATTATTTTAGAATTTAATTGAAACTCATAAGGGGTGTATTTTGGCCAGAAATATAGTAACGAAAGGGTTAATGGATGTTGAACCAATTATGCCTCTCTCTTTCTCTCTCAGATACAGTTGCTTATTTTGAGAAGTTACAGGTGGGTTATGAAACGCAGTCAATTCAAAGACAACTTATGTGGAGCTTTCTTTTTGAGACAGTAAAAAATGATTACCCTCAAACCCATGCTGATGGTTCTTGAATAAATCCTCAAATCCATATTGATGCTTGTTGAATAAGTTCATTATAATGATATACCATATTTAACCTTTTGCCTGTCCTAAACATCCATGCCTGTTTTTAGATTTTGATTTAGTCCTAGTTTCGTGCCCTCTGAGTAATAATATAAAGCTTTCTATTCATAAGTCCCAAGTTACTCTGATGGTTGAAAAAAAATCGGAGTATCTGATATCTGGACGCCAGAGAAATATGTCCTATGTATCCCATGTGATACATTGGACAGGCAAAGAGCTAAATATGTGCCTGTGGAGACACTTGCTATAACTGTTGTTGCTGTTATTGCTGTTTGTATATCAAGTACATTAGGATGATGCAAAACTATTGTTACAACAACTTTAGTAATCCAGGCACTGCCTGAATTTACTAACCTTTTTTTTGCTGTTGTTCTCCAGTGAATCTAAGCTTCAGTTTTTGGTTGAGATTATTTTCACTTACATTACTAATATTTGTGAAAGTAACCAAAAATGTTACTTTCCATTAAGTATTCATCCTTTGCCAGTTAAATAATCTTTCATCCAACCCACATCAATTTCTTTTTTGTCTTTGGTAAACCAGTTTTTCTCCATTTTTGACCTCACTAGCCTTTCTCACTTGTTTTATTGAGTATTTCAATTTTATTCATCCTATTGAGATGGCTGTCCCCACGCATTCCCACAACTTTTTTTTTTCCTCTTGAACTGATCTTGGTAGCAGTGTTTCACTGGTTACTTTGTATTTCATATCATCATTATATTAATAACCCTGCAGATTTTCGGGTTGCACACAAAGGGAGATCTTGCATTGTTAACCCTTTCCCTATCCAAAACATTTTGATAAGTTTGTTCTAAAATGTCCATGTTTGTTTTCAGACTTTTAGTTAACCCTTGTTTCCCACATTCGGAATAATACTAAGGTTTCCTTTCACAAAGTCCCAAATTACTCTTGTTGAAAAAAAAAAAAAAAAAAAGGTAGGAATGCGTATCATTTGTGGTGCATGTATGCCAGGGAAATATGTCCTGTCACATATGATACATGGGACAGGCAAATGGTTAAATTGGCAGAGTTGAAATGGTTTCCTTATGATTTGAAAGCATTTTGTTTTCAGCTTGTAACACATTGTGTTAGTGTTTTGCTAATACTTCTTAAAATACAAATTTCAAATTCCTTGATTTGTTGTTAATTTTCATAGTTTTTGTTGTAAGCTTTCTTTGTATGTTATTTGGGGGATAAGCATGGTCCAGTACTTTATACTAGGATCAGATGTCTATGAGTTAACAGGAGAACCTCTTTGTAGCTGCTTGACCTACTAAGAATAATAGTCGAATGTCCCTTGAATCACATCTTACTGGCTTAAGCCAGGAAAGATAGTATAGTTTGAGATTAAATATGTTTGAAAAAAGAAGTAAAGGAAAAAGACAGCAAGAACTCTTATCATATAAGGTTTGCTAGATCAGAGCTGAATTGGGAGTTAAACAGCAGCTGTGATTTTGACCAACTCAAAGCCATCTGTGGTTTTGTATATTTATTGATGATGGCTACAGTTGTGCAACTTTGTTGTCATTAAACTATGTACTGTTATTCTTTAGGTGAATCATTACTTGAATGACGTTGGCCTTTTAAAACTGTTTGCACTAAGAGCTTACATAGGCTAACTCAATTTTCTAGAAAGGGCACCCAAATCTTTCTAAATTACAAATACTATGTTGCAAAAGGAGGGACACATTGAATAATGGTTGTGCTAGACATACACTGCTCAAGAGAAAGACTGAGATGGTCATGACTGGAAGGCCATTAATTATAGGTCTACTCAGGATTAACATTGAACCTAACAAATAATGATGATAAAAACCATACAAATTAACTTTTAGCTGAATATGAATTCCGTGTGAGCACTTTGTTGAGGTTTCTCTTAACTTGCAAGACTAAACTCAAATATTACTCTGGAAGTAAGCTGGCTAATTAATTCTTGATTAAAGTCTTATGTAAAAGGTTATGAATATTCACCATCACTCAATTCTTATGTCTTGTATGTTTACATGTTATTTGAAGATGATTGAAGCACAAAAATATGTAGTCTGAACAAAACGCATATGACTCTAGACTTCTAGAATTTGGATAACATTTTGATTCTGGTGTTTTCTATTAATATGATTGTTATTAGCATCCAGTCTATAAATAAAATGAAAACCTTTGATATACGATTAGGTGAATGTCTCCAGGTTGAGTTGACATTTTCGTTTTTACCTCAATTGAAATGGTAGAGAAGTCCAAAGCTGAAGTTAACATTGTATTGTATAAAGTTAACAGTGTGCATGAACATGTGTGTGTGTGTGTGTGTGTGTGTGTGTGTGGCAGAGGTGATGGTGAACATTTAAACTGTCGTTGTTATATTTATAGATATGTGTGTAGAGTGTTACCTCTGTGCAGGCACTTGCCTATGTGCATGTCTTTAAATTGAGATGTGAATGTATTTGTAAGTTATTATATGTATGAGAGTCTAAATAGTTAAGTGTATATGTGTAACTGTAAAGATGATTACCTGTATGTGTGTGTGAGTGTATTTGTAAGTTGTTACATTGTGTGTCTGTGTATCTGTAGGTTGTTACAGTGTGTGAGTGTGTCTGTGTAGATGGCTAGCTGTGTGTATGCATAACTGTATAGATTATCTTTGTCTTGGTGTGTGCGTGTGAAGAGAGAGAGAGAGACTGCTATTTTATAATTTTAAACTCAAGGAAATTAAAAATCCTATCTATTAATTAAGCTGTTGAGGAATTTCTAAGATATTTATTATAAAAAGGTTGAATATTACATTCCAAGAATTATGGAAATAATAGTTTCTCATCAATCTCTTAATCTGTTTACACCCTTCTAGGGTTATCATAGCATGATGGGTGTGTATTTGCTGATTTTGTAATGATACCTTAAATTGCTTTGAGGCTTCAAGCCCAATAGGAATCTTACCTTATCTATCTTCATAATGTAATTATGGTAGTGAAATAGAATCTCACTATACTTAGGTGAAGTATTATGGCACTTTTAATGTCTTAATGCATAAATATTTATGTACATGTTAAATAGAAAGTGACTCTGAACAAGGATTTCATGAGGACTGTAGAGGACTCTTGTATCACATAGAGCACAGAAAATTTGTACAGACTTTTTCTCTATTTAAATTACATTAGAGATTATAAACACTAGTATGCAACAAAACCAGAGCACCTGGCATGCTTATGGAACAGGAACCCCCATTTATTATCGGTTACACCACAAAGTGTCTGCCACTCAAATTAGGCAGTATATGTTGTTTCCACTTCTATCAGTTTAATTGTACTATTAAGCTACTTAATACTTTACTATGAAGACGCAGGGTGTTTGGTTTACGATCATAAAATCCACATTCAATTCCTGAACCACACAGCATACAATGTCCTTGAGCAAGACACTTCATTTTATGTTATGCCAGTCTACTCAAATAGCCAAGTAGTGGTACAGTCCTCTCAGCCTCCTGCTGTAACATCCTGGTTGTTTCACAATGTTAAAGGTGAGAGCACTGAGAAGCCAGCTGTGTCTACTCATGCTTATCAAATTAAATGAAAATATGATTCATATCATTTGGCTATACTTACTTGCAAGTTTCTGTCTTTTGTACTTTATTGTATTGCTAGTACTGTTGAAATGATACTAAATTTGAAAGGGGAGTTTTTAGCTGCTCTAGTGTTATTAACTATGTAGTCATTCACCTAGTAAATGATGAATATGTGTTTCAAATCCCTTCACTAGGCCTATTGCCTCATTCCAGTTTCAATATAATTTATGTAGAATATTTTTCAGAAGTTTGCAGGGATTGTAATCTTATACTGATGCTTCTTTGATGCTTTTGACCCTCAGCATTTATATTACTCTGTCAAACATAATGCTTATTTATTCACATTGTTTTGAATTAATCATGCATCAGAATCATAACTTTGAGATTTTGATGACATGATTGTTTAATTTTAGAATGACTTTGTAAAGTCGGTGTGAGAGGCCAGATCTGGTTGGTTTGAAGATAAAACAGATAGAATATTTGGGCCAGATATGGCCAGTTTAAATGCTAAAGAGATAAGACAAATGTTAATGGGAGATGGTTTTCTGTAAACAAATTTCGATAGCTAATTGCTTGCTGTCTATAAACCATCTGTTTTGTATTAGGCATATAAACTAATGATGATGATTATATTTGTCATAGGTCCGCCCTATAATCAGTGACATACCACCCATATTACTAATTATACCATCCTGACTTTTTCACATATTGTTTATTTGGGACTGCATTAACCACTGTGTCTTACCATTCTTTTTTTAAAAGATGTTTGGATGTGAGTTGAGAGATATTTTATTGTTATTTGTAGTAAGTTAAAAGACTATGTAGAACTTCCTTGTTGATTGTAGGCTCTTAAGCTTATAGAAAAAGGGAAAATAATGACTGTGACATTCAAAACTTAAGAATCTTATGAACTTTAAGTGAAATGTAATGATTGCTAACATAAAAATAAAGCCAAGAGGCATGCTTGCATTGTCAGAAGTTCATTTTCTGCTTTGCATCACTAAATAATTTTATATGTTAACAAATATTGCTTTCATTTGGGTATGATTGTTAAAATATGATAAATATTATTGTCACTATGAACCACTGGTGCTTCTCTGTCTTTAGCTATAAAGAGACAAAAGATGAAACTTGCTTTGGAAAGTCTCTTAAAGGCAATTTTCCCAGATGACCTGGCATGAATTCCTCTCAACCCATTGCACTGAGATGCATTCATGTTTTTTGCAGAGTACAATCTGTTGCAAGAATTCAGGCTAGGTCCCTGCTGTGAAGGTAATTTCTTCCCTCACTCCACTACAACTGTTGAGGGTGTATGAAAAGGGTTGCAAGTGATCCTTTCTTCCTCTGACTTAACTGTTAAAAAAATATAAACACAAAACTCCTGAACTACCTGCTGATACCTTAGCTACTCAACTGTTTTCACAACAACTGTTATACACACACACACACACACACACACACACACACACACACACACACACCATTATCATCATCATTTAATACCTTTTTTTCCATACTGGCATGGGTCCAATGGTGTGAACGGATACAAGCCAAAAGACTGTGTCGTGCTCCATTGTCTGTTTTTGCATAATTTTTATGGCTGGATGCTTTTTCTAATGCCAACCACTTTACACAGTGTACTGGGTGAGTATTTTTTTTTTCATGACATCAGCATTAATGAGGTTACCAAATAACTTACATGACAAAGAAATTACTCTTTAACTGTGTGGAGTTGCATTAGAGAGAGGTGTAGCTTTATACCAAGTGTTGATAGGCTAAAGTACACACACACACACACACACATGCATTAATATTTATGTACACATACATTACAAATATACATGCACACATGTATATACACACATACAAACATACATATGCACACACATATGCACACATGTATGTGTGTGTATATATGTATCTGAATGTATGTATGTGTTCGTGTCTATGTGTGTTTATATGCTCAATAACATTCCAAATTTGTACTCAGTATGTTATTGTCACCTTCACATTTGTGCCAATTATTGAAAACATTATTGCAAGTAATCAAGTTTACCATCAATTATGCATAGTCTTTTGCACTTCAGTGCAATTGTCGAACTTTTCATGTTGTTCCATGCACAGCAGTTTGAAGCAGCTCAGTTACTATATCAGTTCTTTAATGCACTGTTTGCACTCAAAACACTCCTGCATTCTGCAAATCTTGTTTCTTCAGAAATTTAAGATGCAGCTTTGTTAATCTTTGATCAGCTATTTTGGGTTTTCTCCTGCGTGCTTTTCTTCTGACAACACCTTTATAAAAAGTTTTAGGTTTCATGTACTGGGCCTTTGCTTGGATGTTTGTCCTTGTTATTTTTGTAATTATTTAGAAGCTCCGTGTTTTGTGTGTTTTTAGCTTCACCTTGAGTATCTGTTCTTTGTGTAGTACTTTGTAAATCTCTATATTTCATTTTTTGGGCTGGCTTCATTATGTTTTGTTTCATATGTTGCAGCACTTTTTATTAAGCTATACCTTTCATGTACTGGACTGTAGCCAATGTTGTTCTTCATGTAGCATTTAATAAAGCTATAAATTTAAACTATTAACCCTCAGTTTTATTTATTTGTCCATGCCATAACACTTTATAATCTATAAGTATTATGTGTTAGGCTTCAGCTTTGATTTCTTTTCTTCCTTTTTTTTTTTTTTTTATTAATTCATGGGATACATTAGAAAAGCATCCAGAAAAAAAAATATATATACGATCATCTTTTTAATTGATATAGTTTGAGGCAATATAAATATCCCACAATGAGTTATGTCACAAGAAAATTTACATCAGCTTCTTTTGAATTCACTCTGTAAATGTTTATCCAAAATTTTTGCAAGGTGATCTATTGAAAATGTATCCCTTTTGTACGAGCTGCTGTTTCTGTTGTGCTTTTTAATCTTTCAGCGATTACTCTGACACTGAAAGTACACTCTTTCTTAACTCTTTTCTGTTGGTATCATTTGATGAGTGTCTTTTGAAACTTTCTTTCATGAGTTATTAATTCAAAACTCATTCTTGGATGAATTTGCAGGCGAAATTCCGTAGAAATTCAAGATCACGTAATGTATTGGTAAATAATTTACAATTCTAAACATTTTTGCTATTTTTTTTTTTTAAATTGTAATAGTCGTTTCAAATACTATATATATCTGTATATGTATGTATGCATATGTATGTGCCTATGTGCATATATTTGTGTATGTATATATATGCATCTATATATATATATATATATATACACACAAACATATACACACACACACACATATGTATACAAATATATATATATATATATATATATATATATATATATATATATATATATATATATATATATATACAAATACACACACACACACACATGTATGTATACATGTTATATATATTCTTTGAAGGCATAAACAATTTGTGTAACTAATCGAAATAGCCATCAACTCCCATACTTCCATCACGCCTACTTAATAATATTTGCATGAAGGCTTTTCAATATTTTTCCTTGGTCTGTTTCAATATTTTAATGCTGAGCTGTGCACCTCAAAGGCAAGGCAGTATTTTTGGTTAATCAGCTTTTGTGATTTTATTATTGTATCTCAGCTACTATTTATGTAAGCTGCATGCACCAACACGCTCCTGTTTTATAGCCTTGCTACCGTCATTAGTCATGTCTCTCTAACATGATTAGAAATTTCCAACAATAAGGTAACCATTTGCAAGCACATGCATTTCATTACTAACCACTAAGAAAAATGTTTTCCAGTAGAAGCCACAGTTTATGAATCGTCTTAACTAAGTTGGCTTTGCTAATTCTTATGTTGTTAATGAAAAACAATTTGTGAATTACTGTTGTCATTTGTTTTTGTTTAATTTACTGACACTGATATTTTTGCAAAATTATCAATTTTTTAAAATTACTAATCCAAGTGTAAATATATAGAATAAGAATGCATATGAACAGAGAGGAACAAGGTTGAAATTAATTGTGAGAGCTGCCAATGCATGTAGCTCTGACTGCTGATTCCTGTTTGTTTATATACATACTTATTGAGGAGCATAATTTTTTTATGTAAACTGATCTCAAATTTTATTAAACACAGTAATTTTTTTTTTTTTTTTTTTTGTTCATTATCAAAAACAAGTTTCTACATTTTTGAAGTATTAGTTTAGATATTCTATTCTTCATTTCAATGTCTTCATCATTTCAGTGTCTCCACGTGTTTTATGATTACATATCACCGTATATTGCATTAATCAATGTAGTTAATGTATGTG
>NC_068991.1:22625755-22643863 GCF_001194135.2 Octopus bimaculoides
ATATATATATATATATATATATATATATATATACATACATACAAGGTGCAGCAAAATGATCTGACACATTTGTAGGCTTAGTAAAAGTGAAATAGAGAAAAGAATGAAAAATGTGTTTTTATTTTTGAAATGTACATATAATGCCATTTTGTTTTATTTGGTTTTAGAAATTAAATCAGTCAGGTGGATGCTGTTACTGTCCACATACTGTCGAAGGCGTTCACAAAAGTTGTCCATAACCTGACAGGCAATTTCATGTGGAATGGCAGCAATTTCTTTATGAATTGTATCTTAATTGTTCAATAGATTGAGGGCAATAAGTGTATACCTCTGATTTCAGGTATCCCCACGGAAAAAAATTGCATGAGTTCAAATCAGGTGGGCAAACCAATGTCACCGCTCAATGAGATCAAATGACCAGGGAACATTTCCCTCAAAATTCCCACTGCACTTTGAGAAGTGTGGGCTCTTGCCCCATCCTGCTGAAACCAAACATTGTCCCTATCATCAAGTTCATTCAATTTGGGTTTCAGAAAAGTCTCTAGCATCACACAATATCAATCGGAGTTTACAGTCACTGTAACATTGTCTTCTTCCAAGATGTACAGACCCCAAAATGCCAAATTCTGCTGCTGTACAATTTCGAGTAGGTACAGGATCATGTCTACCAAGCCTGAAGTGCACATTGAACACTCTTCGTGTTGCAGTTATGGATTTGTTGTTCTTGATAAACATTTCCACAATGAAAGTGTGATGCTCAACCATTCAGTTCATGTTGGCAACTGAAAATGAATTGAAACAGAATGTCACAAATGGCACCAATTGAAACAAAATAGCATTATATGTACATTTCGAAAATAAAAATACATGTTTCATTCTTTTCTCTATTTCACTTTTATTAAACCTACAGATGTGTCAAAGAATTTTAGTCACCTGTGTGTGTGTGTGTATGCAGAACTGTTACAGAATTTGTTTATAAAGATGTTGCTTGATTTTCAATTTTGAATACTTTACCTGACTAGAAATAGGTTTTTAAAAAATGTGTTTTAATTTGTGTATGAGTGTTTAATCAAGTTGAAATTTTATTAACTAAGGAATGATTAGTTTCTTTTATGGGATGTCCAAGAATGATAGTCAAAAAACTTAAGTAACTAAGGGATTTTCTGTCAATGATGAGTTAGTCTCAGTATACACAGATGCTGTTTGAATAGAGAGTATAATTTTTTTAAAAAAGGAGAGTAGAGCAGTTGGATGTATTTAGATTTAGAGAATAACACCCTCACCTACCTACTTG
Source organism: Octopus bimaculoides (assembly GCF_001194135.2). Lineage (NCBI taxonomy): Eukaryota > Metazoa > Mollusca > Cephalopoda > Octopoda > Octopodidae > Octopus > Octopus bimaculoides. The sequence continues at coordinate 22,627,050 of NC_068991.1, forward strand.
AAGTTGACGAGCATGTTGCTCTCATTCAGAATGAGATAATTAGCTGCAGTTGTTTGGGTGCTGACTATTTGGCATGGCTGACTGGTCATCCGACCTGTTTTGGTACAGTACATTTTGACATTAAAGGCAAACATGCACATGCACACAAAGAAATATACACATTCCGGTAGAAACTGAGAGGTGGGGAAGAACAAGAGAAACATTAAAACATCTGATGTCAAATAAGTTGGTATTGAATCGATGATACCAAATAGGCAGCACCATAATGGCTGTGCCAGAATGTCTCATATTCATTCTGAAAAGCTACATACTATCAAACAGTGACTCTGGGAGTATTTTCTTGCCCTTTATGGAACACTGGTGATGGTGTTACGTAAAAAGCACCCAGTAAACTCAATAAAGCGGTTGGCTTTAGGAGGGACATCCTGCTGTAGAAACCAAGTCAAAACAGACTATAGAATCTGGTGCAGACCCTGGCCCTGTTAGCTCCTGTCAAGCTGTCCAACCCATGCCAGCATGGAAAATGGACGTTAAAGGATGATATTTCATGCTAGCTTAGCTATATGGTCTTTGTGGAAAGTAGTGTTTTTTTTTATACATACACTGCATGATTTCCTTACACTCTCATTCTTTGCAGTGAACTTGATGTAATTCTGGGCAGTTTTTTTCCCCAACCATCTTTAACATTGGTGATCGATACCTGGTTTTTATCTGTTTACATAGAATTGTTTGAATGCTCTGAATTATCCTCCTAGCCACTGTCTATGTAGAGAAAGTATGATATGATGAAGAAGCAAAACTCTTCCTTCATATTAAATGTCTAAATGTCTGAAATACATTTTTGCTATCCTACACCGTGTTTCGATTGGATGTTAAACCAGTTGAAACACAGATGTAAATATTGAAAACATATTTCATTTCTAAAAATGCCCTTAATAATTTGGAAAATTATAATTGTATTTCATCATAGATTTCTTTAAATATCCTTTTACGAAAAAGATTTTCATCAAATTCCTTATAGTGTAGAACTAACATAGCTTCTGCTGTTGAAGCTTTACTAAAGTGCCAGCACATATATTACACCAGCTTGTTCCTGAGCTCACAGTGTGTTGATAGTGAAAGGCTTTGTGCAGCTGCAATGTGAATGCACCTTTCTTTGTATGCACCTTCATATAGACGATTTAGAGGGGAAGAGGAGAAATTAACCCCAATATTTGACTGGCATTTTATTATCAACTCTGAAAGAACGAAAGGCACATTTGGCCTTGGTAAAATTATAATTCAGAACAAATATCACAAGGTATTCTGATACCTTAACCCTTTAGCATTTAAATTAGTCATATCCAGCCCAAATATTCTACTTGTTTTATGTTCAAATTGACCAGATCCAGCCTCTCGCATCTAGCTTAGAATGTAATTTTAAAAATAACAATCACATTTTCAAAATCTTGAAGCTACAAGATAATGGATAATTAATTTTGAAAAATGTGGATAAGCAAGCATTATATTTTGATAGATTAAACTGAATGCTAAAGGATTAACAATTCTGCTAGTTTGCCATCTTCTGCATTACTGAAGATAGGCAAGAGGGGGAGGAGTAAATAGTCCACAAATTGTAGGGATTTCAGATAAGTTTAGATTTTGATAAAAAAAAAAATCAAGATATATTAACTACATTTGACTGACCATCATTTCATGATCGGCACTATTGCATCAGCAATACCTCGGTCTATTCGTTTAATTCCTGGCCATATTCTTGACAATAACTTCTGTTATTTCCTTTCAGGACTTCGTTAAAGCTGCATTTAAGCCTTTGTGGGGGAATAATTTGTTTTTTTTTTTTAGTTTTACTATAGTAATATGTGGAGGCCCATGGCCTAGTGTTTAAGGTGTGTCACTCATGATTGCAAGAATGCTGTTTTGATTCCCAGATTGGCAGTGCATTATTGTTTTTGAGCTAAACACTTTCATTTCATGTTACTCTAGTCCATTCAGATGTAAATGGGTAACCCTATGAGAGACTGGCCTCTCATTCAGAGGCAATGTTGGCCAGCCCATCTCACCAGCAGGGTGGCATCATTCAAAAGTTACAGTAATGCAAGGAAGCACATTGTGAATATCAGTGTGCAACAACATCCGATAATCTAGTTGATACAATAAATATAGGAATATGAAGTAGACATTGTTTCTTTTATCATTGTTACAATGGCTTCTTTTTAAAGCTAGTTGATTTCATGCCACCTCCATTTAGTCCTACCTGATCACTTTCTTCTCTTCCTGTCATAATCCATATTGTGTCCAACATCACCTCTGTGCTTTGCACTAACCACTAGTTTTTCCCCTGTCCTAAAATATCAGTTTCCTTGGACTCTCGCAATACTCCATCCCAGCTGAAATTGTTCAAGGAGAATATTAACTGCACTAATTTCACTTCTGATGGAGGACCTTCTGATGGAAAACCATCAAATCATACAAAAAGAAAAAAAAATGCTTCAACTGTCTTCACTCCTTCGACATTTTCCAAATACCATCTTCCATGGGTTGATAAAATAATGTTGTAGTCAGGACTTGCAGCCACTATGAAACAACTATAACCTCCCTCTAAATTTGAAACCTTGTAGTTCTGTTAGAAGTAGTACTGTTTGACAGATTTGGACAACAATGATAATGCACAAAGTATACATAAGAAGGTTGATTTACATTGAATATGTTGGAACCTCAAATTTCAAGCATCTTGTGAGAAATCAACTTATCCATTCAACATTCTAAGGTTAACTGAATCAGACAGTATTTGTTGTTGACATTGCAGCACTCAGCAACAAATTAGTTCTATTCTAGTTAGCACTGTTTAAGCAGACATTTAGTAGGGAGGTAGTTGATTAGGCATTTGAAAATAGCATTCCACAGGTTATATTGAATTTTAAATGTATAGCATTTAAACCAGCTCAAATATTCTAGTGTTTTATGTTTATTCTGACCAGTTCCAGTCTCTTGCACCTATCATACAATGTCATTCGAAAAATAAACACATCAATGAAATCATGACGATATGAGATAATGCATGATTAATTCAGAACAATGTGAATAGATAAGCGTTAAATTTGACAAAGAAATCTGAATACTAAAAGGTTAATCTGCTCCAGCACCAGTAGTAGTATCAATGTTTTCATCTGGAATGGTTGTACTACTTCTACTGCCTGAGTAGCTTGAGTTCACTGGTCTAGATGAAAGGTATTGATTCCTGCATCACAAAATAAATTAGGAATGCCAGTAATATGCTATAATCTAGACAATTAATTTATGCACACACACCCTTTTTTTAATTATAAATTAGAGGATGAGGGAAAAGTACCCATGATTTCTGCAGGCTCTCTCAAGACTGTGATTGATGCAGTTAATATTCAGGTTAATGTGTGTAATGAAAATGTGGGTGAGAAGAGGGTTCTAGTGGGAGGAAAAGTTTGAGCAAAGTTATTTAGGACATGATTTTTGAGGGTGATGAGGAGAAGAAGCAGGAAGGTGTGTCAGGAGGACTCAGGTGAAGTGGAGATGTGCTATTATCTAGTATAAGGCAAAGTTATCGATGTAGTAGATGCTGCAAGAGAGGAAACAATATCTATGAAGTAAAAGTTATTGTTTTAGCTTCTATCAGTCTTAATTGAACAGACTTATTGTCAAATATTCCACCTGTATCTATCCTAGCTTTTCATTTCTATATCTTTTTTCAAACATAGCGTATCTAAGGCTATATTACCTAATATGATTTTTCCTTTCTAAGATGATGTGGGTGTAAATTGTGGGAGATTTGGCTACTACTTTTTGCAGGTACCTTTGACTCATATCATCTAGCATGAGTGTGATGGATGATACAAACCAATGAAAGGTCTTCTCTGTGGTCACTTGAGGTCGTATGTGTTGCAGAGTAAATCTTTGTCATTCAGTCAAATGGCCTTCTTTTGGATGTGACCCAGGGCAACGCTGCTCAGACTTGGTTTAGGATAGAACCCATTATACAATTTTCAAAAATTTGCAGAACCTATGCCTATATTTCGAAGACAGCCTCAGAATCAAAAATTGTTTTAAAGAATTGATGCATATAAAAAAAATTGTTTTTAAAACTTATAACTTATTTTCAAAATACCTCTTACTTCATGGTACCCTCGCATTTTTACAAAAGCACTTGTAGACTGTTTGTGTGTGTGTGGTTGTAATAATACTAGGAATAGCAGCACTTTCATAAGTTATGTAAACTGTACTCCATTACTTGAGCTTTGCACACGTTCAGCAAATGATTTGATGGCTAAAATATTTTCTGACCTTCAAGTGAATGCCTTGAGAACTAGTCAGGTAGCTTGAATTTAGGAATTGTAGCAGCTGGTTGTCTGTTTATTTTCATATGCAGAAGTAGTGAGGTACAACACTGTTTCTTTGGTACATGTAGAGTTTGACTATAGTGAAAAAGATTATGTTGTCATTTCCCCCATTGTTTTTGAGGTGTGTTCATGAATGCAGTGCAGGTTTAGTGTGAGCTTTCCAGGATTTTTCTCTCTTTGTGAATGATGCCTTTGTGTGGATTGTTAGAGAAAAGTGAAAAGTGTTAACTGCATAGGTGTGTGTTGTTAGAAGTGCCAACAGGTAGGTATTTAACTCTAACTACTAACCCGTGTGAGACTGCCCTTAGGTTTATAATGCAAACTTCCTGTTTTAAAGTAATCCAAATTGAATCCTTTCATCGAAATTTCATGTTAATTTATGTTCCATTCACCAGTTTATTAATGTGGAAGCCATTTTACTACACTCTTCTTTATTTATTTCAACCAAAATATGGAAACTAAAGAGTTAATACATAGAACGAATTGTGCTGTGGAGCAGTCTGGAAGGAAGTTTGAAAGTAAATAAATAATAGAGAAATAGATGGATCCATAGACAGGCAACCCATCTAGGAGGTTCTCATATCAGACACAATCAAAGCTCTTGCTAGTGTCGGCTGCTGAGATATTGCTTTCAAATGAAATTTATGAAAATCAGTATCGAAACAAGCCTCTGGTAGATCTATTTCTGCAGAAACCATAGAACTGGGAATTAATTGAAGGAAAGAGAAAGGAAGAGAAAGACTACTTCTTTTACTCTTATTCTTTCTTCCTCCATTGTCATTCTCATTTTCTTTCTGCTCCTTTTCCTGCTTTCTCTCCTACTTCCTTTCCATCATTCCTATCCCCTTCCTCCTCGTTCATTCCCCCTCTCACATCATACTCTTCCTCTTTGTTCTCACTCCTTCCACTTCTCGTAATCACTGTCTCTTCATACTCTCCCCTTCCCCCAAATCCTTCTCATTTTTATGCTCTTTCCCCTTCCCTCTTCTTGTCTCCAACTACAAAGAAATCTGTTGCAATTAACCAAAGCTATCATTAATCTTATTCATTCCTTGCCTCGTATTCTTTCAACAAGGTTTCCATTATTATTATCATCAAGGTGCAGATATGATTGTGCACAATACTGGAGTCAGCCGACTTTATTCTAAAGAAGCTACTATGACTGGTTCCAGAACTGGAATACTGCTACCTTACCTGCTGTGTGTGGGATGAGAGAGCAGAATATATATTTTTTAAAACTAATTATTGTTATTCTATTGAGTGACATGTAGGTGCAGGTGTTAATATTGAAGGTTACATTGGAATAATTGTAGTGTTGCTAGTTGTTGTTTAGCCCATGGCTGACCCTGATCCACTACATCTATGATCAAGCACTTTCCTAACAATCAACCTGTCTTTTGTTTTTCCTAATGGTAGTTCTTGCTCTACTCACCCACAAACTTTGTCTTGCACTAGCCCTCAGACATTAATAATAATAATGATCATGTGTCAGCTGATCCATTTTTCAGCCATAACTCTCATCCTCTAGGTAATTACTTGACCTGACAGAAAGAACAAACAAATCCTCATCAAACCATTCCTGGTTGTTTATTGTATATCACAATTTGTAAACAGAAATATAATTCGACCAATCACAGGTTCTGTGATTCAGAAGGAGTATCTAACTCAGTGCCAAACAAATACCTGTAGGAACTTCATTCATAATTGATTTTTCTTATAATAATTGTATCCTTCGCCAATGTGTATAAGTGAAATATATATACACACGCGTGTGTGTGTGTGTGTATGCACATATATAAATGTGTGTATATATTGGGTCATCCCATAAATAATGCAGTTTTTTAATACTTTTACTTTTCAAAATTAAGATAAACTTCTTTTTTAATCTAAAATATACTCTCCTTCATTTTCTACAAAGCTCTTTCATTTCCCTGGTAGACTTGCAAGACCTTTCTTTCAAAATTCACTTATCCATCACAAAAAATACTCCTCCAGTACTGTTCTGACCTCATCTACAGAATTCATATTTTTTCCATCCAAATGATTTTGAAGACTACAGAATAAATGATTATCAGATGGGGCAATGTCTGGCAAATATGGTGGGTGGGACATCATTTCCCATTCAAACTGCTCCAGCCTTTTAAATGTTATCCTCACTGTATGTGGCCAAGCATTATCCTGATGGAAGAACACCTTTTGTCTTGAAACCAAAGATGGTCGTTTTTCTTGTAGCGCTGACTTATGCTGCTCAAGCTCGCAATAGATTTCCTTTATCATTTGGTTTAAGCTTAAAAGTTCAAAGTGGACTAAGCACCTCATATCCCACCAAACAGGTAACACCACCTTGCATAGATAAAGACCTTCTTTAGCCTGGGGTGCCTGTGTTTCTCCTTTCCCTGCCCACTGTCTTCAGCTTTTGGTATTTTTATGGAGAACCTGTTTCTGGCACCAGTCACTGTTCAGTCCAAAAAAAGGTTCATTCGTGAGATGTGATGGCAAAGAAGAGCACACATTCATTCTCTACATGCAATTAGACTCAGAAAGTTTTTGAGGAACCCATTGACCCAATTTGCTGACTTTTCCGAAGGCATGCAGGTGTCGATGAATGGTTGAATGACCAAATCCAAGATTCTCTGCTAATTCCTCAACAGTTACAATGGGATTTTGTTCCACCAGGGTTTGCAGGACATCCTCATCAAGCTCTACAGATCTTCCAGGATGAGGCTCGTCTTCTAGGCTGTAGTTTCTGGCTCGGAATTTCTGGAACCACCATTGACACTGGCTTACACTTATTATCTAATCCTCATATACTGCATTAATATTCTTCACTCTTTCTGTTGTGTTGTTGCCTTTATTGAACTCTTAAAACAAAATATGCTCCTTTGTCACTTCCATCGTAGTTTGTTAAAATTGAAGTGTACTTTTCAAAACTTACACTAAGAATAAGGACAAGGTAAAATTACTACCTGCTTTTATAGCAAGTTGATGCAGGTGGTTTATCCCATCCCCCTCTGACTTTTAGTTCATGCAATTGAAAAAACTGCATTATTTATGGGATGAACCAATATAAATATTGGACTGGCTCTTGTGCGGGTGGCACATAAAAGACACCATTTCGAGCGTGGCCGTTTTCGTGCGGGTGACACGTAAAAGCACCCACTACACTCTCTGAGTGGTTGGCGTTAGGAAGGGCATCCAGCTGTAGAAACTCTGCCAAATTAGATTGGAGCCTGGTGTAGCCATCCGGTTGCACCAGTCCTCAGTCAAATCGTCCAACCCATGCTAGCATGGAAAGCAGACGTTAAACGATGATGATGATGATGATGATGATGATATATATATATATGTATGCGTGTGTGCGTGTGTGTGTGTGGATGGATACAGGTAAATAGATAAGTAGATAGATTGACAGATTGAGTGTTAAGGTTCTGCAGTTTCTCTATAGCAAATTTCTCTCACACAGTTAACTTGAGGCTATGGTAGAAGACACTTGCCCAAGGTACAGCACAGTATTATGAAAACTAGAACCACATGGTTGCTAACCCTGCTTTTTTTTTCCTCTTCCCCCCCCACTTCTGTTTTTTCAACTAAATGGTGTACTGGAGATGGAACAAAAAATTATTGATGCACTTCAGGTAGGAAGTTTAGGAAAACTGTCTTCCATCCATCCATCCATCCATCCATCCATCTTCTCTGCCCACTACTCATGGGATTGTCAGACCTCAATCACCCCTCCCCCTCCTAAGGATCCTGTCAGAAGCAGTTACCATTATACTTTTCAGCTGGATTCTCAAGTATGGCCAACTGAGACCATAGATATTATCCAAACTTTTCGTTCTTGGTCTACCCTTAGGTCTCCTGCTGGTTGGCTCAGCTTCAAGAATTTATCCTTGCAATTCTTTCCTGCAACACTCCAATCACATGTCTATAATACCAGAGCTGTGACCTCTCAATGCAGAGAAGTAGCAGTTTCACCTGGAGAGACTTCCTGATCTCCAAGCTACACACCTGGTTGAATTACCTTACTTCAGAGATTCTTCAGAGGAGCCCCATTTTAGTCACTTGTATTCACAATCATATTCTTCTGGTCATTGCCCAAAACTGTATTAAAGTTGAGGAAAAATAGAAAGCTTTTGCTTACTATGTTTTATTAATCATACTTTTACATAGCAAAATTGTGAATAACATTATTTTTCAAAATGCTCAAACATTATTAATATTGCCCTTCTCAATCTTTAAATTATGTTTTTAAAAAATCTGCAGGTCACTGTTTGAGAACCACTGCTATAGATAATTTTATACTGTGAGTGACCTTGTACTGTAGATCATTGTTTCTCAGCTTTTTCACTCTTGGGAAGTCCTTGAAATATACTCCATGTATCAGGGATTCCCTCCATGAGAATTACTATATAGTCGCAGGAGTGGTTGTGTGGTAAGTAGCTTGCTTACCAACCACATGGTTCCGGGTTCAGTCCCACTGCGTGGCACCTTGGGCAAGTGTCTTCTACTATAGCATCATGCCGACCAAAGCCTGTGAGTGGATTTGGTAGACGGAAACTGAAAGAAGCCCGTCGTATATATGTGTGTGTGTATATATATATATATGTGTGTGTGTGTGTTTGTGTGTCTGTGTTTGTCCCCCCATCATTGCTTGAAAACCAATGCTGGTGTGCTTACGTCCCCGTAACTTAGCGGTTCGGCAAAAGAGACCGATGGAATAAGTACTAGGCTTACAAAGAATAAGTCCTGGGGTAGATTTTCTCGACTAAAGGCGGTACTTCAGCATGGCCACAGTCAAATGATTGAAACAAGTAAAAAGAGTAAAAAAAGAGTAAAGAGTAATATGTCTGGAACATGAGAATTACTATATGTCTGGGACACCAGGGCCCATTGATCGGCCCAAGTGATACAAGCTGAAAAGTCTTTGAGGCTGATCCATCGGCCCGATGAAACAAACATTTTGAAGTGTAACAGCCAATCAGAGATCATCTTTCTGTAGATATAATATATAACTATATAATATATATAGTTTTACATACTAATAAGGTAGTTTTAGGCACTTTATCCTTTGTTTTCTACATGCACCCATCAATTTCAATCTTAACAGAAAGAAACATTTTGGTCGTTTTGGTTACACATACCAAAACACTGTGTCTTGAAAGGGTTAATAATTCTCTTTCTCTTTCATAAATTAAATTTCAGAAGAGTAAAACGAATAAAGCTTGTCTTTCAAAAATTTCTTAGTTCTAAATCCATCAGATACCACGAAGATAATTAACCCTTAAATTTTCATAGTTATTTCAGTAATGATGTCAAATATCCACCAAAAAATGGAACTGGTATTTTCTGCAAGTCATGTTGCCTCAATAAGCTTGACATATTCTTTTATTCTTTTACTTGTTTCAGTCATTTGACTGCAGCCATGCTGGAGCACCACATTGAAGTGTTTTTGTCAAACAATTCAACCCCAGGGCTTATTTTTAAGTTCAGTTCTTGTTCTATCAGTCTCTTTGCCAAACCATTAAGTTACAGGGACGTAAACACATCCACACCAGTTGTCAAGTGGTGGTGGGGGGGACAAACACAGATACAAAGACACACACACATACATGTGTGTGTGTATGTATATATATATATATATATATATATATCCGACAGGCTTCTTTCAGTTTCCATCTATCAAATCCACTTAAAGGCTTTAGTTGGCCTGAGGCTATAGAAGACACTCGCCCAGGAACCATGTGGTTGGGAAGCAAGCTTCTTATCACACAGGCACGTCTTCACCTTATATCTCGGCAAAAAATAATTTCAAATGTGACATTCCTCAACAAAAGATAGATTGTGCCTTCTGAAGTTAAAGATAATGAAAATTTTAGTGGATATATCTGATTTCTACAGCAAAAGGATTAAGTAATTTTATCTTAAACCAAAACCTTGTTTAGACCAAACTCTTCTATAATTCCCTATTAATCACTACTGTATTGTTTTTTTTTTATTACATACAGAAGCCAGGACTTTTTTTTACCTTAATGAGTTTGTCATGAGTGTATATGATAAAATTACAAATATAGAATTAAACATAAAAATGATTCCAAATGATTTGTATATAGATAGCAATATTTATCACTGTTTTTTTTGTGGTGTCTCATTGAACCCTAGGGTTCCTAGAACCTTAATTGGAAATGCTGCTTCAGTCAGAATAAACTTCAGATAGAATAGAATGACACAGTTTCATTTTTCCTTCATTAGATTATGTCCTTTGCCTCTGTCAAAAATCAATATGCTATCATGGTGGCATAACTTGGAAACATAACGTTGTGTTGATCCAGTATTGATGTACTTAGCACTTTTAAATGAAGGGTTAAGTGGTGCAACTGTTGCGCATGTTCTGTTTGATATGTTTATTGCATGCAACATGTTGTATTCAGTTGAGTTTTTATTTGTTTTTTTTCTTTGCTTCTGAATGACATTGCTAACTGTAGTACACTTTGTGTAGGTAGTGCTACGTTTGTACTGGATGATGAATGAAGCAATTATTGCAAATGTCAACTTTCAGTTAAATACTACACACAGAGCAAATGACATGTCGAAATGTGTAGAGTGCACCCAAATGTCACTACCATGTATAATATTTTCTGTTCTTCTCTCTTACTCTCTCTTCCTCTCTCTCTCCTCTCACTCTCTCTGACACAACAAATGCTTGTCTAGGCAATTATGAACCAACCCATTTTGAAGCTAGGCTGACACTTGTACATTTTTTCATCTCCCAATGCTTACTGATTGGTGTACTGTTTACTGGTACAGATTACAGGAAGCACCACCTTTTATTTATTTTTTTTTTTTCAGCTAATGTCTCTCATTTCATACCTGCAGAGGACAGACGGTTTACTCACTTTTAAATCAAGGCATTATAAAGAGTAGTTGAGCTTTTTAAGCCAAGGTGTCAACACTTGGCTTGCTCTCACTGCTTAAGTGTGTTTTTCTTTTTCTTTGGATTTCTTAGCTAACAATCTATCCAACTGCATCTCTCTATATTTCTGAATGTAATAGATATAGATATATATAGGTATGTGTGTATGTATGTATGTATGTATAGTTTACCATATTCAAGCTCATTTCCATTTCTCTGTGTATATCAATCAATATTTTAGTCAATTAATCAATCAACATTATAGTTTCCACCCTTTCATCTTTATATTTCTAACAAGTTGTCTGCCAAGAGTGTTTCACCAGTTTTCAATGTAATCAAGGTTTTGGACGGATTTAGTAAATTCTCTCTCTCTCTCCCCCTCCTCCCCTACCCCATCAGTATTTATAGCTTTATCTACTTTAAGTTCCATCATTAAAACTGACTTATTTCATGTCTTTCGGTGTTTCTAAATTCTTATGATATATTCCTATATAATTAAGTTGGTGTCAGCTTGCTGAAATCTTATGCTGTCATTCACATTGCACTTTGCTTGGTTTGAAACCTGTTTGGTAAGGCCATACTGGAGTCCCATATAGGCGTTTCAATTGGGATTTTTAAATTCGTACATTGGTACAGGTGATATTGGTCAGTTTCATATTCATTGATGTTTGGTGTGATATACGGAGAACTATCAACTGTTTTTTTTGCAGGAACCCATCTATTTACCCTTGTGTGTGTGCTGTTTGTTTGATGATGATGATAATAAACTGAGTTGCACTTGTTCAACAAGTGATATGACCTGAATGTTGGAATTATTACAATTGCTTTGCATTTGAGTCAGCTTTTAAACACACATACACAATTCTATCCACTTTTACTTTGTTGTTATTTTATGATAATCAACTATATGTTTATGAGGTGTGATACATCTGTGACATAACTTGGCAATGGGCTGGACAATCATTAGAGCACCAGAAGAAATGCTTTGCAGAATTTCTTCCAACTTATTACGTTCTATGTTCAAATTCTGCCAAGATCAACTTTGTCTTTCATCCTTTTGGTGGTTGATAAAATAAATACTAGTCAAGTACTGGTGTCAGTGTAATTGACTAACACACTCCCCTTAAATTGCATGCCTTATGCGAAAAGAATTATTATTTAGAGCAATGAGCTAGCAGAATCATTAAGCATGTCAGACAAAATTCTTAGTGGCATTTCTTCTGGCTTTATGTTCTGAGTTCAAATTCCACTGAGGTTGATTTTGCTTTTCATCCTTACAGGGTCAATGAAGTAAAGTACCAACGAAGTACTTGAGTCAGTGTAACTGATTTACTCACTCCTTAAAGATTGCTGGTTTTGTGTCAAAATTTTAAATAATTATTAAGACAGGGAGCTGACAGTGTCATTAGTGTTGGACAAAATACACTGTAACATTTCTTTTGGCTCTCTACATTCAGAGTTCATATCTTGCCAAGATCAGCTTCGACTTCCATCCTTTTGAGGATTGGTAAAGTAAAGTACCAGTCAGTTACTAAAGTTGATAGTTAAACTAACCCTCTCCCCATAAAATTGCTGGCCTTCTACCAAAATTTTAAAAAAATATTATTATTAAAAGGTGTGGAACTGGCAGAATCATCAGTGCAGCTCCGAAAGTGCTTATTGGCATTTCCTCCAGCTCTTTATGCTCTGAGATCAAATTCTGCTGAGGTTGATTTTGTCTTACATCCTTTCAGGGTTGCTAAAATAATTGCCATTTGAGCAATGAGGGTGATGTAATTGACTTAGAGCCTTCTCACTATAATTGTTGTCTTTGTGCCAAAATTTGAAACAATTATTATGACGTATGTGCGAGCACGCACACACAATTTCAGCTATTTCCTCTGGCCATGTAACATTATTACCGCATGATCTCTCATTTCCTTCTCTTGAGAATGTGTCAGCTGGAAATCTATCAGAGTGTGATATATTAAACAGATCAAAATATCACTAGTATTTACATTCAATTCAAGAGAACACCACACACACACATTTTGTCCATAGTATAACTTCATCATTTTAGCCTTTCATTTGCTTGATACTGAAGCGAGTCACATACTCCTACTTCAGATTGTGATTTCTTACTGAGACAATGTTCCCTTGTAGAAGTCTAAAAGACAAACATGAAGCAGATAATGTAGCAATACAAGTTATCAGCTCTTTGAAGCTTACACCAGTTACATCCCAGTCTCAGCTACGATGGCTTTTGAGGTTTGCTTATTCTAGTCATGTTCACAGCATGAAAGAGTGTTACTATTGAAAGTGCTTTATTAAAAAGAGCAATCCGTTTCACATTGTGTTTTGGTAATTCCCTGAAAGCAATCAATAATCCTTCTTAATAAATTACACTTGGCAACCTTATTCTTAAAAAGCAGAAAAGAAAAACATGTAAAATTGTCTTGCACATTTGTCATTATTGCAAAGTTTATGTTACATAAATGTACACATTTATATATGTTGTGTATATATTTATGTGTGAGTGTGTGTGTATATATATATATATATATATATATATATATAAGTCAGTAAATAGTGGGGTTGTGTTAACCGCATGTGAAGAAATAATAGGAAAATGAGAAATAATAATAAAGCAGAATGCTAAACTGGAAGCATATTTTAATAAAGATTTCTAACCGGCTTTCATTGCATGGCAAATTATCAAGAAGAGGGAGAATGAAAATGTTTTTTACAAAAAAGTAAAAAATGAAAAAAATAATATATAAGAAAAATAATATATAAAAAAATAAATATACCAATACATTATATTGTCTTTGAGCTTTTAAAGTTCAATGGTAATTCATGTAGATAATGGTTGGAAAGATAAGGATGCATGAAAATTGAGTTGTTAGGTTTAAAAAAAAGAGAAAAGGAGCTAAAAGTTTGTGTTAAGCAGGAAGTGTGGTGTCAAAACAGGAAGTGTGTGTAAGGGGAGACAAATCTTTTTAGTTGGAGTTATGAACTCTTTTTCAACAGGAAGTTTATGTCTGTTCCTAGAGAAATAAGGTCACTGAGGGGTATGTGTGTTAAGAAATGGTTGGAATTTCTCTATGAAAAGATTCTCCTTGTTGATTCTTTCTTGTGTGAAGATTCTGTCTGTACATGCGGCAGCATACCTGTTTCTGTCTTCAACTTTGATCTCTTTCTCTGGCCATTTCAGTCTCTCTGTCTCACTATAACCTTTCACCATCTGACACAAGATCAATTCCTCCAATGCCCCCTCCCCTCTCAAAAGATTTTTGTCTTACAAGTTACTCGGTGACCTGTCAGTGCAGGTACCACTTAAAAAGCACCCAGTCCACATTGTAAAGTGGTTGGCATTTGAAAGGACATCCAGTTGCAAAAAATCCTGCCAAAATGGTCACAGAAATCTGATGCAGGCTTCTGCTCATCTGGCTCCTGTCAAACTGTCCCACCCATGCCAGCATTGAAGGTGGACATTACATGATGATGATGATGATATATATGTATATGTATATATCTGTAATGTGTGTGTGTGTGTGTGTGTGTGTTTGCATTTAAATATGAATTTGTGATGTATGTATGTTCATCTTATTAGTATATTTTCTAGAATGGGAGTACTGTTTTCTAACAAAGAAACCAACTTTCCATCATTGGTGTTTGGATCACAACAATGATAATTGTTACATATGAACAATAAGAAAGTTTTGCAGATTTTTACTGTTTCTCTTAGGCATTTACTAACATAACCACTTGCACTAGTGATTATTAGAATGAATGTAAATTTATAGTCAGGGTAGGAGTTGTCCATAGGTATTCTTCCTCTTCCTGATTTTGGAAGAGATGTTCACATTTGCAGAACAGCTAGCTTCTATGACTACATGGCCTTTCTTTTCTGTCCCAAATAACTATATATGTAGAGTCTATTATGTTTACATTTGGTAGAAACTTTGTTAGGAATGTACCACCAATAATCTTTGTGCTGTTATTTATGTATTCCATAGCAAAGATTTATTAAATACTTATCATAGGACACTCTTTTTTCTATGGATGACATTATTTATTGTTTTAGCAACATCATGTCATAGGTAGTATCCAGACTTTTTTGGACAGCTGCTGATTCCATGTGCTATATCCTCTACAGAAGAGTGACATAATTGATACTTGCAGTTGCATCTTGAGGTTTTAAGACTTTACTGTCCCATTTGTTTATGAGATATTTTCAAATTACCTCTTGCACTTGCATTGCAATAGCATAACCTTATAGATTTGATGTGATGTAATGGTCACAAGTCCAGGAGAGGCTATACTTTTCACATTAATATTCTCATCCTTTCCTAGTTTACAGGAAACAAATCCATATGTAATCTTTTTGTGGTATGCAAAGTATTTTTCTTTTAGATCTTTGCTGAGATATGCAAACCCTACACTTCTGGATTCATACAAGAGGTTTGGCCACTTAATTTTTCAGCATTTTATTGATGTATCTATTTTTGCTGCCTCTTGTTTTATAATGGTGCTACCTAAACAATATTGTACTACACTTGAAGGCTGCCTTTGCTGATCTTAAGTCACTTCCTCCCACTTTCCCTCAGAGATGTGTATGTGTGCGTGTGATTGTATGTATGTATATATGAATAAATAAATTCAATTAGTTTGGTTAAATTCGTATGTTGTGAGGGAAAGCAGAATCTAATGTTTTAGGTGTTTAAACTTCCGTTTCTATAATTTTTTCGCTGATGTAGTTCGTTACTGGTTTTCTTATGCTTGTGTCCACTCGATTATGCGATCGACGAGCAAAATGATAATGCAAGGTTCCGAAGAAAAAAAAAAGTCTTACGTTATTTCTGACACCTGAATTGTACATATACTCCTTTGTTACCGACCCCACTGTCGTATATGCAGACAACCAATGATTCGTATGCTGGAAATGTGTGACAGACGACGACAACATTGTTCACTAATATATTACGATATGAAATAAAATTACCATATTCGGCTTCTCATCTTCTTTTAATTAGAATTGAGTTGGTTATCCCTAGGTCGAACCTGACCAATGAAGGCTTATGATGGATGACATTCTAGTGGTTACGGTCTTTTGTTGAAACATAATTTAAACTCAATTATCTAATGTGTCTTCTTTTTTTTGCGTAAGAAAATCGTGTTCGATTTGGTTAAAGAATTTAGCTCCTATTTATGTCTTCCCGGGTGAACGACTGCATAGAGATCTTATATATGATTGCATACCCGCAAGGTCTTGTAGCAAGTGATACAAGGGAAATAACTCTAACAAAAATATACGTATGTATTATTACCTGCCCTTGACAAAGAGAGTCTGTTTTTGTTTCGACGGTTTAAATCAGTTTGTTTTCGTTTTATGGCCGAGATACAAAACCCGTTTAAATGGTTACCCGTTGCAATGACCTCTTTTCAAGTTATGAAAAGTACTTTTATTATTTTTCGATTGTCTTTTACTTGCTAACCTTGACCCTTGTACATATTATTCCAAGACAAATGGTTGCAAGCCTACTCTTACA
>NC_068991.1:22644454-22648105 GCF_001194135.2 Octopus bimaculoides
TCTTGACAGTATCCACATTAAACTTCCTATTACATGACCTGGTAGAGTTTTGAATCTTTATGTTCTGAGTTCAAACTTCATAATGATAATAGTAATCAGGATTTTTCACACTGACAAATTTACAAACTTGTTTGGGATGCATATAGTCCATTCAATGAAGTGTTCATTTCATTAAATCAGAAGATGAAGTGCAAAGTTATCCCTCAGCGTCTTTTAGAAGTGAACATTGTCAGATTTTCCACTCATGTCATAATAACAATAGACATAGCATTACAAATTACTATAAAGCTATCTAAAGTTATCTAAAGCTAAGATATAACAATGACTTAGCTAATAAATTCATGATTGTGGTTGTTAAGGAATGTGTCCATCATCTTACTTTGTAATTGGTACAACTGAAATGTGACTTCTGAGACCAGCACTAAACGTCAAATGTCAGTCCCATACACCAAACTAGGTTCTTTGTGGTGGAGGTGACTGAGATTCTGCAGCCAGTGTTTTTCTAGCAAGAATGTAGTAGTGAGTCAAATGCTGATATGAAACACAGATAGTGACCTAAGAATCAGGGCATTTATCAACCAACTGGTTGAAGACTCTATTGAAGAGTGATGCGGGTGAAGAGTGATGCAGGTGAAGTGTGATGTGGGAGGAGAGTTAAGGAGACAAGTGGTTGATGGTGTTCATCTGTGGATGACATGATGATGATGATGAAATGTGACAGAACTTTTCATAAAGACAAGAACAGAAACTTATAGAAATAGACTTTGGTAGGTTCAAGAAAATAGCAATACAAAAGTGTTAGAAACTAATATTATACAACATTTGTTGACTTTGAATAACTTAATGCCAATATATGTGGTCTGATCAATAGGTGTCTGGACTGTTGCCATAGTAACAAAGCATGCAGAGTGAAACTGCTTGGGACAAATTGACCTTTTGAACTCTGCTGTGCATGCGCACTAAGTTTTAACATTCTTGCTCAGAATGTAAAGATGGGCAAAATGCTGCTGTTTAACACTTCCTTCGAAATTGCTGGCCTTGTGTCAAAATTTGAAATAATAATAATAATAATAATAATAATAATAATAATTATTATTATTAGCTGGTAGAATTTACCAATGAGTCAAACAAAATGCTTAGTAGCAGTTTTAGTTCTGAGTTCAAATTCTGCTGAGGTCAACTTTGCCTTTCATCTTTATGGGGTCGATAAAATAAGTACCAGTTGAGCACTGGAATCAATGTAATAGACTTAACCCTCCCCAAAATTTCAGGCCTTGTACCTATAGTAGAAAGGATTATTATTATTATTCAGTAGAATCATTACCATGTTAGCCAAAATACCTAAAGCCATTTTTTTTTCCTGCTTTATATTCTGCTAAGTTTGACTTGGCTATTCTAAATTTTCAGAATCAATAAGATATGTACCAGTTGCTCACTTGGTGTCAGCATAATGAACTTACCCACTTCCTTTAAAATTGCTGGCTTTGTAACAAACAAGAAAAAGTTGTTGTGTGTTACTAATTATTTCTCTCTCTCTCTTTCTCTCTCTCTCTCTCTCTCTCTCTCTCAGAAGTCAGTGTTAGCATGTTGCCTTTTTCTTTTTTCTCTTTCTTTCCTTGTGAATGTTGTTATGACAGTAATTGTTTTTCCTTCACCCAGCTTTATTTCACTGAATGAAGAGACGAAAATGTTGCACTTCACAACAAGCAACAGCTCCGGTTTGCTGTTTGGAAATAACTCTGTGCATACACACACGCACACACACACGTGTATGTGTCTGTGTGTATGTATATGTTCACTTGCATTAGCTGCACTTAAAGCTGCAACTTTTAAGAAGAATGCTTACATAGGTTTGCTCCAACACATTCCTTAGCATACAGAAGCCCACACATGCACCCATTCATTCATACATATATATATATATATATATTAAAACAAAAATTTTGCATGCATATATAAATACACACAGATATTTCTCTGAAATAGCTGCACTTTGAGGTGGAATGTGTGTCTTGCTGTCTACAGACTTGCTTCAAACTTTTTTTTTTATATTACTCAGACATTTATATACATAAATACTAACACACACACACATATACATGTAAATATAAATATATGCATACTGCATATTTATGGCTACCTGATCACCTTTTTAGTCAGTGGTTCTTACCTTCACTTTATTTTACCTGTGCAGTTGTTTATCAACACATATCTGGGACTGTTTCAGTTCTACAGACTTCAAATAGAGCATCTTTTCTTTAAGCCAACTGATCAGCTAAATTGGTACTAGTGAAGGGTGGTTGTTTTTACACACATACACATTTGTGTGTGTGTGTGTGTGTGTTTGCTTTTAAATATATAAATATGTATGTATATGTGTGAATATGTATATATCTCTGTGTGTCTTCTTTTCTCTTTCTCTCTCTTTTTTTTTTCACTCCTATTTGTTCACTCCACCCCTTGTTGCTGTGTCAGATGTCTGTAATGTACACTACATAGATTTAGGACACATCAAAAGCACCAGCATTAATGCTCTGCTGAAAGGTGTACCAGCAACTGTTTGCTAGTTCTCTATACTCCCCCTTCGCCTTCTCCCCACCAACACAAACATAAGTTAACAAAATATACACACACACACACACACACACACATACACACTCACATACATACAGCCATCAAGTTCCTGTCTTTGCCATAGTGCTGTTACATCAAGGTGTATTATCAGTTAGAACGACCTCCTCAATGGTCACCGCTATTGTTCATCACCATTATAATCATCATCATTATTATAGGAAACATTATTATTATGCCTACCTTTGATACACTGCTGTTAACATGCAAGAGGTAAGTTGTTGAGAACATTTTTCAATATTGCCTGTGAGACAATAGGTGTAGAACAACGAAAACAAAACTTCAAAATCTTAGTTGTCACAAAACACAGCAGAACAATAACAATTTAGAGAAACTCAAACAAAAATATAACAAAGCTAATTAACAAGTTGTCTAACATAATTAAGGGATCAGCAATAGTTGCTTCACCACATACCGAAATTTAGAAATAGCAGTTAAAGTACTAATTCTACTACTACAATAAGTCTCCAACAGTTGTCTATCTATCTACACACACACATATATGTATGTTTGCTGGACTTAATTATCGTGTGTGTGTGTGTGTGTGTGCACTTTCAGCTCCTTTCCTTGATATCGTGAGCTTGTTGTCAAAGAGGATGACTGTCATGCTAGTAATACCGCTATTCCTTTCAAATCCCAAGTACAAAACTATGTCTGACTATTCCTGCTCAAAGGACAAGGGGAAATGTTACCTTGGTTGTGAACAGGTGAGGGTCAGTGACAGAAAAAGCATCTGGCCCTGGAAACTGCTTCATCAAATTTCACTTCACTTTTGTAGGTTAAAGTAATGTTGATAATGTCTGTACATACATAATTTGTGCTTTATAATGTGTGTGTGTGTGTCTACACAAACACATATATAGTTTGTATACATAAATGCATAGCTCTCTGTCTACCTATCTATTTATCTGTGTGTATATATATAATATACATATGTACACACACACACACACTTATCTATCTATCTATCTATCTATCTATCTATCTATCTATCTATCTATACACACACACACACACACA
>NC_068991.1:22648409-22654142 GCF_001194135.2 Octopus bimaculoides
CACACACACACACACACACACACACACACACACACACACACACGGCAGGCTTAGTATAGTTTCCATCTGCTAAATTCTCTCACAAGGCATTGGTCAGTCCAGTACAAGACATTTACCCAAGGTACTGCACAAAATGGTCAAACACGAAACCACATGGTCCAGAAACATAACAATCCAAACAGCCATACTAATTGATTTTAGAAATAATTAACAAAGTGATTTACTAAAATAGGTTTTCCATTATTTAATTTGCTTGCAATATAACTAACTGATCACAAGATCTGTATGTAAATTTTTATTGAAGATTTAATTTAAATTTACAAATCTTAAAATGAACAGACTAGGACTCCAAGAAAGTGTATAAATTATATCTGCATTCATTGTGTGTGTATGTGTATATATGCAGCTTAGTACCAGTGATGTTGCAACTCATTTCTACAGATGAGTGAACTGGAGCAACAAGAAAAACTGACCTCAAAATCAACATCAACAATATCAATAAACTGAATATATAAATTCCTTTTGCATGTGTGTATACACACATTTATTGAACTTTGAAGCACGCAGCCCAGTCCAGGAATCAAACTTACTACCCATGATTGCGAGCCTGATGCTTTAACCACTGAGCTATGACCCTCACACACACACACATATATATATATATTATGTATACATATTTATATATATATATCTGTGTGTGTGTGTGTGTATGCATGTATGTATGTATTTATATACATAAACATATATATAATCAAGAAAGGCTTGAAAATTAGTCTCTCTGTTTGTTTCATTCTTGTCAAATATGTCAGTGTTAGGTGCACACACATACAAGCACTTGTAGACAGGCACATAGAATTGTTGTTAGGAAGAGTAGCTATTCCTATCACTTACCTTTTTACATATATTTTTCTTTTTCTTTTGTTTTTGTTTTATGTGATATCTGCATAGTTTTCTGTCAAATATTTGTATTGGATTTTTTCTTTTTAATTTTGTTTAAGGAAACGACTACAAATGTTGAAACCAATCAGTGTTTATGCACTGATTACTAACATAATTTACATTCCAATATTAGAGACTTAAAATTCATATATAAGGCTGGATCTTCATACACTGATCATTCTCTCCTCTCCCAAATATGAGTAGCCATGCAGCTCCTCTACAAGGGATCTGTTCAGTCCCTTCCTTTTCATACTCACTATGCACTGTAATTGTCGGGATTAGGAAGGGCATCCAGCCATAGAGACCATGCCAAAGCTGACCCTGAGGCATGATACAGGGATGTTAGAATAGATATGTATGTGTGTGCGTGTATATATATATATATATATATATATATATATAATAGTTGTTTTTATGTCAGGTTATATAAAAAACAATTTAACATTAAACTCTCTACTTTTTAGTAGATTACATGTTTATTAAATGATAACAAGGAAAAGGTTAGCAGTGTCTTCAAAGTTCAATAAATGTGTGTGTATACAAACATATACACACATACAAAAGGATTTTATATATTCAATTAATTTTATTGACATTGCTGGTGTTGTTTTTGAAGTCAGTCTTGAGCTAGCAGACTTGTTGTGCAAGGCATTCCAGCCATGACCTTATTGACTAAAACACCCATCTTTCAGTTATTTGCATATCTAGGACTACTCAAAATGCTGTCTGTTTCAAGATGATTAGGAGCATAATTCGTGAGACATGTTGCTGCTATTTTGAACAGAGCATTTGTCCATACGTATGCTCTTACTTGCTACTTTTCTTTGTGTGCATGTGTGTGGTTGTGTGTTTTAATTTATCCATTTCATATTTATTGTACTCTATTTTCTCTTTCTGTTTTTATATTCAGTTCAGATTCATTCATGACAACAAGAAAATGTGATTGTTAGATTGTTAAACAAGTACAAAATAGATAATGCTAAAACGTCAGAATGACATTTATAAAACAAGCAGCCAAATCTGCAGAATAATTTGTTTAGTAGTTAGTTAAGTCCTGTAGAATTTGTTTACACCTAGGCATATATATATATATAGATACGTTGTGTAATACATATTTGGTTCCTGATTCAAATCCCTTTGGTAGGTCTGTTCTTTATCTATTTTAAGTTGTTGCTTATGTTTTATATCATAAATGTTGTTAACAGGGCTAATTGAAATTTGTTGGTAAGTTGGGCAGACGCTGAGTGCATCATCTCTTGTTTGGAATTTTCAAAATAAAAGGGGGAAATAAAAATTAAAAAATACAGTGGGTTTAACTCCTTGTGAAAATTAAAAAATAATATACTAGTTAGGGCATCAAAATTCACTTTTGCCTGAAATATCTGCAACCTTTGGGCCAGTCTTGGTTGTGTAAAGCAAGCTTAACAAAAATTGCCCTGTTGCGTTTAGTTACAACTTTTAATATGCAGTCTTCAAATTCTACTGAAATCAACTTTGTCTTTCATACTTCTGGAGTCAATAAAATATAGTATTAATCAAGTCCTTTACCAATAAGTAACCAATCAATTCTACTTAATTGCCTGTTCCCTACAACCTGGAAATGTCTAACCTTGTGCCTATGATGTTTAAGATAGCTATTTGACAGGATCATTAGAGCATCAGACACAGACAAAAGGTCTTTGAGTATTTAGTTATGAGATCAAATCTCCCTGAAATCAACATTACTTTCTTCCCTCTGAGTCAGTAAAATAAAGTATCAATCAATTACTAGGGTCAATATAACAGATTTACCCCAATCCTTAAGTTTCTGGCCTAATTCTGGTCCATATTAGAAGCAACTGCTATTAAAGAAGGTAGTGAGTGATTGTAACAGTAGAGCAATATATTAAATGCTATGTAGGATTTGTTACTCAATTTTACATTTGATGTAAAGTTGACTTTAGTTGACTATGTCTTTCATGTTGCTGTGGCTAATGGATAAAATAAAGCAGCGGTCAAATAATGGAATGGGGGGGCCAATCTCATTGACTTATTTTTATTCAAACTTTGAGCCGTTGTACTTGTGTTAGAAACAAGCATCATCATTGTTGTCATCATCATTTTTTTTTTTGCTAAGTAAATGTTTAGTTATTAGTTTTTTTTTTTTTGTTCTTTGTTTCTTTTAAGCAATAATATATATCTTTACTAACTGTCTCAATAGATAAGTGGATACACTGGTGATAAGTTGTTAGTCGATATCACTGTTGTAATGGTATTATGCAGAATGTTTCAAACTCTGCTTGCCTGATGTTTCATAGCTGTTTCATAAATTGTAGAAGTGGTAATTATTATTATTATTATTATTATTTTTAAAATAAAATATGGTCCATTGTCTTCTGCTGAACCGGGGTTATCCCTTGACCTTAGGGTCACAGCAGGTCCTCATCTCATGGAGAGTACACGGTGTAGAATGTGTGTGGAACCTAGCAACACTATTTTCTGAAGTTCTCCCATGTTAACACTGCAAGGGAGTTTGTTGAGCTGCTTATCAAGGCCCTTTTTAATTAGCCCTAACACTCCAATCACCACTGGTGATGTGCTGCTTTTCATTCCCCACATCTTGGTCACTTCTATTTCTAGGTCTTTGTACTTAAATAACTTCTCAACTTCTTTAATGGACACATTTCTCTCTGACGGTACTGTCACATCTATCATTAACCATTTCTTATTCTTCCCATCTTTGATTATGTCCGGCAAGTTTGCCTTGATTTCTTTATTGGTGTTGATTGACATGTCCCAGAGTACTGTTACATCATCTTTTCCAGTCACAGTTTCAGGATTATGCTGGTACCATCTTTCTGAAGTTGGAAGCTGGTAATGTTTACATATCTTTCAATGGATATATTGCGCTACTCTATCGTGTCTATGAATATATTTGGTTTTTGCAAGCGTTGTGCATCCAGTTAAGATGTGGTCCACTGTTTCATCCTGCTCATGACTCATTCTGCATTTCGGGTCAGTGCCATCGTTCATTATTTTGTTGTGGTAAGCACTGGTTGCCAAGCTTTGATCTTGTGTTGCTATGATAAAACCTTCAGTTTCAGCCTTCAGTCCTGAGCTCTTCATCCATACATGAGTCTCTCGTTTTTCTACATCAGGTTTGTTCACTCTACATGGGTATTATTATTATTAAGGTGGTGAGCTGGCAGAATTATTGGCACGCCAGTTAAAATACTTAGTGATATTTCATCTGTCACTATGTTCTGAGTTCAAATTCCGCTGAGGTCGACTTTTCCTTTCATCCTTTCTGGGTCGATTAAATAAGTACCAGTTATGTACTGGGATTGATGTAATTGATTTAATCTCCTCCCCCAAGCTGCCCCTGTGGCAAAATATTTGAAATCATTACTATTATTATTAGGGCAGCAAGCTAGCAGAATTGTTAGCATGCTATATGAAATGCTTAACAGTATTTCGTCTGCCGCTACACTCTGAGTTCAAATTCGACTGAGGTCGACTTTGCCTTTCATCCTTTCAGAGTCGATAAATTAAGTATCAGTGAAACACTGGAGTCAATGTAAATGACTAGTCTCTTCTAAAATTTCAAGGCCTTGTGCCTTCACTAGAAAAGATTATTATTATGACAGTGAGCTAGCAGAATTATGAGCAAGCTGGACATAATGTTTGGTGACATTTCATCCATCTTCTGAGTTTAAATTCTACTGAGGTTAGCTTTTCCTTTCATCCTTTCGGGGTCGATAAAATAAGTGCCAATGATGTGCTGGGGTCGATTACATTGATTTGCCCCTCTTCTAAATTTCAGGCCTTTTGCCTATAGTAGAATCCTTTTGGCTTGTCTGTTCTTATCAAACCATCCAACTCATGCCAGCATGGAAAAGGGGACATTGAACAATGATGGTGATTATTTTTATGTTGGTTGATGTTAATTTTGTTTGCACCCATATCAGCCCTGATCAAACAGGTTTATGACTATATCACCTTGTCTCCAGGCATAGTGTCTATCCTCTTTTTGACTTACACACTCAAACATGTACACACACATGCTCTCGTTTTCATATGTACTCTCCACATATGTACACCATACTTTACACACACACACACACACACACACACACACACACACACACACACCATACTCTGCATACACATGCACACACGCCATACTCTGTATTCACACACATATGCCATACTCCGCATTCGCACACACATGCCATACTCTGCATTTGCGCACACACACACACACACACACCATACTTTGCATTTGCACACACACACACCATACTCTGCATCCGTGCACACATACACCATACTCTGCATTCGCGCACACACACACCATACTCTGCATTCGCGCACACACACACCATACTCCGCATACACACTCACACACCATACTCTACATACACACCATACTGTGTATATGCACATGCCACACTCAAGGTGCACACACCAAAGTCGAGGTGCACACCTCATATTTCACACATACATATATCTCAATCCATAATCGCTCACATGCATGCGCATACACACATATACACCAGAAACACTTGTTGAAACTAGTATAACACTCTGTCAATAGCTGATTTTTAATAATATAATCATTCTTTTGGATACATAACTCAGCAGTTTCTGAACTGGATCCACTCTGCACACACACACACACACCACCCCCACTCTATCCATGCTGGAGGAGCTGAGTCCTATATTGTGCTCTGGTGTGTGGAGGGTGGGGTTGGGATGTGGGTAAGGAGGAATAGCATTATGAAATAGTAAACTAACAGAAATTGGGGAAACAAG
>NC_068991.1:22654152-22654632 GCF_001194135.2 Octopus bimaculoides
TGTGTGTGTGTGTGTGTGTGTGTTTAGACTCAGATATACGCTCAGACATGTATTTACACGTATACAATTTACGCCTATCATTGCATATGATTTTTTTTCATATATTTTCAAGAACCGGTAAATGACATTCTCTTGTGGACGCATACACTCATGAATATAAGCATCCCTGCATGCATGCACACACGCACGTTCGTACACACAGGCAGACACACACACACACACACACACAAGCGCACGTGTGTGTACAAGATATGCTTATATTCATCATTTAATTATCCTTCACGTAATTTGTCTCTCTGTCTGTCTATCTGTCTGTTTGTCTGTCTATCTATCTATCTATCTCACATTTACATGTATAACGCATATGTATATATATACATACACATACACAAATACACTAATCCATACATCCACCCATCCATTCATACATCCATCCATCTATCTATTCAACTCTCTCTCTCTCTCTCTCTCTCTCTCTCT
>NC_068991.1:22654642-22656733 GCF_001194135.2 Octopus bimaculoides
CTAATTATGTATGTATCTCTATCTCTTTGTCAAATATAGCACATTCTTGAGAGATGTAATGTTTTGATGTAATTAGCTGATGAAATACAAACCAGTTAACACAAACAGCAAATATATCATTTGTAAATATACCACACCACTACTGCCATTACACTATACTCCATCTTTCCTCCCAATTCTTTTTAAGGGTGAGGGGTTCCCCATTAGATGGGAGAGAGAAGAGAGAGAGAGACTATTTCAGAATTTCATGCCATAGCTGATTGTAATGAGTCTCATACTGCAAGAGTGGTTTGGTAGGTAGTTGGGTCGGGTAGTCATGTTGTAAATCAGTAGTTGTTGTTGCTGTTCTTCTTGTTGATGTAATGGCAGTGGTGACGGTGGTTATGTAGTATGTTATGTCATGTGGGCTGGCTGTTTGTGTTGTAGTGTTTGTCATGTGAGTCTGTAACCTCTTCATAACAAATTATTAATGCATTTCAGTGTAGAATTATTTACTTTACATTCTGGAGGAGTGTACTGGTAGAGACTAGGGGTGGAGTTATCCTTTCACATAAGCTTTAAACTTTTGCCTCTGATATAATGGAAGTGATGATTCACTCTAATGATATTCCAAATCTCTTGCTTTTGTTCAACTGACAAACACACACACAATGTAATCCCTGAAGTTTGGTAAATCTTTGCTCACTAGTAATGTTGTTAAGTTTTTGTGTTTTGTGTAAGATGTGTGCAACATAATATGCATTAATCCTGTTGTTCCAGTCTCTTTTGTAAAGGAGAATGCTTTTGTTGTAACTTCTTGTTTTTATATGTGTATAGTGGGGTAGGTGGGCATGACCATGATTAAAAAGTTCACTTCCCAGCCTTTTCCCAACCATGTAGTTTTGAGTTCAGTCCCAATGCGTGGCACCTTGGGTGAGTGTCATCTGTTATAGGTCCAGGTCAAACAAAACCTTATGAGTAGATTTGGTAGATAGAAACTGGAAGAAACCCATTGTGTATATGTGTGTGTGTGTGTGTGTATTCACCATCATCATCGACTGTCCATCTTCCTTGCTGACATAAGTTGGACAGTTTGACAGTATTTGATAGGTCCAAGGACTGTATTGAGCTCCAATATCTACTTTGGCAGGGTTTCTATGGCTGGATGTCCTTCCTTGTGTCAATCACTTTACAGAGTATTCTGGGTACTTTTTCCATGACATGACAAGTGAGGTTACCATGCAACTTGCATGACTAAGATCCCCTTCAACTGAGTTGGGCTACAGTGGAAATGGATGTAACTTTTATTGTAGGAAACATGATGTTAAAGTATAAAAGGAGAAACCAAAACCAAACAGGTTTCTTGCTGTGGAGAAGCTCCATGGCTACTCACATTAAAGAAGATTGGGTGAGAATAATTATGATGGAGCTGGAAAGAGAGATAAAATAGTGGTGGTGTGTTAGAGTGGACACTGAAGGTACAAGAAGATGAATAGAGCCAAACATGGGTAGAAGAGCAGAGAATAAGTGTGGGTAGAAGAGCAGGGAATAAGTGAGAGTAGAGGTTGCAAAAGTGTATACGAGCATGAAATGTAAACATTAAAGCAGTGATGATGATGTAATAGTAGTAATATATCATATCATATATGTAGATGCAGGTGTCTCTGGGGATATGAAGTGCACTTTATCATCATGTAGTTTCAGGTTTTTATACCAGTGTGGCACATTGGGCAAGTGTTTTCTACTACAGGCTTTGTGAGTGAAATTGGTCTGGAAGCTTTTTATATGTATGTGTGGGTGTAATATTCGTATGTATATATGTATGTATTGTCCAACCCATGCCAGCATGGAAAACAGATGTTAAATAATGATATGTATCTGTGTGTATGTATCTGTGTGTGTATGTATCTTTGTGTGTATGTATATGTGTGTGAGTACGTTTATGTATGTGTGCATACGTTTCTGTGTGTGCGTACGTTTGTGTGTGTGTGTGTGTGTGCATGCGTACATATGTTTGTGTGTGTGTGTACGTATATATATGTGTGTTACGTGTAGATGTGTGCTATGTATAGATGTGTGTTATGTGTAGATGTGAGTTACATGCATGTGTGT
>NC_068991.1:22656743-22661474 GCF_001194135.2 Octopus bimaculoides
GTGCATGCGTACATATGTTTGTGTGTGTGTGTACGTATATATATGTGTGTGTTACGTGTAGATGTGTGCTATGTATAGATGTTTATGTGTAGATGTGAGTTACATGCATGTGTGTGTATGTGTATGTGTGTACATATATGTGTATATATGTGTGTGTATATATATGTGTGTGTGTTTGTGTGTATATATATATATGTGTGTGTGTGTGTGTGTACATATATATCTGTTTATATCAGATGGGAAGGGTGGTGTGTGCATTCTTTCCATATGTTTTTACGTAGTTGTTTGAGCAAAACGGTAATATCATGTTTTTATTCACTGTAAACAAATCCAAATATCAGTGTGGCTGTATGCTTCTCTCGTGACAACTGGTGAAATAGAAAAATCCCTTACTTGAAAAACAGTGGGAGTGAACGACAGGAGGAGAACCCAGTGGTAAAATACTGCCTTAATAAAACTTTGTCCAACATATGCTACCATGGAAAAGTGAACATGAAAATAACACACACATACACACACACACACACACACATTCATACAGGATGCAATGGGTAAATTGTTGCCATTTTATAGTTTTAATTTTGTGCATGTGCATTGCTTTTAATTTTGTCAACTGCTCAGTATACTTGGGTCAGTTGGGCACTGTCTGTGAGAAAAACAGCACCATGACACAATTCACTTTGCCAGAAACTTGGAAACGACATGCTATACTTCTTGGTATTCATGCCAGAAGCTCTAGTACAAACATTTCGGTGTTTGGGTGTCAATTTGAGGGCAATGCATGTTCCGAGAGTGATAAAAATAAAAAATCCAGTCAACATCCTGGTGTTTGGAGTGATCACTAATGATGGCAACATTATGTCTCCATTCATCTTCCCACATGGCCTCAGACTCAACACAGAAGCCTACATCAAGTGCCTGGAGGAGGTAGTGCTGCCCTGGGTCAAGAGGGTGGCTGCTGGAAGATCCTATGTCTGGCAACAGAACTCTGCACTATGCCACAAAAGCAGGAGAACCCAGTCATGGCTGTCAGACAATTTCTGTGACCACATCACTTCTAACTTCTGGCCACCTGACTCCCCAGACCTATCTCCCACCTAACTCCCCTTGATTATTATGTGTGGGGCACAGTTGAATGAGGGACCAACAAAACTCCTTGTAACATACCAAAGATGAACTGAAGGCAAGGATTATGGCACCATTCACCAACTTAAACAAGTAGACCGTCCAGAAGAATTGCAGGAGATTCTGAAGTCATCTGGAGAAGCCATGGTTGAAGCCAATGGCAATTTTATTGAATAAATTTACTCTTTAGTATTTCAAGATATTTTTATGTAATTTTGGTAAATATATCTGTTAAAATGAGATCTCAGTGTTATTTTCATTTATACATAATTTAGATAACAGTTTATTCACCACACCCTGTATATTATATCTTAAGACAACTTACTAGTCTAACCTATGTAAAAGCAACTCATATTTATGTGTATTACAGAAATAATCAGGAAAGTTACAAAAAAGAGCACTTCCTTTTACAAAATGGACTGGATTAGCAAGATTAATGCATATTATGTTGAATAAACCTTATGTAAAGTACAAGGAAATAACATTGGCGCTGGTGTAGGAATAGTCCTCCCACTTTTGAGACTACATTTAGGTGGGCAACTTTACAATGTTTCACAATTTTTCTTATAGTACATCTCTATTCTAACAGATCAGACTAAGAATAGGATAAATCTTAGTCCTTCTATATAATATTTTTTAATTATTTCGTTTTTTTCATGTCTTAGTTAAGGGAAGAAAGATGGTACCCATGACTATTTTTTTATTTAGATTTTTCTCATTTACTAAGTAGCTAAGTTCATGTTTGATACAAAAGAACATAATTCAATGCCTAAAAAATACAAATTAATTAGCTTTGACACATTGATTTATACATGTGTGTGTGTGTGTGTGTGTGAAGGGCGAGGGAGGGACAACCTCCCTTCTTACCACTCCAGAATATCAAACCTCTGGAATTCGTCCAGATCAAATCAAAATAAAAACAATAGCACATCAAAATATTGAGTTAGCTTCAGACTTGAGACCTGTACCAAATGCTTGCAACTAAGCAGACTTCATTAATGACATGTCTTAAAGATGTGATAATGTATGACAGTGATTCTCAACCAAGGTCAATATGACCCAGTCAAGGAGGATGTCCATATAAGATTTTGTTGTTAAAAATTATCTGCAATAAATTGGTTATATTTTTTCAATACACAAAATTTTTTAAACATTTTTTATACAATTCTTAATAATATTTAATTAAAGATAAAAATCAGTAGGCTCTTTTTAAACATTGAATGGCTATGGGGGGCAGTCTAGTAGAGTAAGATAAGAATCAAAGAGGTCTATAGGCAAAAAAATATAGTTGAGAACCACTGATGTATGAGATTAAGGTAAAGAATCTGTAATGAGGGAAGAGACTGTATGGTGTATGTATCAGAAGTCTGATATTCTAAGGCCTGTGGAGGTAGAGAATTTTCATCAGAGGTGTGATGTTGTTTGCAAAAGTAGGCTGACAATGACCCTGGAGACAATGGTGCATATGTTGTGTGAGGAGCACATATGATCCTGTGGATGAGTAGAAACATTCGAGTAGAATGAGTATGTTTGCTTGCATGTATGTGTGTATTTTAGCTAAGAAAGTGTCTGTGTATTAGAGACATTAATGCAGCAACCTGGGATGAGTACACTGGAATATATTTATGATGCTAACAAAGCTTATTTGTTTTGTTGTCTAGCTCCAGGTCAGCACTGATGACCAAACAATATTCCAGTCGTGACCAACCCATCTTTTATTGATTTATTTATTTATTATGGTTCTTTTTCTCTCAACAGACTACATTATTCAACATCAATTTTTAAGATAGGGTGTGGTTTGAAAGATGCTTGGTTGCTATTTCTAACAGGTTGAGTGATTGCATAAATGTTCATCTGCTGGTTTGTGTAAGTTAAGGTAGAGCTGTGGCTAAAAAGTGTTAATGTGTGGAAATTAGGAAATCGGCCTGAAAAATCTGTTGCTGCAAACCAGTCAACCATTGGTGGCTCATATATAAAATTAGTGGGGGGTGCTGCTTCAGAAAATTTTTAGCTGTTGTTTTGACATTGAGTAAAAGGAAACGAACATATAAAAAGAAAATTTATACATAAACTTGATCAGTTCTCGTTTTAGCCACTGCGTGTAGTGTGTTTAATTTGTTCACTGAACACCGTCTTGAATTCCCACTTGTTTTTCAAAATCCCCCCTAAATCACAAAATATGGGGGAGAAATGTGCCCTGTTTTTCAAATCCTGTCAGCAACACTGAAGCCGGAAGCAGGATAATAATCTAATTCTACACTTTATCACATTCAAGAATATAAAGGTTTTTAAGCACAACACATGTGGAGTCAAAAAGAAACACTACCTTCCACCGGAACACCAGGGTCGGCACTGTTGTTCATGCAGTGCTCTCTCTCCCTTGGTCATGTCAGCATGCACACAACAGCTAAACACCACGTCGCTGGAACTGTGAAGCGCACAGTTCTATACAAGGATTTTTGTATTTTTTCTTATAATAGTTGATATGATAGTAATAATAGTTTGACATTTCATTTCTGATGTTACAGGGTTTCATAAAGAATGTTCACTGAATGTTGACTTTAATGCTGTTGTCAGTCTTTTTTTACTTTACTTATGTAATGATTTGATATTGAGAATTACAGTACAAGGCTTTTCTGTGCAAGAATCTATGTTTTCACACTCATTGGTATGGGTTTTGAAATCCTTGGTTGTTGTTTCTTTTTGAATTTTTTATCTTAACATTCTGCTACCCATTTCTGTAAACAACCAACTTCCTGAGGGAAGGAGTCAGTTTAAACATATTCTGCTTATATTGACAGTTGGTTTAAACTCATGTTCCATCTTTATTTATTCATTGGACAAGAGAAAATACCAGAGAATATCCATCACACCACCAACAGTGTTGTTTTCTAGCAAAGACATTCAATATTCAGTAGCTTGTTCCATTTAATAGAAAAGGAGGTTGTTGTAGTTTAACTTCAGTTCAGCCCCAACTGAACTTAACTGTAATCAAAAGCATTATCTTTTTGTATATCAAGAACTACACTGGCAAATAACGTATCTTTTTAAACTGATAGGGCATGATCTCAGGAATTTTTGGCTGCTATTTTTAACTTGTCAAGCAACTGTGTAGAGGTTTCTAGGTTTCTGTGTTGAGGTAAAATACTTTACAGTAAGTAGCAAGGTGGCGTGACAGTGACGGTGCACACAGATCTAACCAGCAACTGGAGTGGTGGCTTCATAAATCCTTATTAAATTACTGTCACATTCTAGTGGGACAGAAATTTCTTTCAGTTGCATAATATTCCTGAAAGTTGAGATACGCTCCCAATATACTTCAACTCAGCATGGAGGAAAAGATAAAATATATATATATGTATGTATGTATGTGTATATATATATATATATATTACTCTCTTTTACTTGTTTCAGTCATTTGACTGCGGCCATGCTGGGGCACTGCCTTTAGTCGAGCAAATCGACCCCAGGACTTATTCTTTGTAAGCCTAGTACTTATTCTATCGGTCTCATTTTGCCGAACCACTAAGTTACGGGGACGTAAACACACCAGCATCGGTTGTCAAGCGAAGTTGGGGGGACAAACACAGACGCACAAACATATAC
>NC_068991.1:22661644-22665953 GCF_001194135.2 Octopus bimaculoides
ATATATATATATATATATATATATATATATGTATATGTATATATATATATGTATGTATATGTATGTATGTACATACATGCATACATACAGAGAGAGAGAGAGAGAAAGAGCACCGATGAATCTAATCCTGTTGACCACCTGATGACTGGGATTTTAGCCTATTGTCACAGTTAAATTGGGTAGAAAAGTCGAACAGTGCTTCAGGTTTTAGCTGCGTGGGATAATTTTGTTGATTATGTTTTCTCTCTCTCTTTCCCACTCCAATGTCTGCATTCTCCTAAATGGCTTAGTGTGTTTTTGATGTTGGGCAGTTGGCCTTGTGTTTATTTACGGCAACAATTAGAGAGGGAGGGGAAAAAGAGAGAAACGAAACATTAGGAAATAACACGGTGGTATCTTTTGTTCTGTTGGTAATTATCCGATAACTAATATGTCCGTGTACTTCTGTCTAGAATGAATGAGTCTTCAGTGTAAAAGATTACATTTTCTGAGAGGAATCCCATTCTTAACAGATTGAAAGCAGTTATTGTCTATTCTTCCAAGAAATACGTGACAAATGATTTGCTTTCTGTTTAAATTGCTGTGGTATAAAGATTGGTTGGGATTAGTATCAAAGCCTGGACAAATTGTTGCTATTGGTGTTGTTTTCATCCTTGTATGGGTGGGATGGTTGTACGTATTTTGATACAGTTCTCTATATAACCCTTCTGCCTGTTGATAAAATATGACACTCTTATCCATATTATGGCTATCAATATCAGATCAATTTATCACTTTACTCCCCTAATCCACACCTTAATTAAATCATACACATATACACCTACCTTCACTGCCATCATTTCCATTTATGGGAGTCTCTCCTCTTCTTGGCATGGGCTGGATGGGTCTGTAGTGTGACATACTGTCACTCATTTCAATCATGTAGCAGCAAGAGGAGCCTCTCCATGGTCATTCTATCTGCTAGTTGTAGCAGCCAAATCTCCTTCAAATCACAGGAGCCTCTTCATGGTCATTCTATCTGCTAGATGTAGCAGCCAAATCTCCTTCAAATCACAGGAGCCTCTTCATGGTCATTCTATCTGCTAGATGTAGCAGCCAGATCTCCTTCAAATCACAGGAGCCTCTCCATGGTCATTCTATCTGTTAGATGTAACAGCCAAATCTCCTTCAAATCACACCTTACTGACTTATAGTAGAGAAGGTTGCATTGGCTAATATGGTCTTGGATACACTATCTGAATAAGAGACAGAGGAGTTGCACCTGGAATACTCAGCCATTGCTAACCTGGGGTTATAAAATAATCCTTTGTCATCTCATTTGTGAGACCCAATATTCTGAGATTTCATTATTTTTTTGTCTTTGTCTTCTTTCTTCTGCCACAGACAGCTTCTACTATAAGTACACACTGCTTCATCTAGTAGTACTGATTATCCATTCACATAGCACATCTATTATAATGCAGCTGTGACTTCTCTGCATATACCAGCTGTTGTTTTTAATACCCAGCTGTTTTTTTTCAACATATTTGCACTCTACTTGTCTTCCTTTCATGCAATTTAATGTTACATATCTGATGAATCATGCTTAACTGTCAACCCAACGAAGGAGCTTCTATGCAATTGTGCAAGTTGCTAGAAATAACAGCCAAATCTCTTCAAGCCACATCCTACCATCTAAAAAAAAATGGAAGGATGGATATATTGAACAATGTAAAGTACAAGCTGATGGAGCTAAACAACAACAGCTTAACTGATTTATCTTCTGCCTCTGCAGATTTTTTCTATTCAATGTCATTGTCTCACTGCCAAGCAGGACCACAACTCTTTGCACCAGACCCAAATAGTCTTAATTTTGCATGAAGGATGCAACCTATTGTTGATTTATTTTTCTTACTTATATATTTTGAGGGTACATGGCCTAGTGGTTAAGGTGTTGCACTCACAATCGTGAGATCATGGTTTCAATTCCCAGACTGACTGGTGTGTTGTGCTCTTGAGCAAAACACTTCATTTCATATTGTTCCAGTCCACTCAGCTGCAAATGAGTAACTCTGCAATGGACTGACATCCCGTTTAGGGAGGAAGGCAGGATCTTGGTCCCTTATACACCATAGGCCTACCTACCTAGCCAGTGGGGTGGCATCATTTGAAATCTACAAAAATGTGAGGAAGCACATTGGGACCAGTAGTGTATAACAACATCCAATAATCTGGTTGACTCTGTGGTACAATTTTGTACACTCTGATGCACCTTTGGCACCATCTCACATTTCCAGCCATGGTAGCCATGTATCTCTTCTACAAGACACCAATACCAGTCCCTCTATCATGTTTTAACCTCTCAGCACCTAGCATAAAGCCATCTCACCATCTCCTTTAATATTATGCACCCTCGGTTAAGGGTCTTTTCTTGCAAGTTATGTGGTGATCTCACTAGTGCCTGTGCCATGTAAAGAAAGTACCCGGTATACTCTGTGAAGTAGGTGGTGTTGAGAAAGGTATCTAGCCTCAGAAACTATGCCAAAGCAGACATTGGAGCCTGGTGCAGTCCTCTGGCTTGCCAGCTCCTGTGAAACCATTGCAACTTATGTCAGCATGGAAAGTAAACATTAAATGATGATGATAATGATGAATCATAGTGTCATTGGGTACAAGTTTCCAATAGAGCCAATAGCAGGATTTGTGATATTTCAAATGGGAAGAGTGGCAAAGGGGTGTTTGTGTAACTTGAGCAGAAAAAAAAAAAAATCTCAAAGAAATTCACATGGTTTTTCTCTTTCATGACTAAAATATACAAATTCATATAGGTGTTGGCATTTTTATCTAGTTATGAAATTTGCTGCACAACACAATGTCTTCTACCATAGCCCCAAATTGACCAATATCTTAAGTGAAATATGGTAGATGCAAGCAGTGGAAACCTATTATATGCAGGGTGTGTGTGTGTGCATGCATGCACATATTTATACATACCTGAATGCATGCAAGTGTTTAGAGTATTATAATTGTTTTTATAAATTGGATTAATTCCCCATACTGAAAGGCTTTTTACAGTTGACATTGGTCTGAAATATTCATTGATGAGACTGAAATAATTGTTAGACTCACTGGTGAGTACAGTAGAACAGCATCAACTGTACAAAACCTTTAGGTATGAGGAAATACCTAAACAATTATAACACTGTACAGTCTAGTCTATTGAGTACATGGTGATTTTGTATCAAAACACAATCAAGCATAGATCTTTACACTCACACACATATGAATAAATATGTCTGTTTGTGGTTGTGTTGTGATATGATGAGAAAGGCCTAAAGCCAACATTTATAAATTTTGTTGTTTAACCTCAAGTCAACCTTTATATAATCAGATCTGTGATCAAAGTTGTTAAAGCTACTACCATTTCATCTTTTTTATCATATATTGTGTATCCTAAACTATATTATCTAATACTTTCTTGTTTTAAAATGGTAGCGTTTGAGTTAACGGAAATTTAGCTGTTATTTCTAGCAAGCTGAATGATCATCTACAGACTCCTTCATTGGCTGATGTGGTGACCCTGTAAAAACTACCTTGTTGATTTGTTCATAATTTGTTTCTTTTTCCTAGATGAGACCAACAGAAACAGTATTTACTAAACCCATCCTTTTGTAATTCCACAGTAGGTTAATAATCCCATTACAAGAAATGTCATTTTTTTCTTTTTTTCTTTCTTTCTGTGATGTTACTTTATTACCTTGTGAATAACTGAAAAGTTTATGTCTTTGGTTTATTTTTATTTCTGTTTTCCTTGTAATCATCACACCTATTGTAACTGAATATTGAAGTTTATCCCAGCCATCTATGTGATAGATGGATGAGAGAAAACATTACTCCAAGATGGGATAGTTTATTGTAGGTTTTGCTCCTAAGCACATCTGGGACCCTTTCTTTAAGCTACCACTTTTACCTATGCAGGGTTAGTGGGATTTTGCAGGTTAAATATTTCATGACAAGACAGAATTCTGATCTTTTGCATTTACTCTTTACTCTTTTACTTGTTTCAGTCATTTGACTGTGGCCATGCTGGAGCACCACCTTTAGTTGAGCAAATCGACCCCAGGACTTATTCTTTGTAAGCCTAGTACTTATTCTATCGGTCTCTTTTGCCGAACCGCTAAGTTACGGGGACGTAAGCACACCACCATCGGTTGTCAAGCAATGTTTTGCGGGGGACAAACACACACACACACACAGATATATATCATCATCATCATCATCATCGTTTAACGTCCGCTTTCCATGCTAGCATGGGTTGGACGATTTGACT
>NC_068991.1:22667402-22679597 GCF_001194135.2 Octopus bimaculoides
CAGATTAACATAAAATTTTGATAGGTTTTTCGATCACTTTAAACAGGAAGTTTGTGCCATAGAACCCAGGTCAGTCTTGGACATTGTTGGTATCAAAAGGGTTAATTAATAATTATTAATAACAGTGTGAAACAATATACATTTGTAAACCAAAATTCATGACTGAAAAGAATATTTTATACGTGTGTCCCTCTTAAATTTTCAGTTATAGATTGGTCTCTAGGAAGCACATTTAACAGAAATGCAACTTTCATTTCTCTTTTAGCAAAGAAATTTCAAACAGAAGATCATTGCCCTGCTCCGAAGGTTCAAAGCCTCGGAGGAAGTAAGTTAATCTTTATATTACTTTCTCATTATTTCCTACCTGTCTTCATTACTTGCATATGTCATTAGCTCTGTCTTTCTCTAGGTATTTTGTTGGGGTTTTTTTTTGTGGTAGTGGTGGTGGGAGATGATTTTTATCTGCTGGAGATGTGGTTGCTGAAACAGGCATATCACAGGTGCAATGTATCTTGCATACAATATTCCTTGAATAAGGCTTATTGCTTTATCTGGCTTAGTCGTAGATGATAGACTTCATCCATTGCTTAATGTAGCAACACCTCCTGATCTTTGAGTATCTTTAATGGCAACTACTTTCTTGCGAGCATACTTCTGTCAGGTAGTAACCCATGAGTTGTAGTTTATTCCTCATTCTCCCTCTATCAATCTCGGAGATCCTGCAGTAAAATCACAGGCTTCGCCCATTTTTTTTTATGTCTTGAAAAAGAGAAAGAAGTCTACATCACTAATTCAAATAGGTTTTGATAGAGCAGTTGGTTCTAGGAAGGACATCAAGCTACCAGATCAATAAAAGAAAGTTTCTATAAAGTCAGAATTTGATTTTTTCTCTTTGTTGACTTAGCAAAAATAAAGGGAGGGGCAGTTCTCATAAACTTTTCATACCTTCTCAAACTGGTGAGATTTATGTGGTTTGTAGTCACCGTGAACATCTCTGTTAACATCTGCAGGAAACTTGTAGGGAATAATAGCTGCACTACAGCAGTTTACACAAAGAACATAGCTGATTATACTTCGAGAAAATCATTTACCTCTACAAATTAGATAACATTTACCCACCACTCCTGCAAGACCATTGTCCGTAATGAGATGAATGTCCTCATGCATTGCACAGCAGCAAGCCTTTTGCTAACGAAATACCAGCTAACCCTTTTGGTCCCCTGCCATAAGGATCTCTCTACTAATTTTCCAAAATCCTCCTTTTCAACACTTAACTGTGATGCTTTATTAAAATGTACTCTCACTAAAAAGCCTCTACGTTACCTGTCCACTTTACATCCAACTCCACACCGCATGCTCTTAGTAAATCTCCTTCAAACTATTCCTCTCCACCCCCCACCCCAGACTCATCATTACATAATTATAATGTTCCAAATGTGAAAACACCCCCAGTTACTTCACACAGACACAGTCACCATACCTAACAATGTTTCTTCCTTTATCCTCAAACAATGTTCCCCTTGAGTTTGTCCATATCCTCAAAAAAATTCTTCAGTCTCCCTCACTCTACAAAGATATATCCCAGTCTTTGCAAATGTGTTACAGTGTCCCATTCCTGAACTCTTCATCCTATGGCACTTACTCTTAGCTTCTGAAAGGTGAAGATAACCATTAACAACCACCATCTCTAGCTCCTTGAACTTTTCTCCCACCTTAATAACTAGAGTACAGCTTTCATAGAACCAGATCTTCTGGAGACCTACTCACTTGTGTCACTCACCAGTGGTCTCTTGCCTTCAAGAAATTTGATGAAAACAGTGTTGTTGCACTTGATATCAACAAAGCATTTGACTGTATCTAGCTCATAAATCTTTTACCTGCCTATGAACTCCATCCATGTCTCATCTCTTGGATTAGAGGCTTTCTACCAGGTTGTATCATCATAGTGTGTGCTGATGGAGCTCTCTCTGACTTGCACTCTATAAACTCGGTGAACTCCCAAGGTTCAGTTTTGTCCCCAACACCCTTCTCTAATACATGAATCTTGGAGATTTTGATGAGATGATTGTTTATTTTTAGAATAATGTTGCAGGGTAGGTGTGAGAGGCTGAACCTGGCTGGTTTGAACATAAAACAGGCAGAAAATTTGGTCCAGATCTGGTTAAAATGCTTGTGTGAGAGCTTTTAGTTAAATTGTGTTTCAAAACCCAGCTAATAATGGAGAAGTTATTTCAGTAAATTGCTCCAAATTCTAGATTATTTAAATATTGTTTGAAATGCATAGACAAGCATATGTGTAGTTGTGTGTTTCACTTTGGGACCACTTGCTTCCTGGCTCAATTTCACACCACCTTGGGCAAGTGTCCCATGATTGGAGGTTCTTTTGGAACATGGTTGGAGACATCAAACACAAAGCATCTGCATTTTTGTTTGTTTAATTTTGATTCTTTTTTTTCTTATTCAGGCTTTAGACTCAGAAGCTGACCATGAACTGGTTGACCCAGACCACAATCCACATGATATTGAGGACCTTCTTGTAGATTTTGATGATCTAAGTGACAGTGGTCCTGAACTGGACACCCTTAGTGTCACATCTACCCCTAAACCACAGTTAAGGTAATTATACTCTTAAAGATTTCATTAGTATTATTGTTCTTAAGTATCTCTGATTATCCGTGTTTAAGCAAATCTTGCATGGGTTTCTGATCAAATGTTTATAATGACCACCACCACCATCATCATCAGTGTGATGTTCATATGGTCACACTGACCAGAATTGCTCAGGTCTGCAAAAGCAGCAACAATTTGTGTTTTAGTCTTGTACTGATACCAAACATCTAATGCTCTTCCTAAACCTCTGACGCTTATTACAGATGTCTCCTTTATAGCATATATTGTATTCAACCATTAAGTTGAAGCAGACATGTTTATAACTGTCTCCTTAGGATAGATACTGCTTTGTGACAGACAATTTCTAGAACTATTTGCTTCATGTTGTAAACATCTGTAGTACTTGTTTGCATAGGGCTGGGATAAACACCATTTGGAACTGCCTGCTTCATAAGATGGATACTATCTGCAACTGTCTGTTAGATGGGTGGATGAGACACCATCTACAGCTACCTGTATGGTTGGGTAGATAGGCACCCTCTGAAACTACCTGTTTTGGAATAGATGTCAGAAACATGAAGGAAAACAAAAAAAAAACCAACCAAAGCATGTTTGCATCATTTTGAAAGTCTCAACATAGTTGACTTGTGAGAAATAGCAGCCAAATCACTCTCAGATCATACTGTACCATCTCAAAGAAGGATAGATAGTCTAAGTATAAGACAGAATACCCACTGCTGGAATGCCTTTGATTATAAATCTACTTAATCATGGGTAACTTGGGGTTAAATAACTCCTTTTCACTCCCCTCTTCCTTTCTCTACCATATGTTCTCTTTGAATGTCTGTCTGTGTGTCTGTCTCTCTGTCTGTCTGTCTCTCTATCTGTCTGTCTGTCTCTCTATCTGTCTGTTTGTCTCTCTATCTGTCTGTCTTTCTGTCTGTTTGTTTGTCCTTCTATCTCTATCTTTCTATTTGTTTGTCTCTCTATCTCTCTCTCTCTTTGTTTGTCTCTCTCTCTCTATCTATCTCTCTGTCTGTCTCCCTTCCCAAGAGGATAATGTGCACTACAGAAATTACTAGGTGACCCATCAGAAGAAAAACCAATACTGAATGAAGGAATGAATGAAGGAATGTATGCATGATTGATGACAGAATCAATTTTTCTAAACAGTTCAACAATGTACCTTTTATTCTACTGATGCTACTATGGTAAAAAGAACCCATTAAACTAATGATGATGATGTTTATTCAACATTTTGTGTGACACTAATGGTACTGTTGTGGGCTGTCAATATTTCATAAAAAGCCATTAAGCGATTCATTTAATAAACTTCAGCCAGTGAGGTCTCCAGGTCAGTGAAATCATTATTGTAATACCAGCAGGATGCATTAACAAGCCCAACAACATTTATTTTATTCAGGTCTGGTTCATTAAGGTGTTTGTGCAGAATACAGTTCAATACTTGTTACATTCTTGTATGTTGCAAGTGTTACAAATGCCTTAGAATAAGAGCTAAGCTCTTGGCAAACAGAATCTGCAATCAGGTTGTTGTTTCAGCCCTGGATCAATCTTGATCAATAAAGTAAACCTATGATAAAAGACATTCTATATGTAACTGTCTCATACGTTTTTCAGGCATTGTCTACCTACCCCACACTACCCCACCAGACCAATGTCTTTCATTCAGCAGTCTCCTCTGCATAGGTTCACATTTAATAGATGTTCCTGCCATGACCATATTGTATCATATATCTTTTTTACAGTGGCGGCGCAATGGCCCAGTGGTTAGGGCAGCGGACTCGCAGTCATAGGATTGCGGTTTCGATTCCCAGACCGGGCGTTGTGAGTGTTTATTGAGCGAAAACACCTAAAGCTCCACGAGGCTCTGGCAGGGGATGGTGGCGAACCCTGTTGTACTCTTCCACCACAACTTTCTCTTACTTCCTGTTTCTGTTGTGCCTGTAATTCAAAAGGTCAGCCTTGTCACGCTGAATATCCCCGAGAACTATGTTAAGGGTACACGTGTCTGTGGAGTGATCAGCCACTTGCACGTTAATTTCACGAGCAGGCTGTTCCGTTGATCGGATCAACTGGAACCCTCAACGTTGTAAGCAACGGAGTGCCAACAAATCTTTTTTACAGGTATAGCATATCTAGAACCACATTATTGAATGCGTCCATTTTTTTCTAAGGCCATAGTATGTGATTAAGGGAGTTTTGGGCTGTTATTTCTAGTACATTGAGCACATTGAACAACCACATAATAGATTGCTTGATGGCTCAGTCAACCAAGTTATCATTGACTGGTTTTGTTTCTAAATGTGAAGGTAATAGTTTGAAAATAATGGTTTGATCTTGCTTTCTTTTATTTGCCTTTTTTGTGACTGGGTAGGTTGTGGACTTAACATCAGTTTATCATAATCATGGGCAAACTGCATGCAGCTTGTAAGATTCTTTGAATGGCTTGCCAACAGAATAAAATTACCTTGGATTGTTTTAATAGTGCAACCCATCTGATGATTAGCCATATCTCATGCAGCCTGCTTCTCATAAAAGGTTGCTCATGAATTCGAATATGTTATGGAAATTTTCCTTCATTAGCCTCTTTTTTCTCATATCACACATATCCTTAGAAACAATACTTGGATAAAATAAAATAATTGACTATCTGTTGTTTCATTATTCTATGTTAAAGGTGTACAATGTACAGAAAGTGGCTGTCTATGAATAAAAAACTATTAGGAAATATTAAATATTAAGCGTATAAACGTAGGCACAGGCATGGCTGTGTGGTGAGAAACTTGCTTCCCAACCACATGGTTCCGGGTTCAGTCCCACTGCATGGCACCTTAGGCAAATGTCTTCTACTATAACCTCACGCCAACCAAAGCCTTATGAGTGGGTTTGGTGGAGGGAAACTGAAGGAAGCCCATCTTGTGTGTGTTTGTGTTTGTCCCCCTCCTCATCACTTGACAACCAGTGGTGGTATTTTTACAGTCCTGTAACTTGGTGGTTCAGCAAAAGAGACTGATAGAATAAGTACTGGGGGTCAATATATTCAACTAAAATTTCTTTAAGGCAGTGCTCCAGCATGGCTGTAGTCAAATGACTGAAACAAGTGAAAGATAAAAGATAGTATGACATCTTGAATCATTTACAATTATTAAAAAAAAGAGGGAAAGAATCTTAATAGGTGCAGACATAGCTGTGTGGTTTAGAAGCTTGCTTCCCAGCCATGTGGTCTTGAGCTCAATCTCACTGCATGGCAGCTTGGGCAGGTGTCTTCTATAGTCCTGGGCCTACCAAAACATTGTGAGTGAATTTGGTAGATAGACACTGAAAGAAGCCTATCATGTGTGTGTATCTATTTGTGTCTCCTTGTCTTAACATTGTATGATCGTCGTATATTGGTTGTCACTATCGTACAAGCAGTGTCATTCATTTCCAATATTCTGCAAGAACATGGAAAAATACTACTTTGCTTGGAAACAGGTGAGGGTTGGCAACAGAAAAGGCATTCAGCTATAGAATATCTGCCTTAGTAAACGCTGTCCAACTCATGCAAGCATGGAAAAGTGGATGCTAAAATGATGATGATGGAGGTAAATATTTCCCTCCAACTATTCTTAAGTCAATGTTGCTAATTCTTACTTTTGTGACTT
This sequence comes from Octopus bimaculoides, assembly GCF_001194135.2. NCBI lineage: Eukaryota > Metazoa > Mollusca > Cephalopoda > Octopoda > Octopodidae > Octopus > Octopus bimaculoides. The sequence continues at coordinate 22,673,678 of NC_068991.1, forward strand.
TTGCAGACCATTCTTCACTGACCGAGGGAATTTAATTGAAATGGCTGATATACCTAAGGTAAAGGTTGTTTATTTTGTTTAACATTGTTCATTGACTTTGTCCTGTTTGGTATCATATGTTTTAATGCAAAGCCGTTTTCAAGATAAACTTATTTCAATGCTAACCTATTTGTCTTTTAGAGATTAATGCTGTCAGAATTTATGTCTTTAATTTTACTCATCCATGGTCACCAGCCTTTATCATGTATTGTATCATAAACTCTCATCACATACTTGGTTGGCAACATTTGGTACAGATGTGTTAACCAACCCTTGCCACAGCTGTCATCACCTACCCATGCTGCAGCTGTCTCCATCAAGCTTTGCCACAGCTGTGTTCACCAACCCATGGTGCACCTGTGTTCATCAACCTATGGTGCAGTTGTGTTCACCAACCCATGGTGCAGGTCTGTTCACCACCTCATGGTACAATTGTGTTTGCCATTCCTTGGTGCAGTTGTGTTCATCAATTCTTAGCACAGCTTTGTTCACCAACCCTTGTCACAGCTGTGTTCATTAACCCTCATCACAGCTGTGTTCATTAGCCCTCGCCTCAGTTGTATTCACCAACCCTTGACACAGCTGTGTTCAGCTTTTGCCTCATCTATGTTCATCAATTCTTGGCCCGGCTGTGTTCACCTACCCTTAGCACAGCTGTTCACCAATGCTTCACACATCAGTGATCATCAGTCCATGTAACAAGTGTGTTCACCAACCCATAACACAGCTGTGGTCACCAACTAACAGGTCAGTTGTGATTACCAATCCTTGATACAGCTATGATTATCAAACCATGACACAGCTAAAGATACTAATCTTTGGTACAACTGTTTTCACCAAACTTTGAAACGGCTGAGAAGTTAACAGTTCATTTACTGACATTGGCACTGCATTATGTCTATTCAAGGCACTTGGCTCAAGTCCACCTAAATACATACCAGAGCAGCAGCTGCAACACTAGGAATTGATGAGATGTGTTGGCATGCAATTAAGAAAAGCTACTTGTGGTAGACCAACATCACATCCAGTGGCAGTTTTATCCCGTATCCAATTAACATTAATTGAAAATGGTATGGTTAGCTTAGATGTATGTTTCTTACTATATATGTTTCTCTTCGCCAGCATCATCCTCATCCTTTCACCATCATTATCATCATCGTCATATCACTGCTTCACTGTAGTATATCTGAACTATTGTCTCATCAGTTTTCTACATTCTTCTTTTCTACTTGCCTACACCCAATCAGGTGAGCAATTTTGTTTTACAAAAACCTTCTCTGATCAGTAAAACCAACCAACCAACCAACCAACCATCCAATCAACCAAATACCTGCATGCCACCTTGGTGTTTGGTATATATTCGCTGGATGAATGCAGTTGCCATTAATGTCATTGTAATTGTTTGCAGTTGTATCTGTTGCAGTGATGCTGTGTTGTACCATTTAGTGATGAGTTGAAGATTTTGCTAAATGACAGAAAAGTCTTTTGCTACACTCCCAACAACACATTTTCCTCATTTACAAATAGTAGTCGCTTTTGCCTTTACTCCTATCCCTCAATCCTTACAGGGTTTCTGATACCCACCCACCATTGCTTTTGTCTTAACTGAGGTAGAATAAAAAATATATAGTCGCCCAGCTATCATTCAAAACCTGACATGAACAGTGGCTCTGAGATTACCTAAATTAAAAAGGTGAGTTTAAGACTCTGCTTAGAAAAATAGCTAAACACAGAAAATATATATATATTCATGATAGAGAAAATTTTCACAAAACCCTCAATGCACAAATTAAAAGTTAATTTTTTTATATATTTAATTTTCTCTTTCTTTTGTCTAGACACAGGTATGAGATATTTTTTTATGAAGGTACCATGATTAGCTTCACTTGTAATACATATGTTATGCATCTTGTGTACACAATCAAAAAGGGGCAATCAAAACTGGTAGGATTCGATTTCAAACTGGTTCTGCTGCACACTATGTACTTCATACAAGTAATTTCTGTATATGTTCAGTTCAGTATCTCCATATCCCCATTTGACTGCACACTTCACTGTTAGTGCCCTTTGTCCTTTAGTATCTCTTCAGAATGAGATGCACAACAGGAGATAACATCATAAGAAATCTTTGAAGTAACAAACCCAACATGGCCTCATATTAGGAATGAATGACTTCATTCATTATACCTCCATCAAATAATACCAATTGCCACCTGGGGAGAAGGGTAATTACCAAATTCAAGAATTATTGGTTTGCACTGTTTCCATGGCCCTTGATAAAGCTTCTTACAGAATGTATATTGTAAAAATTTGTCCTCCAGTTTCAGATGAATGGGTAGTGTTACTACTTTAAAATTCCCTCAAATCCTACATAGTTAGGCAAATTTCCTCTAATCTTTTTGTTTTTTCTTTTTGTAACTCAGTCTATTATTTTGTTAAGTCAGTGCTTTGATAATTGTATTGATATCAATAAAGATATCCCAGGGCTGTGACTGCAACCAGTTTGCCTGTGCTATATCAAGAACTGGTCCTGCTCAACATATATAAAATGTATTTTTATCTGTAATTTCTGTATGAAAAAAAGTGTATGTGTGGCATGGTTCTTGACATAGTATTGTTACAGTCATTTTCTCTTCACTAAGCTTTGCTTTGGGACTGTATGCTATATGATGAGTTGTTTGTTATACACTCTAGTGTAGCAAATAGTCATTTGCTCATCCATTTGATCAGTAGTATCTTTCAAGAGACAACAATCTCAAATCAGCTTCAGAGAAAAAAAAATTAGAAGTTGTGAAGTTCATGTCCTTCATAAGTGTATTATTGGAATAGACAAAACAGTTCAGAGTTTGCTGAAAGCTTACCACCAGTACTACCTTTTGCTATCTTTATAACTGTTGTGTATTGACGTAGTCAAAATATCGATTTATTCTGAGAGATGTGTATCATGGTTATAACAAGACTTGTGTGTGTGTGTGTGTGTGTGTTTATGTAGAAGGGTTGTGATTTATTGCATTGATACCCTTTATGTTACTGGTATTTATTACATCGAACCCTGTTGGAGTTGGAACTCAACAGTGTAGGAAATTTGCATCTAGCCTAGCACTCTACTGCTTTATAACCTACCATTCTCTATTAGTATATATGCAGGGGAGACAACTATTTCGGAGTGGCTATAAAAGTAGAAGGTTGTTGATAATCCAGCATTTATGATCCAAAATTTTCTTTGACCAACCCAACTTTCATTCGGACACAACATCCTCCATTCGTTAGGGTTGACCATGTGTCTGTGCCTGGAAAGTTCCCCCTCCCCTCAAGATGTAGACTTTGGTGACATTTCTTGATTGAAAAACCAGTAGCTATCCATATAGCAAATCTCTCACCATTCCACTGAGGTTGTTCAAAAAAAGTAATGGCTGATAGAGTTTGGTAACATAGTCATTGTTGGTAAACTCAGAATGTAAAGAGCCACAAGACATTTAGTCCAACACACCAACAATTCTGTTAAATCCACTGTCTTCACTGTGTGTCTAATCTCATGTCATTCGTTTTTTAAGGTAGTAGGGTGTGATTTGATTAAGATTTGGTGGCTGTTTCCCATAGGTTGAGTGGTCATGGAAAGTTCCACCCTTCAACTGTAGAAGCATGTGACAGAGGTTAAATAGAACAAGATGAGGTGACACAGGATAGGACTGAAGTATGAAGAAGTGATGTATTGCAGAGCTTTCTTACTCCTGGCAGCATGGAAAAATTGCTGTCAGATCAATGTTAATGATGATGATGATGATAGTGATAGTGATGAGAATAAATTGTTTTGAAATTCAGTGTTATTTATAACTAAACTTTGAGTGACAGAGCCACTGGTTGACATCAGGTCAGATATGCAGCATTTGTCACTGCAGTGTGTCACTACATCCACCATTTGTCACTATCTACTTAGGTCATCCCGAGCAACCCTCAGAGTAGTGTCTAACTCCACAAAATACTTCCTCATTTGGGTTGGACACATGTGGCATATGGCCAACCAACACAAGCTGCCATCCCAGCTGAATCTTCAGAAAAGAGAATATGGTATGCAGGATCAAACTAATAAAATTGAGCAACATGACCAAACAATCTAAGCAATGTCACATTGCTGAATCATAAAAATAACAGGCAGCATCCCAGTTTCTGAGTATCGTCATTGGTTGGGTACAAAATCTAACCAACAATAACCCAAGCCTCCTGGTACCAAAGGAGTTCAGGTAGCCCCTAAGAGCTCCAGACATTGTCTAAGTTTCACAGCTGAATAGGGAGAAGCAGAGACCCAAAGACTCAAACCTTTGTCCTCCTGCTCAGCTATAAGCAGCACCAAACATCCTTGTCCAATGAATGCACAACTGCACCAGCACACCCAAGTCTTTGTACTTGCAGCTAATGCTGAGATATTCATTATTTATTTATACTTTAAGTCTCTTCTGAAAATACTGCTATTTGTGTGACATTTCATTTTCATGAAGCTTACAACTACCAGATGGCAGTTGATCCATGTCCCATGCCCACCCATACTAAAAGGTATGGGTGGGTATGAATCAGAATAATGTCTGATAATAAATGTCTTGAGTGATATCTAGTACACTCAGTTTTTTTTTTTTAAGTGTCTGTTTCTTTGAAGTCTTTTTATTCACTTAAAAAAAAAAACAAATTACTTACCCTTTCAAGATGTTTTAGGTGATCTTTCAACCTGCTATATTTGTTTTTTATTTTTTTTTTATTAAGTGTATGTACTTTTTTTAAAATCTATTTAGTTTTTATCAAAGAATTTTAAATAATGACACCCTTATTCTTTAATTGTCTCTTTAGGAAAAACTTTTTTTTTTAGTACAGAACCTTCAGTAGGTTTTTGTCTTGAGTCAAAATGATTTACTCAATGTCTAATGTTCTTTTGAATGTAATTTTTCTCTCTCATTGTGACTATAGAGTGCCACATGAAACACTTTAGTGTATTTAGGAGGGTTCTACAGGAGTGTGGTAAGTTCAGTTGCTGTTAGCATGAGAAGTGTATTTACTTTCCACTATTTCACTTCTCTCATTTCAAATTCCACCAGATTCAATTTCACTTTTCATTCTACCTAGGATAAATACCAGTATTATTTTGGAATCAACTCAAGTCAAGTGACTTTTCCTTTCTCTCAAACAAAATTAGCCTTTTAACTAGTCCCATAACCTCCAACAATTTCAGTTTGAATTCATCAGAGTCAATTCTTGTTTGGTCAAGAATTTAGTACTGGTTTGGCCATCTATATTAATGAAATACTTTTTTTTTTTAAGAAGTAGCTTTCAGGTTTTAAAATCAATGGATTCAAGATTATAGAATAGTGGAGAAATAAACCAAAGGGTTAATGGTTTGTATCTTGTGACTGGTGCTGAGCTATATTTATGACAAAAGCCCTCAGTTGCAGTAGATATTAGATAGTTACAACTTATAAATGTAGAAACAAGCAGCAGTAAAGAAATCGATCAGTGCTTTTCATCTCTTTCAATATTCTCTTCAAGTCTTCTCATGGATATTGTTTGGAAAAGAATTCTACCAACCTCTCTTTCTCTAAATACGCTACACGAAGATGAAATTTTCAGCAGTGGTGCCCTTACAATTCATAGAGTTCTAGGCCTCATCAAAATGTTTTCTAAAGCTCATGCTGTATATGTGTGTGTGTGTGTGTGTGTATAAGCAAATTAGTTAGTTAGAAAATCTCTATAAGAGGTGAAAGCAGTAGCCACACTGAGAAGTCATGCTTATTACCACTTAAATATGGCTGTGTGTTTCTAATGACCAAAGAGCATATAACATCATATCTGAACATATTACTCATTTAAATTTGGTGAAGAAGGAGCCAAGTTTAAT
>NC_068991.1:22679735-22681329 GCF_001194135.2 Octopus bimaculoides
TCTGCACCATTTGACTAACTACACCCCTCTTTCTGCTGGAGGACTAACCATTCTCCCTCTCTCTCTCTCTCTCTCTCTGCCAGAGGACTAACTATCCCATCTTGCTTTCTACCAGAGGACTAACCACATCCCTTCTCTTTACCAACTTAACTACTCTCTTCCCTCTCAATACTAAATAATTAACCACTCTCCCCTCCTCTTTCACATACCTGATTACTAACTCCTTCACTCCCCTTATTGGTAGATGGCAAACTCTCTCCCACAATGCTTAGGTGGCTAAAACTTCCTTCCAATCAGCTCAAAAGCTGGTCTTTTCAGAAATGCCACCTTATTATCATTGTCTTTGAATTCCGTCTGTTAACAGGCTAGTCCCGTGAAATCTTTGAGTGAAGACAACTACAAGAGACCCGACTCTGACACTCATGCGGTATGTGACTCCCTAATGCCTAGAAACTCTTTCTCTCCCTCGCTCTCTCTCTCTTTCTTTCTTTCTTTCTCTGTTTCTCTTTCTCTCTCTTTATTTCATTTCTTAATTATTTAAAAATTTTTTAGAATAACAAAATTATTTTTTTCCTTCATTGTTTTGTGTTGTTTTTCTTAATTTATTAATTTATTTCCTTAGCAGTGTTTCTCAAGTACATCAATTGTGTCATTGGGAACTTATAAACGGACATACAATTTGAACAGAAAACATTGAGTTTTCTTTTTTTTAGTGTTTTTCAAAACTTACAAGATAAGATTATAACTTTTTGGACTATTAAGGCTATATTTTAGCAATGAAGATCGTTTTCATTTTTCTTTTACATTCCATTCTAGCAATGTATATTCCTTTAAAAGAGATTAGGTTTAATAAACTGAAAAACTATAATCCTATTAATTCATGTTAGGCATTTAATTAATTATTGATTGTAATGTTTTTGTTTGTATATTTCTTTTTTGTGTCTTCATATAAAAAGAAACATGGTTATAGGTGTCTCATTAATTATTTGTCCTTTTCTTTCTGAATTTCTAAGTCTCCAGCCTATATGTATATGTGTGTGTGTGTGTATATATATATATATATATATATATATATATATATATATATGTATGTGTGTATATCTGTGTGTATATATATGTGTGTGTATATATATGTATGTATATATATATCTGTGTGTGTGTGTGTATATATATGTGTGTGTGGATATGTATATATATTTTCACGAAACAATCGTAAGATAATTTTAGATTACCAACATACACATATTTGCACTCACACATACATATTTTTATATTTAAACTTATATTCATTATTATATTTTTACATCTATTTTTTTATATATATAATATAATTTTTTCTACATTTTTATAACTTAAGGCAAAAAGTATGTGATATAAAAAAATTATATATCATTTTGAAAGCTTCGAATATTGATTTCCTGACTCCAACATATCTACATATGTTTTTTATAAATATATATATAATAGCTCGTATTAACTGTATTAATATTTTCAAATTTATAAAAAAATTTTAATATTACTGATACCATAATATATACGAGCACTCAATATAAATTCAGCATATCATATTCCTATTGAATATTTCTAATCAATG
>NC_068991.1:22683169-22688852 GCF_001194135.2 Octopus bimaculoides
CTATCAAAATATTAAACATCGTAAACAGTGTCTTGGTAAAAGGGAAAAAGCTCAACCACAACTGAGAAGTGAACTGCATGGACAAAAGTTTTTTCTCTCTATCTGGTGGAATTGCGAAGGACTAATTCACTTTGAATTGTTACCACCTAATGCAATAATCAATTCTCAAGTCTTCTGTCAGCAATTAGAACATTTGAACCAAGCTTTGAAGAAAAAAAGACCCGCTTTAGTGAATTGAAAAGGAGTGATATTTCATCAGGACAATGTGCAACCTCACACATCACAGGAGATCGAAGAGCTTGGTTGAGAAAAAATTCCTCATCCACCGTATTCTCCAGACCTTGCTCATTCAGACTACCCTTTGTTTCGTAGTGTACAGAATGATTTGGGGGACATAACTTTCGCAAGCCAGTATGCAAGGAATCCTATGATGGATACCTCTTATTTGTTTAAATGTACACTGTATTTATATGAATAATATATAGTCTATGGACTAAATTTTTTACATGCTAGGCCACTGGTAGTAGAAATTTCTAATATTTCTCACTACCTTTGATATTATTATTTATTGATGATGTTTTTCTGGGTAATTTTTGAATTGAAACGCCTGCATTTTCTATTTACCACCGACAAGGAGCTGTGCTTGCAAAGTAGATTTGAAAAATTAGAAGGTATAAGCATGCGGCATATACTGGATTGCCTCGTATATATATATGTTTAATCTGGGTATGCCTGCTGAAGAAGACTTGTGCCTGGGAGGGGAACTTTCTTGGTGCAATCCCATGGTCATTCATGACTGAAGGGGGTCATTACCCTTTTAGCCCATAAAACTAAATGATGCAAGTATTATGCTAAGCTTTACAAAATATAATTCAGGACTATAAAATTGAGACTATTCATTATTATCATTGGCAGAATCATTAGAGCATTGTAAAAAATGCTTTATTCTAGCTCTTTACATTCTCAGTTCAAATCTGCCACAGTTAACTTGACCTTTCATCCCTCCAGGGAAGCACTGGAGTCAGTGGTACTGACTATTCCCCTCCCTTCAAAATCGCTGGTGGCATCTCTTCTGGTTTTACGTTATTATTTTTAATATTTGTAATCCAACCAAAGCTGATAAAATAAGTACCAGCTGAGCATTGGGGTCAATATAATCTACTGTTACATTCTTAATTCAAATTCTCCTGGGGTTGACTTTGTCTTTCATCCTCTCGTGGTCAATAAAATAAGTACCAGTTGAGCACAAGGGTCAATATAATTGACTGTCTCCTGCCCCAAAATTTCAGGCCTTGTGCCTATGGTAGAAAGGATTATTATTAATGATGGTGATGATTATGATGATGATGATGATATAATAATAATAATAATAATAATAATAATAATAACAACCCTCTCTGGAGATTAATTTAAGCTTCCATTTCTCTAGGTTTGACAAGAGTACTTGTCAAGAACTGAGATTGATTTCTCCTCACATAATTTGTGGCCTTGAGCTCAAAGCTCCAACTAATAATAGTTTATATCATTAATTAGTTGCAAGCATAATAGTGTACTTTGTGGTATTTAGTTACCTCCCCGTGCATTTTGTGTTCAAATCCCACTGAAGTAGACTTTGCCTTTCATCTTTCTGGAGTTATTAAAATAACTACCAAACAAGTACTGGTATCTATTATACCACTTACATATCTCCCATAAAATACCTGGCATTGTGCCAATGTTAGAAACCCATCATCATTACAGAATCACAGCTACTTGTATAATAATCATTTCTTTATTTGTCACAAGGGTACCAACAGAGAGCCAGCACAAAGAATCCTTTTAAAAAATGAGGATGATTTCTTGATTTTTTTGTTATAAAATATCAACAGTGATATCAAATGTATAAATAAATTTTTCATTTATTTATAAACCTTCAGTAGGTAAAAAAAAACACTTCCAAATCCTAACGAAGAGCTCTCATTATGTTCTAAATTGCTAGCGACTGAACTTCTCCCTCTTACTGGTTGAGCAAAAGACACCGATTGAATAAATATCAGACTTCAGAACATATGTACTGGGATCAATTTTTTTCAACTAAACACTTCAAGTTTGGCCAAGCCAATGACTGAAACAAGTAAAAGACAGATGGTGAAAAAAAGTTTCATGTATGAAGATGATTAGAGTGGCATCTAGCTTTAGATGTCACTTTTCAAGTTGTCGGCTGTGAGGACACAAGTACTCCATATGTCAGATGGTCCCTGTCTTTAGGATAGACTTGACCCACAATTAGAGCTCAGTCAAAGTACTCCTTCCCACAGCAGCTGAATACTTTTGTGAGGAGTATCTCAAAAGAGATGACCACATTTACATATCATCCTGTAATCTCTGCCTGAGTATCCACAATCAGTGGTGTATCTTGTGTATTGTATTAATGGTTTCTTAAGAGACATTGCCATTTTTGTAGAAGCAGAGATGTACCCAATTAAAGTGAACATAGTCAACTCCAGTATAATTTAATCTCAGAACATTGAGAAATAAGATTAGAGTAAATCATTAAATCCATGCCACTAACACTTTCATTAGTAACAATAGTAATGGCAAGCAAGCCTATGAGTGAACTTTTACCTGGCTGCATAACCTGCTGGAAATAGAAGCTAAATTTCCCTCAAGTCTCACTCTGCTATCTTGGGAAAGCCATGTTGATAATATGGCAATGGTTTGGAATGCCTTTGATGATTTACTAGCCTTACTAGAGCTAACTTGGGGTTAAACAACAATATGATATTGATGGTACTAATTACATACATGGATGCACACACACACACACACACACACACACACACACACACACACACTTGATATGAGGTTTTTCAAAGGAACATAAAATGGATAATTGTCATCTTATTGACCCTGTCAGAGGTTTCAGGAATTAATAAATGAATGTTTAATAGATTTATTGTATATTGATGAATTATTTCTAGAGTATTAACCTCATCTTTTTTGTCATTATGGACAATAATTTGAATTGTTTGTTCTGTGATCATCATTAGGTTTCTGATTATTATATATGTACGTTGTCCCATACTGAATTTGAACTACAAAGGATTTGAAAATTCAAATGAGCCTATACCCAAATATTTGTGCATTTTAGCACAGTGCCCCAGCATGGCTGCAGTCTAATGACTGAAACGGATAAAAGATTTATCTTTAATTTGTCAGTAGCCATATCCGTATTGAGCATATATAAGCACTGAATTTACTGGTTTGGTTATCTGTTAGTTCTGTATGTCCTGCTTCTTTGATATTCCTGAGTTTCTTTGTTCTTTTGTAATGGACCTGTATTCCATACTGATATAGGATTTCCTTTGATGCACGGTTTGTGCTCAGCTATTCCTGATTTTGGCATTTCGCCATTCATTAGTCATGTAGTGATTATGATGGATGTAAATCTTCATACTTCATACCACTCTTGAGTAAGTGATACTCTGGTGAGAAATCTACAGAGTATAGTGTTACTCATGAACATTGTTCTAACATTATATATTCCACAAATTCTTTTTTTTTTTTTTTTTTTAAGAAGTTCACTTAGATGCAGGCATGATTGTGTGGTTAAGGTGACCTCTGAACCACATGGCTGTGAGTTCAGTCCTACTGAGTGAACATTGTTAGCTAACATTTTATACTCTAGCCACAGGTCAACCAATACCCTGTGAGTTAGACTAGTTGACAGAAACTGAAGAAGCCTGTTGTCTGTGTGTATGTAAGTTCATATTTTTCCCTTGTCTTTACATATTCATTGACTGTAAATAAAACTAAAGCCTTGCTATCAATACAGACAGTGTCTTATGCTTGCAGCCAACTGTGAAAGCACATCTGACATCTGAGTTTCTTGACATGTTGCATGTTCTTTGTAAACAAAAGAGGCTGGTAATTTGTCTGGAATCTTCTTGATATATACAGAACGGCAGTAGAAAGCCAGCAAAAATAAATCTAAGCTGATAAACAATCAGAAACACCAGTGTCAGTTTCAGTTCAATGTGGCTGCCATTACTGAAAATGTGAAACTGTATTGTAAAATTACTCTTATATTTGCATATGTGTGATTGAATTAGTAGATTAGGACTTTAATCACTGAAATGGCTATGCATTCGCTTTTCAATCACAGGATTCAGGATTTGATCCTACTGCATGGCACATGACCAAGTGTTTTGTACCAAAACCTTGTGAATGAAATTATGTTGATAGGAGCTGTTTTTGAAGCCTGTCAAAATGTATCTGTTCTTAGTAGTCACCTAATTTTAGCCCTTGAATACCTCTAGTAAAGCCCACTCTGTTGCAAGTATTTAACCCCTTAGCATCCAGATTACTCTGTCAAATATAATGTTTATATAATGTTTAACAATGTTCAGAATTAATCATGTATTATCTTGTAGCTTCAAGAATTCAGTGGTGTGATTATTTTTAGATTGACATTGAAGGGTATGTGTGAGATAGCAGATCAGGCTGGTTTCAACATAAAGCAGGCAAGGTTAACTGCCAAAGGGCTAAAACTATCTATCCTAACCTGAGCATATCTTAATTCACTGCTCCTTTCTATGGCAACTCATTAGTGAATTGACTGCCTTTAAGGCTTTGGATAGAATGCTTCACAGTAGTTCTGAGTCTATGTACTCTGAGTTCAAATCCTATCAAAATCAACTTTTCTTTTTCATCCATTCGGAATCAATAAAACAAGTACCAGTCCAGACTGTAGATAGGCAAAACTGTTAGCAAGTCAACCAAAGATACCTCAGGTTATCTGTTTCAGCTCATTGCGTTTTGACCAGAGCACTTACAATGAAATTTGGTGCCAAATTGTATTAGCCTAAGTTAGCTGTTTATCCTTTTCATCGGCAACAGCTATAATCTTCCTGGAAAAAAAATTTACTTGCATCAGCAACAGCTATAATCTTCCTGGAAAATATTTTACTGAGGCCTACACATACGTGATGCTATCTACTGGTGCTTTTGTCCTAAGGTACATGGTCAAGCTTCCCTAATGAATGGAGACCTTATATAACTCATATGTCATTGTTTTGTTCTCCTTCTTTACACCTACATACACATACCAAACTTGGAGGCCCTGCAAAGATCATGGACTCCTGATTAAACATATTTTTAGCAAATTACCATTTCTAAATAAGCTATCCAAGTTGAGTCCAGATTGAGACATTGTTCATGTTGAAATTGATGATGATTATTTCGATGGAGATGTTTTGGAAAGTAAAATAAACAAAAAATGATGAGGTTGATAATTCAGAAAACTTAATTTATTGCAACTCATATCACAGGTTTAGATATTTATACTAAATTTTGTAGTTGGTTTTAAATTGCCCTGATTGTTCTTTTTCTTCTTCTTCTTCTTCTTCTTCTTCTTCTTCTTGTTCTTCTTCTTGTTCTTCTTCTTCTTCTTCTTCTTCTTATTATTATTATTATTATTATTATTATTATTATTATTATTATCATCATTATTATTATTATTATTATTATTATTATTATTATTATTATTGTTATTATTATTATTATAATTACATGCAATTGAATTGTACTGGATTTGTTAATTTCAAAAGTGGTCTCACTAATTTTCTTTACATGCATTCACTACTCCCCTTCTTTCTCATACATACACACATAAATACATATCTCTCTCTCTCTCTCTCTCTCT
>NC_068991.1:22688862-22689671 GCF_001194135.2 Octopus bimaculoides
ATATATATATATATATATATATATATATATATATGCACACACACTCTATTATCCTTTCTTTAGATATCTCTTTTCTTTCTCTCTCTCCCCACATATATTCACTCCTCTGTAATTCTATCTCTCTTGTTCCTGTATATCTACCATTATATCTCTCTGTCTTCAGCATGCAGATAAATGCTTGGGTTATTTTCCATTCAATATCTTGTTTGTTTGTTTTTTTGTTTTCAAATATTTGTTTTTATTTATTTGTTGTTTTGTTGCATTACTGTTACATTTTGTTTGTTTTTTGATTTACATATATTTTATATTCATATTTTTTTAATTACAAGCTTTTGATTGTCTCATTTAAGTTAAAATTGTAACTAACTATATGACTCCTCTTCTGTTCTCTATACCTATACATATTTACACATACATGCAGATACACATACAGTAATACTCACCTATACTCTTATCATTCCCATTTGTGTGTGTGTATGTATATAGATATATATATATATATATATATATATATATATATGCACATGCATTTGGATATGCAAACAACAGCAAAAAAATAATCACTCCATGCACATGGTAAGTTTTAATTGTTTATTCAAAGCTAAGGTTTTAAAGTTGTCACTATTCTGAGTTTTTGATTTTGAACTTATTCTTCAAGGCATTTTGAAGAATGTTATAAAAAAATTGGAAACCCCAAACAGTGATGCAGTAAAGTCCTGGCTTTGTGAGAGTGAGTGAGTGCAAGCATATATTAACTCAGAGACAATACCAACTTCATTCCACAAGCTAAGAAATAACACTCATGAGAT
>NC_068991.1:22690369-22700369 GCF_001194135.2 Octopus bimaculoides
CAAAGACATCTGGGCTATGAAAGGTCTTTGTATATTTTGTTGGTCGTAACTATTCCTACCGGTATGTAATTCCTGACAAGGAATCTAATTTTTATTTCATGAAGAGTTTTCCATTTATATCTTTGGAATTAATTAGACTCCGAAGCAATTTGTAGAATGTATATTGGTTCTGTACCAACTTGGATTATGAATTGAATTAAAGTTCATCTACACTTACAATTTTTCCTTTCCTTATACTTCATTTATATATATATATATATAAAATCTTGTGTGTGTGTGTCTAAATGAATTGATTAGTGTCAGAACTTCAAAGTGTTCTTGATGTTCTCTGTAGAATTAGAAACCAGTTCCTGTCTGTTCTCCCTCATTTTTCTTACATATTGTACTTCAATTAATGGGCTCCAATTAATTTAGTCTGTAGTAGTAAACACTATATTAGATTAGACTGTGGTGATATACTTTCTTTGACTATTCAGTGACTATTCATTGTTTTTCAGATACACTCTGGCAACATTTTCTATTGGTGTATTCTTTCATTTCTTACTAAATATATTTTTGCTTAATAAATGTTATTCTACTTTATAATTCCTCCATTTAATTTTTATTTTGTTGTTAGCATCTGAATGTTCCACAAATGTTATCAATATTATGCATTCTGTCAATTGTTATTGATTAATCTATAGGTGTTATTTATAATCAATATTACTGTTTGATTACTATTTGATTATCTACAGTTTAGTGATAGCAGATGGTGTACAAATTATGAATGGATGACCTTCATATATAGTACGGAGACCAAAGAGCCTAGAGTTAACTGTTGGATAGTCTGCAAGCAAGTGATACTTAATGGTCTTTATTATACCACTTCGTTAATCTGTTGATGGTATTGGAATCACATGATTTTTGATGTTACAATATTTGATGTTACACAGATTTTCACGGTCATTGGACCTGCAGTGACCTACTACCATAAATATTGTCCATTTCCTTGAAAATTTATGCTACTTGTAAATTTTCAATAATTGTCTAACATTCATTTCACATTTTCAAACTTCTTTACTGAATACAGTTCTTTTGTTATGCCTCTTTCATTACATTCAGTAGTGTGGATCATTGCCTTAGCTTTAGATGTATGGATCATTGTCAAGTGTTTAGTCATGTTGATTATTGCCATGTGTTTTGATGTGTGGATCACAGCAGAGCTTCTTTGATAAAAATGAATCAACCTAACAGCAATATGGAGCCTTATTTTCCTAAAGTAGCTTGTTAAGACTGTGAAAGGAATATGACAAGATGTTCTGCAGTAAATCAATTGGATTATTAAGAGACTTATCGCTATACATATTTGAAGGCTCACTTGAAGCTGAGCTCTCTAAATCTCTTGTCAGCTGTGACCAATCAGACATACAATCAAAGCCAGTGATAAAAATCCTACTCTTCATACATGTATACATTATTCTACTTGTCCTTAATTGATGATTTGACTATTATTTCTAGTAAGTAGTGTCTTCAGAGAGGCTCCCTCATTAACTTAAGTCCTCCATGGTACACTGTAGACCTAATATCCAAGGTGAGTGTTCTTCCCACAATGTTAAATAATGACATTTGGAATAATTATGGTTGAGATAAATATCAGAAACCAGAAAAAGGTTAAATTATGAGTAGCTATTAGATCTTAGAATAAGGGAATAGATGTGTTTGATGTCAATATACATTTGTGAAGTCTCTTTCCATTGTACAGTTGTATATCCTTTTTCAACATCTGTCATATTGTGAAATTTAAAGAATGGTTCAAGTGTTGTGCAACAGATGCCCTTATCTTTATTTGAACTCGTGGAACTACAATGTAACACTTCATGGCCTCAACTCAAAATGTTGTATCATGTTTTACATTTGGTAATAATTTCTAAAGCATAATTGGTGAGTCATATTCCTTAACTGTATAAAAGAGAAAACTAAAGGAATTTCAATTCATTAATATAGACCTGTTACTTTTAAGCTCCTAAAACACTCACCCCTCAAAAATAACTATGATAGCTCAAACATATGCATTCTAATTGATTTTTTTTTTCATTATTATTATCATGATTGTTGTTTTAATTTCTGGAATTTTTTTTCCATCCCTGTTGGTATTAGTTGGATGGGCCATGGGTTAAATTGTTTACAGCTTCTCTATTATACAGATCATCTATTTTCTTTCAGTGTCTTTCATTTAGAAGAATGTCTTCTGTCATATCCCACCCCTTGCCTCATTACCTAACCAAAATTTTCATCTCTTGATATTCCAGTTGCATCTTTTTGTTTAAAAACAGGTCTTTGTGTACAATTCATTATCTTGAGCAATTTACTGGCAAGTTGAATGAAATTAATCCTTTTGGTTTTTGTTGTTTAATTTAATATTCTTCTCTCTTAATATTCTTTTTAAAAAAATATTTTTGCATGTTTCTACCTTTTCTGCTTGAACTACATCTCAGACTGTTTTATTCTGTCAGAATAACATTTTATTTTCAATAAGATTATAATTTTGAGAGCTGTTTACTTCATTTTTAAAGATGAGATTTTTAATATTTACATCTGCACTGTTTCAGTAAGTTTAATCTATGATATTCATCAGGTTTCTTACTTCTAGGTATGTACATTATACTAGACTAGATTCAAACTTGTAACCTTTATTCCTAAACTAAGGATACTAATGTTTTTATCCATTGGGACATTGTTGCATATAGTTTATAAAAGTTCCTAGTTCAAATTTTGTTTAGTATTATGTAGATATTTAGAAATAAGTTACCTGAAGATGATCAGAGATCAAACTGATTGAATCATAGTAGAGATATACATATTAAATATAAATTTCATTTTTAAAGTTAAGATTTAAGTCTGAAAAATTGTCTCATTAATAAATGACTCATCTCCAACATTTACGCATTTAGTTTCTTTTATTTTGTCTTTTTTATTCCATGCTCTCAATATTATTCAACTGACAATTTTTTTCTTGTATGTTTGCCAGAGTGGATTCTCATTTAACCAACATATAATCTTGCCTATTTTAAATCAATGCTCTACAAATCAAAATATCTTATATGTTCTGTTTTATTTTCGGTTGTTTAAAAGCTGAAAGAAAAGAAAAAAAATTCAACATAAAATTTGAAAATTTAATGTTAGTATTTTCTGAGCAAAATATCCTTCTAGTCTTTCTTTCATACGATATTCATTTTTCGGATAACAAAGTTGGTTTAAATTGTCTTCTTTTCACTATTACCAGGTGAGATTTGTGTTAAAATTGTTGATGGTTTTTTTTTTTTTTGGTTTTTTTCCTATAGATTCTGAAAAAGTGACAAAAAATATTTTAAAAAACTGAAAGAAAATACTTTTCCTTTGTGTTTTTTCCCATTTTATTCTCTGTTTTACATTATTACTATTGCATTAGTCTTGTTTGTGTTCAAAATTAAAAACATTAGTGTATGCGTGTGGAATAATATATGGCAACATTTGTATGTGTGAGCATTTCATTACTAGATTTGTGCTGGGGGGTTTTTTTTTTGGTTTTTATTTTTTGTTACTGACCATCATATTGCACCATGCTTTCTGAACACCTCCACCCTCTATGCAGTCCCTACAATAAAAACTCTGCTGCCACCACCAGTCCCCCACAATGTAGTTGTGCTACTCAAAAGCTGAAGCCGGTCATCACGCTTATTATGTCTATTATATTGCATCCACCATCAACCAACCACACACATTGAGACTGCTTCGTTCAGATGTCTCTGTCTATCTCACTCCCTTGCTCTATTTGGTACTCTTCTTAGCAAGACTCCAATATGAATATCTTTACTGACTTGGACACCATATTCATGCTCACAGTTACATATATTTACATACACATGAATGGTTAGATGTGTTGAGTTTAATCTTCATAATCATTCTTCTTCCAACACTTTTTTTTTTTTGTATTTTTTTTTAACTGTGTAGGTGACACACAATTGTTAGATTCTCTAAATTAACCTATGATAATTATAGTATTTCAACCTATTAATGTTTCCAAAGAAAAAAATGTCTAAAGCACTACATTTAAAAACATAACCGTATAGGATGGTGCCACTGAGTAAGGTCAGTGACTGCAGAGTTCCATCATTGAAACTAAGTTGTCAGTATAAAACAAAATAAAACAAAAATATTTGATTATCCTCTTTAAACAATGTATTGTAATATGGTTGTTTTAATTTTAAAACATTTTTATCTGATCTACAAGGATCTAAACTCTTAAAATATTTGTAGTTTCTGTCCAAAATATTTAACTAAAAATGATCTGATTCTTGTAAAAGTCAGCAGCTGTTTTCTTTCTGTTGAGTAAAAAGGTTATGAATTAAGGCCTTGTTATTAATATTAGTGTATCTGTCCATGTGTAAAATGAATCCTGTTTTAATTGTACTGGTTTAGATTAAATTTTCTCATGGAAAATTAAAAAAAATTTTCTGATTTTTAATTGGATTTTGCCTCTTTATTCTGCTCTTCCTGATTGTGAAAAATGTTATAGTTCAGGTGAAAATATTAGATGCAGTCATTTACTTACATCACATTTTAAAGATGTTTATTCTGACAAATTTCCTAGATTTCTTTAAAAAACACAAATTGATGAAAGAATTTGCTGTTTTAGCTGTCATGTGACATTATTTTCCATTTACAATATAAAATTTTGTACTCCAAATGTTGTGCACATTCTGAGATGCAGAGCAGCAAATGTAATATTTATATGCTACACATTGATTATCATTATGGTTGTAATAAAGCAATGTGTTTTGGGTGAGCCAAGTTCATGGCCTGGTTTCAATTCCAAGTCAGAACAAGGTCTCTGACAATCTAGAGAAAGGCCTCAACGTCCCACATGCCATCTTCTCTCTCATATACATTTCAAGTTTTCATTTCTCCTGGTCAAATACCAATAAGATAGTGATTCAATTGGCTAAACTATTTGCTCCTTAGAGAAATTATTTTTGTTGTTAAGGTGGTGGTGTGACAGAAACACTAAAGCAGCAAGCTAAATGCTTTCCAATATTTCGTTTCATACCAGATCAACTTTACCTCTTTCAATTTTCTCTCACAGTTAAAAAAGATCTATTAGTCATTACTGGAGCTAATCTAACAAATTATACCCCCCTCCTATAACTTGTGACCCTAATTCAATCTAAGGAATTGCTATTTTGTTTTTATTTTTATCTCAAGTTTTGTTGTAACTCCTGGAGTCTCGCATACATAGTGGGTTTGCTGCCTGCAGCCTACAGTACCATGCTATTTGCTCTTTTCAACTATCTAATACTTTCCTGATTATTCTGGCCATGCCAAGGGGGCAAACCTTTTGTAACAGTTCTACTGGGCACACTATTCCTTTATATTCCTCTTGGTGCTTTCTGATACTGTCCCCAAGGATCCAACAATAATTGCCACTATCTTCACCTTTTCCATAGCCGTGCTATTTCATACTTAAGAGGATTGTATATGTCTATTTTTTCACCTTCCTTCTTGACTATTTGTGGGTCGAAGGGCCATACAACATCAACTATATAGCACATATGGTGCATCTTGTCCAGTCTCTTATGCTCTAACATCTGATCTGTTTGGATTGGGAAATCCCAGAGGATTTTGCAAGTCTCCAACTCCGCCACTCTCTGCTGTTTATGCTCATACCATATCTCGCCTCTTCTAGCCCTCACTTTTCATCATCCTCATCATCATTATTATTATTATTATTATTATTATTATTATTTGTAAGGCGGTAAGCTGGCAGAATCGTTTGTACACCAGGCAAAATGCATAGCAGCATTTTATCCATCGTTATGTTCATTCTTTTGGGGTTGATAAAATAAGTACTAGTTGAACACCTGGATTGATGTAATCAACTTACCCTCTCCCTTGAACTTTCTGGCCTTGTGCCAAAATTTGAAACCATTATTATTTCTAAGTAGTAAGAATTGATTCATGTGCTATATAGCTGGACCATGTTTTATAGTTTCAGATTCTGCAAAGATCTGCTTACCTTCTGATCTTGTTATCTGGCAGTTGTTCTTGAATTGGGGTAGCTTCTCTGAACTTAACCTGAGTTTGCCCTGTGGTATAGTTGAGGGCTGATCAACTGAAACATTTGGTTAGTGTTCTCAGCTATGGCCATCCTATTTTTGTATGTGGACATGTTGTCCTACTATTTTAATGGCTATTATGTGTATTTTAAGGACAGTTGACTACTATGCAGAGACTTTCTTTATTAGATGGTCAGAATGCACTACATTTGTTTCAGTTAATTTTGAAAATGATGAAGAATTTAGTAAAATAACTTTATTATTAAGCTAGTCTTTGGAACATAAATCAACATGAAACTTTGATGGAAAATTTTAATTTAGATCACATTAAAAGAAGGATGATTGAATCAGAAAAGCAGGAGCAGCTTCAGGCAGGTCAGAATCAAAAAGGTTAAAGACAGCAGAGAGTTTATTCAACATGGTTAATAAAATAATTACTATGGAGTTTGTAGATATTGATTCATTTTGATATAACCACATTTTCTCTCTCATTAAAAAAGCCCATAGCAATAAAAAACATATTCCAAGTGAGTATCAGGAGCTTAATTGTTCTGAAGTATATTCTTTCAGTTCATTTTTGTGGTATTTCATTCATTTAATTTTTATAGAATTTTTGTTTATTCCTTCATCATTGATGTTTCTGTGAAGTATGAATTGTTGATGAAATGGGTGCGTTTATCAGTGTGCAAGTCTAAGTGAAATCTTGGTAGTGAGATGGTGGTTTGAAGAATGTAAGGTCTAAAATGTAATTCTTCTGCAGAGGTTGTTGAGTAATAATGTTCAAGTGAGTCTTGGAAAGCCTGTTGTCTGCTTTGAGTGTGACAGAGGACAGTAGAAAATCAGTGGTGTGTTTAGGTAATGATCTGTGGAATAAGGAGCTAGCAGTGATGGGGGTAGTTGTAAAACATTAATCTGTTGTTGTTTTGGGATTATAAGTAAAGTGTAGTCTGTGGTATAGAGGTCAGTGATATAGAGTTGATCTGTTGTATGGAAGTTATGAATGTAAAAGTGAACTGTGAGATGAGAGTTAGGAATATGGAAGTGTTGGATTCAGCAATATAGCAGTAGTCTGTATGTAGTATGGGTCTTAACAGGCGAAATGTGTAGGAGTAATGGAGTGTCCTAGTGTTAAAGAGAAGCTAGTCTAAAGAAACAGCGTTCATACTGATGGTGGGTGGGGAGGATCATTAATCACAATATGTTGTAGGAGGAAATAATAAATGAAGTAAAATTGAAAACCATCAGAGAGAAAAGTTTTGTGGCCCCTTGATAAGAGCTGTTGTCTGCTGGCATAACTATTGTAATGGTAAACTACACTGTCTATGCCTACTGTAAATTGCGATTAGCCAAATCTCTCTCAAACCACATCCTACCATCGTTTAAAGAAAAGGAGGAGATGTTGGATAACATATATACTGTCTTGAAAGTCAAGAAGGTCGTGGCAGGAAAGCCTCATCCTATACCTCTCGATCAGACCTAACTTAGAAGCTGCAACAGTCAACCTGTGGCTTAATGAGTATTCATTGAGTTATCAATATATTAACCTGTCCTCATCTTGTCTATACCAGCTTCATTTGCAGAGAATAGGTGTATTTTATTATGGCTATGCTATTGCATATTTATACTGTTGTCAGTGTGCGTATGTGATTATTTGTATATCAGTGATTACGTGTGTGCATGCATGCATATATGTGTAATGTGTATATATGAGTTTATGTATTTGTATGAAAGGGAGAGAAAATGTAGTGTATACTTGTTGAAACTTTCTTGTATAAGCCACATTCTAAATAGATATCTTCATAAAGCTGTACATATATACCCATATATATTACATGCACGTAAGTGCAAATGATTATACACTAGATGTCCAATAAGTAAGGCAGGCTTTTGACATTATATTAATAATTACTTAAGGGACATCTGATATTTCATATAACTATATAATATCGTGTGGATATAATATAATTACATAATTACATAAATGGCTGAAACCTTACGAATTAATGAAACTTCATGTATATGATTTGAAGCAACTTTTCAACTTGCATTTTACACATTTACAAAACATGTTTTACATACTCATTTTCTCCTCTGCCACGTTTTTCTACAAATTAGGTTTAAAAAAATAAACAAAGTATTTTAAATACCATTCAGCACAAGGTCATATTCCTATTGTTTTTTTTTTATTTTTATTCTTACCAATATGATAAAAAAAACCTTAATTTTTCAGCAATTCTGAACTCGCCATAAGCTTGTTCACTTGTCACTTTATACCGCTATATAAGGCTATCTCCTTTATTTACATCTGTCCACGTCAATAGGAGCAGGCTGACCAGGAGCTAGACATCCATTCATCGCCCTCATATCATGATGGCAATGCCCGCGATCAGCGATCAGAGCTGTTTCCCAACCAGAAGCCATCCCCCCAGCACAAAGCGAATGCCTTTCAGCGTGAAAGGAGTTTTTCGTACCGGGAAAGGCAGAAAAAGCAGCATAAGCTGGAAGATAGACGCAATAGTACAGGCCAAGTTGAACAAGTGGTCAGTAGCTACAATTGAGCAGTCTTGAGTAACATCTAGCAGCAGAGTCTGTAAAATGGTTGTCGTCTGCAGACCTTATCATCTCAGTTCTGTAAATTCACTAGAGATTGGGAAATTGATACAACACTAATCCTCTGCCTACCTATCCACACCAACAAGAAATGCTTTTCCTACATTGTTTTTACTTCACGTTTTTTTTCTTTTCTTTTTTGACTCAGAATCACTGCTAAATAGGCTTTGTGTATTGAGAATTTTGGTCAGAACATTGCATAAAATCTGTGCTTAACACAGAACATATTTCCCTGGCATCTATCTATGCATCATATATGGTACACATTCCCAATTTTTCTCAACTGCCAGAATAATTTGGAGAAGCTTATATTACCCAGAATGTATGAAACGAGCATGGATGTTTAGAACAAATTTAATGAAAATGATTTGGACTGGCAAAGGTTTAAAATAAAAATCATTAAATATTTAGTCATTCTATTTAAGTAAAAATTTTAGGAAAACCTATTGATGAATTGATAATTTAAATATAATTTTAGCAATAGTTAATGGATAGATTAAAGTTACTTGATTTATATTTATAATATTTCAGTTTGTTCTTGTACTCAGTGGATTGATAGATTAATCATAATGTTCCTGACAAAATGCTCTGTTCACCATTGCCATCACTATAACTACTGTTGTGTACTCATTAAAACCTCATTGGTACATGCAAAATGGCAGGTTTGCTTTTTATTATGAAGAATTCATAACTATAGATAAAAATGAAGCTTTAGAGTAATAAAGGGCTAAGGTCTTAAAATAAAAGGGACCACTTTCTGTATCATAAGAACTTGTACCAGAAAATCGAGAAATAAGAACAGCCATGAACAAAACTTCTTTAGACCAACAGTAGTGACTCCATGTGGTCACTCAATCTGCTAGAAATAGCAAATGTCCCTCAATTCATACCCTATTGTCTGAGAAGAGAACATGTTGGTTTATGTGGTAGTGGGTTCTCTAGACATAGGAATATAGGACAGACAGGATAGTCATGGCTGGAATGCCTTTGATCAAAAGTCAGGGTTGACTTAGAGCTGAACAACGAGACCTCTTGTCTGCATTTTATATTAGATCTTTGTGAAGATAGCAGGCACATAATAATAGAAAACAGTTGGTGTAAAGCAGTGGTGGTCTGTCAGAAAAAAAAAAGAAGAAAAAAACTGTTAATAAGGTTTACAAATCTGAATATATATTTGTATGCTGTGAGGAAACATGTTCTGAGGTTTCAGGTAGGGCCCTTTTTCAGAGAAAAATATTGTCTTCAAGCCTGTCTAGCACTATCAAAAGCACTTCAATTTATTTTTTTCTCTTAAAAATCGCCATGCCTGAAACTTTAGC
>NC_068991.1:22702869-22707867 GCF_001194135.2 Octopus bimaculoides
CCGGCACGAGGGTCTGTCAGGCGGCACAGGCAACGACCACGCTCAAATGGTGCTTTTTATGCGCCTTCGGCACAAGAGCCAGTCAGGCAGCACTGGCAACGACCACGCTCAAATGGTGCTTTATGCTATTTAACATCTATGCAAATGAAAACATTGCATATTTAAATACACTTCACTTTACATGTTGATACCAACCCCAATACCATGAGCTCTCCACACACACTCTCTCTCTCTTTCTCTCTCTTCCCCTTTTCTCCCCATTTATCTTCACCATGATTCAGATTCTGTTTCTACTTCCAGTCCTTCTATCCCACATCCCAGCTGCTAATTTAAACTAGATCAATCATGTAAACAGACATTTTTCTCCTTTTCAATAAATGATACCATCTGAAATGTTTATCTTTCAATTGGCATATTTTTTTTACACTATACACTTCTTTGATTTTTTTTGTGCTTAATATTTCTATGCTTTACCAGTTATGTGATTTCGCTTTTCTAATCCGGTATGTTATTTGTTTGTCTCCTCCTTGCCTCATAAACTTGTTATTTGTGTATTTTTGTTTGTTTGTATATTTATACCAACACAACATATTGCTACTACTTCATAGATTGACCAAAGCAACTGTGTGTGTTTATACATCTATATCTGTGTGTGCATGTTTGTATACAATATGGCCTACTGTTCAGTATGATAACTATAACCAGCAAAAACTACACTGTATTGAGCAACTATAGCAGAGATGGGTGAAATGTGTTTATGGATTTCCCTTTCAGTTTTGTATTTATACCATAAGATGTTCTGATATATCATGGGAAGCCTGCTGTACTCACTACCAAGGCAATTTTGAACCTTCTTCGTAATCCAGGTTTCAGGTCCATAAGAATGTTCTCTATACATACTCTGAAGGCAGTCAGCCTTGTTGATTTTGAAATACTTGATTGCCAGATATTGTGAAGCTTTTTTACTGGCATGCCATGCCATATCAGATGTTTTCACTTTAATAGAGGACTATATTGATGTTATTAGCTGAGACACATGGAATTAATGACCTACCAAAGCTGATGACAGACAAGAAATTTCTGGTGCAGTGTTGTGAATTATATTTCAATTGCAATAGAAATGGTGGGGTGGGTTGTGTGTGTATGTATGAATACACACACACATATATATACCTGTATGTATACATACACACAATAGCTTAAGGTTCAAAGGCCCACAGCTCTTCAAAGAAATAGAAAAATCTGCATAGGGTGGGATTAAATATAGTCAGGAAACACCAGAACAGCCAGCTGTAATCTAAGGTGAAACAGTGTCAATGCACGAAATCTGAGGAGAATACATTCAAACTCTCTCATTCACCCAAAAGCCAATTATGAAGGCAAAGTTGACCTTGGAGATATTTGAACTCACAGCACATAATTTCAAGCCATGGGTTGGCAGTTGTCTGATCAAGGAAGCAAGCAGGCTCATTCAATTAGTGTGTAAGTGAATGAGTATCCCAAAAAACACTGGAATCCTTAGTATTATACTCAGACATAACCAGCATAACAATGTTTGGGACAAGGCTGGCCCATTGAAGTTACAAGTACTATCCATTTGAGAAGCTTCTGCACAAATTTCTGTATTACCAAATTCATTCATAAGGGATCTGTTAACCTGAAACATTAGAAAATGACACTTGCCTAAATGCTGTGCACCAGAATCAGAATTGGGACTTTATGAATGCAAAGTGATCTTCTTAACCTGGCCACACTGCACGTGTGTGTGTGTGTGTGTGTGTGCACTTTCATGTGATGAATGACTGAAAAAACAAGAAAAATCACAATGATTGAGAGAAATGTTATTTCTATAATGCTTGAAAGGAAAGGGTCTTTAACATTTCGTATGCTAGTCCTTCATCAGATATACATGTGTGTGTGTGTGTGTGCATACACACACGCACACATACACAAAATACATATGTTAACATTGAAACTGTTCAAAAGCTGTTACAATGCAAATTGACATACAGGAATGGAACTGAAAATAAGGAAGACAGAACAGCAGTATGCACCTTACTTAATATCTCTGTATTTTCTCCTGAGAATGGAGTATTAACTCTGGAATATAGTTAGACAAGGACAAGTGGAAACTGTTTCTCTGCCATCCTTGCTTTTATTTTTCATTTATACATTATGTTATGCATAATATTAGCTTTTCAGCAATTTTAATCTCCACTATGATTATCACACAATGCTTCACTCAAACTACACTACACTAATGTGTGTGTGTATGTGTACGCATGCACATACAAATCCACATGTATTGTGTGTGTGTGTGTGTGTGTGTATCTATGTGTGTGTGTATGAAATCCAATCTCGTATTTGTTGGGTATGCAAACAGTTACTGCCAAACAAGAAACCCACTCCTTCACTCCAAAATATTGCTTATATATATATATATATATATATAATTTTCAAAGATAATGTTATCATCATTACAGCTTTCTTTGCAAAGAACACATTTTTATTGTGCTTTTCTGCTTTTATTCAAATAAGAAAAAAGGAAAACAAATCTATAAAAAAATGCATGGCTCAAGCAACTTCATTTTGATGCCTGCTGTTTTTCTGTTTGTTCTTTTTCTTTGTTGGAATTATTATTATTATTATTATTATTACTATTATTACTACTACTACTTACTACTAGTGCGTGAATGTTTTTGAGCTTGCTTATTTTGTTGTTGGACAGAATGATAATTTGTTTGCAAAATGTTGAAGAAACCATTTCTCATTTCCCAGAAGTGAATGACAACACTGGTGTTATTTGACCCCCCCCCCTTCATCTTTTTAATGACAAAACAAAAATCTACATACAATTTGTCAGCTCAGTTATTAAGATCAATGATGTGTAGTTTCAGATCAAATTTCATATATGTATATATACATATACAGATGTACGTATATGTATGCATATGTATATATGTGTTTGTATATGTATAGATGTGTGTGTATATGTATAGATGTGTGTGTATATGTATAGATGTGTGTGTGTGTATATATATATATATATATATATACATACACAGGGTGTAACAGGTAAATTGGGTCCTATCTTTAATATAATTGGTATAACTTGGAAAAATCAAAAACTGCAAGTTTTATGTTTGTGCCAATTTGTGGAGTGTTTAACACTTATTTCAGTTCAATGTGACCATCATTTGCTTTCTTTACCAGTTCAATCCATTTATGAAATGATGTGCATGCTTTAACTATTTCTTCCTTTTTCATTTTACTGAATGCTCACCAGATCAAAACCTTCCATGAAGACACACAGTTTTGAGAAGTTGCACTGGATATTGTTTCAGCTGTGCCCCATAGCCAAAACTCATGTGGATTCAAGAATCCACTGGCAAGCTAGAGGGCCAGATATCTTTAGGGACAAACATGGGCAATTCTTTCTTCAAAAATTCTTGCACTCTTTTCAAAGAATGGGCTAGCCCAGAATCCTGTACAAACATGACTCAACTAGCATCATAATGCTTCTTAATCCAAGGAGACAAAACTTCTAAGATTCTGAGATACTTTGTTGTGTTGATTTTAAGAACTGCTTCAATAAAATGAGGAGGCATCAATTTCCCATCACTTGCAACAGCTCCAAAGACCATAATGGAAGCTAGATTCTTACTATGCATAGCTGAAGGAACTTGGAAAGGGTCATACGCTATCACTCTTGAATTTTGACAGTTTGCAACTTCATCTATCATGAGCTTCTTTTCATCCACAAAGATGCGAACATCTCCGCTTTGAAGCAGGTAGTTAGAATGTTATGGTGTCTCTTCACATACGATTTTATATGGAGGTCTTGTCTCACTGCCCTAAAAATGGTCATTTTACTGATTCCTTGATCTTGTGCCAACTTCACCATCAATTATGATGGGTTAGACTCAATTGATCTTTCAAGTCCTGTTAAGAAGCAAGTTGTGCATTTTTGGTCATTACAAGGACTGTGAAGCTTTCTCTGAACATCATGACTTTTCTTCAAATTGACTGCAACTCTGAAAACAGTAGATTTGGAATACTTGAGGCTCTCCTGAGCGCTTCTGCCGGCGCAGAATAACTCAGCAATTACACTTCTATGGTTGAATTCTTTTATTAACATTCATAGTTTGTTCAATCTGAAATACAAAATAGCACAAGTGATTATTCAAGCTGGTAATATCTAAAATTTAGACTCCAACAAAATCTATACAATTAGGAATGTACCCATTTGAAATGTGTCCCAATTTACCTGTTACACCCTGTATTTGTGTGTATATGTATATATGTGTGTGTGTATATTTATTTATACATGTATGTTTGTATGTATGTATGTGTGTATATGTATGTATGTGTGTGTATATATATATGTGTGTGTGTGTATAAGCAAAATTTAGGTTATTTAAATTATGATTGTGACATATTTCAATTGCTAAAAGGCAAATTCACTGGAGTTACTGTAGAGAAAATATTTCTCTTGTGGTAAAAAGGTG
Source organism: Octopus bimaculoides (assembly GCF_001194135.2). Lineage (NCBI taxonomy): Eukaryota > Metazoa > Mollusca > Cephalopoda > Octopoda > Octopodidae > Octopus > Octopus bimaculoides. The sequence goes on from NC_068991.1 coordinate 22,707,378, forward strand.
TAAAGACAAATATTTTCTCTATGGTAAGTGCAGTGAATTTGCCCTTTAGCAGTTTAAATATGTCACAAACGTACTTTAAATAAACTAGATTTTGCTTATGCCTAAACACTGCTTGGCACTAACATTTCATTATATATATATATGTATGTATGTATGTATGTATGTATGTATGTATGTGCACATATATATGTATGTATGTACATATGTATGTATATATGTATGTATGTACATATGTATGTATATATATATATATGTACACATATGTATGTATATATATGTACATATATGTAATTATATGTATGTATGTATATGTACATATAACTATGTACATATATATGTAGTTATATATATGTACACATGTATATATATGTACATATATGTAGGTATGTATATGTATATATATGTAGGTATGTATATGTACATATATGTAGGTATGTATATGTACATATATGTAGGTATGTATATGTACATATATGTAGGTATATGTATA
>NC_068991.1:22708319-22713105 GCF_001194135.2 Octopus bimaculoides
ATATATGTAGGTATGTATATGTACATATATGTAGGTATGTATATGTACATATATGTAGGTATATGTATATATATATGTATGTATGTATATGTATGTACGTATATGTATGTCTTTATATATATATATGTATGTATGCACATATGTGTGTGTATGCATGTATATTATATATCTGCATATGTGTGTGTATCTACATGTGTATGTATGTACATACATGAATATGTATATATATATATATATAATGTGTGTGAGTTTATATTTCCCTTCTCTCTATTAGGAGGCACAAGCACTTACACACACATGTACACACATGATGGGAACTTCCACCCTCTAAATTCAATCACTAGACTTTGGTAGAACTGAGGCTGTAGCAGAAGACACTCGCCCAAGGTATCATGCAGTGAGGCTGAACCTGAAGGCATGTGGTTGAGAAGCAAGCTTCTTAACCACACAGCCATGATATATATGCATGTGTGTGTGTTTGTATGTGTGTGTATATATATATATGTGTGTATGTGTATATGTATATATATATATGTGTGTGTATGTGTATGTATATATGTGTGTGTCTTTGTTGGTATTATAGAAATTCTGATAAACACAAGTTATATCATTTGTTCCCTACATACATTTCACCATTATGGTTATTTTCAACCTCTACATTGGATACTGAACCACAACAGATCTTCTGGGGTACATTTTATTGCATCATGTTACAGAGATCCAATGTCAGTTTACTTTGAAACTGTTCCTGAAACTTCATGGTGTCCTATTTGTAGTTACATGGCTCATGGCAGTCTTTCAAAATCTGTGCCAGCAAAATCTGTGCATGCACCATTTTCTTTTCTTTTTCTTCTTTTTATTTTCTTTTTCTCTTTTTCATGTTTCACTAACATTTTTCACTAAATCTTCTAACTCCTGCATGTCATATTTCTTTTGTTTGTTTATTTACCCACTAACTATTACTACTACTACTATTTCTACTACTGCTACTACTACTACTGTTAATTATAAAATTTGTTTTTTTGTTTTTATTACCATTCATCTGTTTGTTTCTTTGTTTTGTTTTTGTTGTTTTGTTTTTCTTGTCTTTCATCAAAATTCCTTTCAATGTTTGGATATCTGAACTCAGCTTGAGTTATTGTGTGCCTGTTTCTCTCCAACTACCATTCTGGCAAAAATTTAAACCGTCTTCCACACAGATTTCCTCTCCCTTCTATATTTCAGATACTTCACATCTATTTTTCTCTTTCTTTCTCTTTCCCTTTCCCTGCCACCCTCTCTGTCTTTTTCCCTGTGTATTTACTATCTATCTGTCTGTCTATCTATCTGTTTGTCTATCTATCTATCTGTCTGTCTATCTGCCTGTCTATCTATCTATCTATCTATCTATCTATCTATCCCCTTCTCAACCTTTTTTATTTTCCCTTTCTTAATGTATTGCTCTATTTTCCAGATAAGCTAGCTAAAACTGAGTTTGTCCATATCCAATTGACTGACAATAACCGTCATAATCCTAAATCTAGACACTAACCAACAATCTATGATGTACTGTTTCTAGATGCACAAAGTGGCTCAGTATTAAACCTGTGGCTTTCTGGCTCAAAATGGAACAGTAAACAGCTTGTGTCTTTTTGGCCCAAGACTGAAAACTGGTTCATGTTTGTTTGTTTGTTTGTTTTTGTTTCTTTGGGGTGGGTTGGGGTGCATTGGGGTTCAAGGCTGAACAGTGGTCCATGAGTTCTGGCCCAAGACTGGAAAGCAATTTGTGGGTTTCTGATCTAGAATTCAGCAGTGGTGGAGGAATCTCCTGTTGCTGGTCATATGTTAAGTATTGATCAGGTATGAGACGGACTTCACTATCCCAAATCTGATCATTACAAACATGCACAATCATAATCATGCAGCTACAGACACACATTTACCTACATTACAGACACACAAGCACAGAGTTATATTCAAGCATACCTGTGATGACTTACATGTACATATAGACATACATATATGCATTACATGTTGAAAAAATATTTACACTAAACTACATTTACACAAACAATTAAACACTCAAACATACACATCTGCCATTCACACACACACACACACACACACACACACATGATTGATTCTGGTATCCAGACTGTTCAACTTCCCCATAATCTTCATGAGACATCTGACAGAATCACAGTAATGTGGATTTTTGTTTATACAGGTCATTCACCTAAGCTACTCAGTGCTTAAACTTGCATAGTAGTTAGGTTGGTAAAGTGTCACCCACCTATGTCACAAAAGGCTCTTACTTCTCCAACTGATTTTTAAGAAGAGTCTAGGACCACATTATCTCGTGTTTTTTCCATTTTGGAAACAGCAGGGTAATATGTTTGTTTTGTTTTAGGCATCCTAATCAGAGAAATATTTGGTCAACTCCCCAGCAGTGGACACCATCCATTTCTTTATATCGTAAACACTTTCTACCTTGACATTTATAACTTAAAGCCTGTGGTTGATTGAAATTAAGTTATTTACTTTGTATTAACTTCTTTCTGTTTTGAAGAACTGTGTGTTTTGGCTTTTTTTATTCATTATTAGAGTCCTGTATTTAGATTTTAGTTGATCTACAGATTTTGTTGTTATAAAAATACTATTGTGGCAGCCTTGGTCGATATGACATATATGCAGTTGACTATTTGTGTATCACAGCTCTGCTCCTGAAGACCTGAGCAGAGCCATTCAACGACAACCACTATAACTACTACTACAATTTTACAGATGATTTTACAAAAGGTTCTTTTATCTTGTTCTTATCTTTCATTGCATTGGACAGTCAACCAAAACTGAACTAGTTGGTTCTGAGAATGTTTCATGCCTATAGGATTAGCACCATCTTTATGTAACTGTAGAAACTAAACCATGAATATTTACATACAGTGTTTTAGTTTCTTAGTCATACGATGAACTTCATCCCCCAGCCAACCATCTAATTAATTAGGTCCAAGACCTTAAACTACCTTATATAATGTAACCAATCTGTTTTGACTTTGGCAGGTGCCATGTGTGTGCTCTTCTGCTGTGACGGAGACTTCCAAGGATACCAATAGTGTGAGTGTTAAGAAAACCAAGCACTACTAAGGAATCTTCCAAGTCCCAAATTCCTTACTGCATGTCTTCATGGAGTGCCCTCTATTACTGTTTTTTTGGCCATTGGTCTTCAGTGCTGGCTGCCTGATCACTCTGTTCCTTGTTACAGTCAAAAAAAAAATCCTGTAACAAATTTACTAACTTTAAAACTCACTTACCCAGATTAATATAATTGATAAAAAGAAAGAAAAAGAAATTGAAAATTATTATTATTATTATTATTACCATTATCATTATTTTTATCATTATTACTGATGACTAATTTCAATTTCATTCTAATATTGCAATGGTATTAAATATTCTAATTTTATTTTCACCCACCTCTTCTAGTTACCTCATTAACTCAATGTAGATGTCTTGCCTATAACAAACGCTGGTCTTAACTGTTGTTACTCTGACTACCATCACTCAACACCCACTTTTGTATTCTATTTCGCTTTACACAGCATCTGTCTTTTTAAGTTTTTCTCACAACTAACAGTTTTAATGTAATCTAACTTAAATAATACTCTGTTTCTTCATTGAAAGTTCTTTTTTCCTTTTGTCCTTTTTTTTCTTTTTTTTTTTCTTTCTTAAACTCTTAACTGAAATTACTACTTCAAAGGATAAATACTACTAGAAAGTTATTGCAGTGTGGAAGACACATGTTAGCCATTCCAAAACATGCAAAGACTGTTAACTTCACTTAAACATTTATCATTGATTATATAATGTCAAAATTTTTTCACCACACAAACTATGACCCGGTCGCTGAGAAGGACGCATGAGTGAAGTTCACAGTTCTTGTGTGATTTGATTAGCTATTGTCTTCCACACTGCAATTATTTGAGTTTCATCAAACAGTCTCAAATCACTTGCCTGGCAAGTACACCCACAAAATTGCTCAAAAGGTTTTCTTATATAAATTAGCTATACTGATATATATATATATATATATATATATATATATATATATATATATATATATATATATATATATATGTATATATATGTATATATATAAGTCAGTAAATAGTGGGGTTGTGTTAACCGCACGTGGAGAAATAATAGGAAAATGAAAAAAAGCCAGAATGCTAAACTGGAAGCATATTTTAATAAAGATTTCTTCTAACAGGTTTTCATTGTGAAAAGCAAATTATCAAGAAGAAGGAGAATGAAAATGTTATATATATATATATATAAAGGCAAAGTTGATTGAGTGTGTGTATGGGTTTACTGAGTTAAATGGAATAAGGAGAAAGTCACAACTAAACAAGATTTGAACAAAGGATCCAATACTAAAATTGCAGAAACACTAGATACTTCAATGCATTTAAGTTGATATGATACTGGCTCTACCATTTCTTCCATCTTAATAATATCAATGGATTTCATACAATTGATTTTAAGACATGCACACAATACCCATGTAGGAAAAACATCCAATATCATTTTGAAAACAAAAATAACGATTTCTAACTTTGATAAGTCCCACATCCTTCATAAATTCTAATTTATTACTTTCTCTTAACCTTATAGGACCTAAATTATCAGTATTTAGGAAAAACAAAATTATTTTCATTAGACCTTTCAGTTTAGGATAAAGAGTACATTTAATGTAAAAACTTAAATTTTCTTTATATATATATATATATATATATATATATATATATAT
>NC_068991.1:22713144-22714940 GCF_001194135.2 Octopus bimaculoides
AAAAAAAAAAAAAAACGAAGTTGGGTGTGTAAACAACAAACAGATGTATTATTTTAATGCTTGGGAAGTGAGAAAGTCTTTTATGTTTCGAGCTTATGCTCTTTGACAGAAAGGAACACAAAAATAAACAGGGAGAGAAAATAAAAAAGGTTTAGTGGCTGTGTGCATGTATGCATTATTCAGAGGTTAGTAAGTCTGCAACAACCACCAAATATTATAATTGCTTACATGCAATAATATTATTCAAACATAAAGAATCCTTAAAGCTTTTGATTGTTGTAGTTTTCTTCCCATAAGGTCCTAGTATCTGAAGTGTAATGAATAAACAACAATAGGTATTATAGGGTTAACTTAATCTCTAAGCTTTTCTTTCTCACTAAAAATTTTCTGCTTTAACTCATTGTCAGTCATTTGTCTTTTGGTGTTTTCCTTTGAGTCACTTCTTGTTTAATGACTGCTTTCTCCTCTCTTCGTTTCACAAAATTATAGTCCATCCTCCATTAACTAAAATTAACGTCCATCCTACCTGTATTTCCTAAAATTATTCCCCATCCTACTTTTCCTATTTCTATTTACTAAAACATATTGTTCACCTTTTAACAATACATCTCCACAATTTCTACACCTTTGTTCTTACCTACATTTTACTTAAATCAATTTTCTTGTAATTTTGAGGTACTATAGCTAAGACCAGCATTGTTTGTCTGTCAGATATCTTACTGCAGGCCTTGTGCAAGATAAATGATAAATGCAAGAGAAGTATTACAGTTATTATTATAATTATTTATAGGTAATGTAATGATATTACCCTGCTTGCTAAGCAGAGGAGGAAATCGGGGTTTGATTCCCTCACTCCATGGGGTTATTTTTGTTTTTGTTAAAACTCTTGTGACCAATAAAAAGAATCATTATTATAAAGGGTGATGGATTGACACGATAATTAAACTATTGAACAAAATGGTGGTGGAGTTGCAGAATAGATAGAACAACAGACCACCTACCTTGTTGTGTTTAGTTGTATCTCTAACAGTGGCGTTGTTTAGTTCTTAATACTTTCTGAATTTATAAAGTGGTGTCGGTTATATATAACACTTCTTTATTTTAAACAGTGGTGTTGGTTTTATATATGTGTAATAATATATTTATTCTTAATCTTATACGGTGGTGTTGGTTATACTTATTACTTCCTTCTCATATACAATGTGGTTTCATGTTGGCTACAGTATACCTTGTAAAACTTGTTCTATACAGTGATGTGCTAGATTGTCTACAATACCTATTCTTAATCTATGACTTAGTGACGTGTTTGTTTACTGAAATGCTCTATCAAGCTAACTCCTAAGACAGTGTTAAAAACCAACTGTATTTGCCTCAGTAATAATTACTAACTTCATTTTTATCAGTGGGTTGTGTTTCATAATCCAAATGTGAGTTAACCAGTTGACTTTCTCCATCTTCCACTATACTGCAGTGTCCATCATTTGACAGGGAAGCTGCACCTTTGAGCAAATCAGCTGGTGACTTTACTTTGATTATAGATCCACTGTTGTTGTTGTTGTTGTTGCTGCTACTACTGCTGTTGTTCGTTGTTGTTGTTCCACCCTCTTCAGATCAGATATCCAAGCAGTGCCTCTCATATGGAATGCTATCTGGAGTGGTTTTGTTTGATATTGTTCTTATTATTTCTCCTGATTGCTCTCTCCATCTTTCTCCTCTCAATCAATTTCTACTGTTTGCTGTCTCCCTGCCCCCCTCTCTCCCTCTCCCTCTCTCTCTCCCTCTCCCTCTCTCTCTCC
>NC_068991.1:22715279-22723973 GCF_001194135.2 Octopus bimaculoides
CTCTTTCTCTCTCTCTCTCTCTCTCTCTCTTACATATACCAAACTCCAGTCCAACACCTAACATTTCTCCTATTTACAACTAACAATCCATCTCTCACTAGAAATGTAATTGTTATTAACTTTTTTAAATTTAAAAAAAAATAGAAATTAAGTTGAGATTTTCATTTAAAATAATTAAAAACAATATTTCTTGTAAATTAAATAATCTAATCGCTTCATCATTAATATTATTCTTACTATTAATATTATTATTATCATTATTATTGTTGTTGTTGTAATTGTTAAAAGATGAGGACAGTGTGGAACTCTGTTTCTAGTCCCTCTTTATGAAACAGTTTAATTTTTTATTAATCATTGTCTTGGCTAAATCATATTATTAATCTCTTGTTTCTTTTATCTCTCATTTCCTCTGTGTGTGTGTGTATGTATGTATGTATGTGTATATATATATATATATATATATGTGTGTGTGTGTGTGTGTATAGCAATACACAGTAAAGGTGTAAGTGGGAACGTAAAATAAACATGCAAGCATGTGTTTACTAAAAACACATACTACCAAGTTTACTTTACATTTCTATTCACACACACACACACACACACACGTGTGTATATATATATATATTTGTGTGTGTGTGTGTACATCTCATTATCATCATTATTTTATGTATTCTGTTTAAATTTAGTCCAGATGCTCTAACATTGATGTATCTTTCTCTTCCTCTACCCATTCTCTCCTCTCTCTCTCTCTTTCTCTCAAACTGTCTTTCTGTCAACCTGTAGCCTCGTAAAGTTCTTCTTGACCAGTTAAGTTCTCTAGGTAGCAACTCTGAAGACAGGCTTCCCGACTGCTTTCTCATGGTAAACACAGCAGAATGGCAAGGTCAGGTAAGTGGTTGAATTAACCCTTTCTAAGTTCACAGTTACTTCAGCATTCCAGACAAACTAGAAATGCTTGTGTATGTGTGTGCAATACATAATATACAAGCATGCAGACATACGTAATATATAAAAAGAGAAAAAGTACTCAATATGAGGCATAAGGTGGTAGAAAATTCAATTGAAACTGGTCACAATTGAAGACCCAATTTCGATTAAATTTTATGTAGGCGTAGGAGTGGCTGTGTGGTAAGTAGCTTGCTTATGAACTACATGGTTCCGGGTTCAGTCCCACTGCATGGCACCTTGGGCAAGTGTCTTCTACTATAGCCTCGGGTCGACCAAAGCCTTGTGAGTGGATTTGGTAGACGGAAACTGAAAGAAGCCCGTTGTATATGTGTGTATGTATATATATATATATATATATATATATTATGTATGTATGTGTGTGTGCCCCCAACATCGCTTGACAACCGATGCTGGTATGTTTACGTCCCCGTAACTTAGTGGTTTGGCAAAAGATACCGATAGAATAAGTACTAGGCTTACAAAGAATAAGTCCTGGGGTCGATTTGCTCGACTAAAGGCAGTGCTCCAGCATGGCTACAGTCAAATGACTGAAACAAGTAAAAGAGAGTAAAAGTATGTATTTTCAGAAGTTCATAATTCACTTTGTTGCAACTCAATTTCTTATGTACAATCATTGGAATGACAAATAGATGCATCTTTCTGTCAGTTTAACTATTGTACGTACTGAGAAACTCTCAGTAGTGATGAATTGAATCCTCGGCTTCTAAAGAAATAGCCTCTACTATATGTATTGAGCAATCGTTTTCTCACCTACACATCCAATCTTGTGTGTAGTAAAATTATTTAAGAAAAAAAAAAAACAGTGTAATTCAAGTTGGAAATATAGGAGTGAAAACAGAAGTAAAGGTGACCTCAAAATTTGTACTTATTACTGTACATTTCGAAATTTCAGGGATAAAACCCTTTATGAAGAGAAACTGGAAGATGGTAATGAACTGATATCTTTTGCCCAGATATGTTAGGCACAAGAAATTATACTGGCAGAAGATCTTTACTTCTTTTGTAGTTTGAATAGAATCAACATAAAAGAAAATGTCAGCCTAGGTGAGGTGGGAAGATATTATAAGTTAATCAGGGGAAGAAGGAATCCATGCCCATGATCTTTGCAGGCCTTGCTCCCAGCTATGAGATTGATGGAGCTGATGTCCAACATGAGCATCATCTGCTGGGATCAGAGTCAGTGGTGTTAGGCTTATCAGCAACTGTTCCTGAGATACCTCACTCCCTGTATACTAACTGTATGTCACTTCCTATAAAACTAACTGTAAACTTTAAAAATAGAGAAAATAGAAAAAAATAGCATAATGCATGTTAGTAGACCTTCCTTAACACTGTAGGAGAAGGTCTACAAACACTGCCAGTGCAGTAGTACCTTCTGTTAACATTGCCAATATTGTAGTTTATTCTATTATCACTGCCAGCACAGCAGTACCAGGATCTGCCAATACAACAGTACTTTCTAACAATACTGCAAGTGTAGTAGCAAATTCCATTAATACTGTTATTCAAGCAGTAATTTCTATTAACATTGTACTTTTGTCTTCTAATATCACTGTTAGGACATTAGTACTGCCTATTAATATGCCAGTACAGTTGATTAGTGGTATATTCTATTAATATGCCTTCTGTTTGAGTAGTGGTACATTCTATTAACACTACTAATCTATCAGTACCTCCTGTATGCATTTCAAGTAGTCCAGAATAATCTAATAGTTCTGCTAATACAATTGTCTCTTTCAATGGCATTGCCTTATAGCCAAACCATCTTATTTGACAGTACTGTTCTTTCTCATAATGATCAGCCAGTGCAATTCTGTCTTATGATACTGTCAGCATTGCTGTAGCTTTTTAACAGCACTGCTAATATGTCTGAACTATTACTGACTGTGTTGTTAACAGATTATCATTAATTGTTAATAATAATATATATATAGTTGAGTTAATGCAAACACACTTCATACTGGGAGCACTAAAAAGGTGACTAGAATTGCAGTGAGGAAAAAAACCATATTGGTTAAAGATGAATATTATTGTTATTCTCCTCTCAAGTATGGGAAACAATTCCAGATGTGCTTTGGTCTTATTCTGACCTCATCAGCAAAGCACATGCTGGATTAAATATCTTAATACTATCTTGTTTTTAATGTAGTTGAATGTTGTCTTATTGTTAGAATAAGGTGCTACTTCACCTCTCCTCACAAGACTAACAATGTTTTGTTTTTGTTTATTTTGCATAGTTTCTGATACAGAAATGTCAGGACAAACCTCTCAAGCTGATCTCCACATGTACCTCAGCAGACACAAAAGCTGTGGTCAACTTTCTTGTGACCAGAATTCAGAAATTGTAAGTATTCCACACTGAAATGCAGATCAAAACAAGGCTATTTATTGTTATCAGCTTCCTTTCTTTGTTTCTTTCTCTCTTTCTGTCTAGCTATCTTTATCTCTTTCTTTTTATACTTTGTTTTCTTCTTTTCAAATTCATTATGATAGCTGTTAGATTACTGCTCAAACAGTAAACAATTCAACTCTTACTGTCTACCCTCTGTCCTTAGGGAAGACATATTGCTCTAAATGGGTTGTTTTAGTTTATTATTAGTATGTTGGCATGGCAGTTGAAAAATCCATATCACTAATGCCGGATTGTTGATTTAACAAAGGCTTAATTTTTAATTGCCCAATCCACCAGCTATACATGGATACCAGAAGGAGGTGCACACAACCACAGTTTATTCTCATATGTGTATGTGTACTCTTAATATATTGTCAGGCAGAATTTGCATGACAGTGTGTAACATAAAAAAAAAAAGCTATAAGGAAAGATACAGAATCCACATTTTATCTAGTTGTGATACAGGATGGATCTATCTGTCTATCTGTCTATCTATCTAGCATTATTCTCGAGCAACTATGCTGTCCCGGGTCAACCTTGAGCGACTGCAACACAACCAAAGCGTTCTATAGGGAGTTAGTGGAGGGGAGGTACGACGATGATCTCGGAGCAAACCTGGGCATTGATGAGGAATACCTGACCCACCTGTTCAAGACAACTTTCATGCCGGGACCTATGGACAACTTCTAGAGATCCCTGGTTTGGCAGTGCTATCAAGAAGCGCTACCCGTTCAGGATAAGCTCTACAGGCATGGCTCAAGAAACACAGGGCTGACCGACCTGAGATTTTGTCAGACCGACGAAACCGTTCTGCACGCACTCGTACAGTGTCCAACCATTTCCAACCTGTGAGCCTATGTCGAACGAGTCAGTTTATCAACTGAGTCAATCGTGAATATTGTCATTCCTCCTTCCTTGAAACGGGAAAGAAGAGCCATTTTCATCATGCTTGTGGCTATGGCAAAAGAATGTGTATGGTGGATGCGTCTGAAAGGTCTAGAGATAAACACCTTCCTCTCTGGTCAATCTCTCATCAACTTCTTCAAGTATCACTTGCAGAGGAAGGTGAGAGTAGAGAGGGAAGTTTTGTCTAGTGAATGTTACAAAAAAAAGATGGGTGAATGTAGCAAGAATGGCATGTGTGAATGATGGAGCCAACTTGAGCATAATCCTATGAACCAAAAGAAAAGAAAGGAAAAAAAGAGTCACTTACTGTAATGTATTTTTTGCATGGCATTATTACCCAAGGTTACCATGGTCTTTTCCGTAGGCTTTTCTTTCCCCAGATAAACCTAATCTGTTTCCCCTTTTCACATTATGACATTTCTGTGATATACGATCCCTATTGATCGGTTTTTTTCTCCCACAATCCCTTTTGATCGAATTTCTCCACCCCGTTTTTTTTTCCTCTTCCCAAAAAGAAAAGCTGTACTTTGTATTTTGTCCCCTCTGTGTTCAGCCCTGTGTGGCCAGTAAAGAAACATATCTCTCTATCTCTCTCTCTCATTTGATGGGGCAGATCCAGTTGTTTCATCGACCAAATTACCTGCTCCTAAATTAACTTCTCAGTGGCTGAACTTACAAGAGGAACTAGACTGGCAGAAACCATATGGAAACCTTTCAAAGAGACTAGCTGTAATTTTAAAAAGCCAGCCTTATCAAAAGTTATGTTAGATCTGCCTGAGAAAACATTTGTCTACAGAATTCTCAGCCACTTATACCATAATTCAATTAGTAGGTACTTTAATTGATAGATCAACTAGAATATTCAGTTATGTCTGTGTATGTGTAATATAATGCATCTGTGTGTATTCATATGCATATGTCAGTTTTCATGCTGTTTGTTCTTACTATACTAACTCTTTTTCCAACACTTATCTGTTCTAGCTGCAACAGTAATTCCAAAAGTCCTTCTCCTATCAAAATTGGTGTGGCGGGCAACGATGGCTACATCAACTCTATATTGCGGCCATACGTTGAACAGTTCTCATCTAAGTCTCCTGACTGGCAACACTATGTCAGATTTCTAGTCATTCCATTTGGTAAGTACTTCTCTATTGTTTACTCACTGATGGGGGTGAATGTTAGACATGCATGTATTTTTTTTTTAACACAGTGGAAGCTAAATAATATGGCTTTACCCACATTGACATTAACTACATATTTGAGGGCAAGGCTGTTCTCAACTAAAGCATTGTCTATTATTGTATCCCTTTGCTTTTCATCTCTTGAGGAGATTGATAAAATATAAATTAACCCCAGTAAGATTTGAACATGGAACATAGAGTAAATAAATATTGATTTCTAATATGTGCACAAAGCTTCATTTGGGTAAGGAGAGTAGTATTGTCAATCCTAACATTCCCTAACATACCCAAGTGGGTACTTATTTTATCAATTTCAGAAGAATGAAAAACAAAGTCTACCATAGCAGAAATTTGAAATCATAATGGAAACCTGTGCTTGTCCCTCTATCATACTTTAGCCTTTCAACACCTGGCATGAAACCACCTGTCTCCATTTTGCGAGTTACATGACAACCTTGCTAGTTCCAGTGCCAAGATAAAAAAGCCCCCAATACACTTTATAAAGTGGTTAGCATTATGAAAGGCATCCGGTCATAGAGACCAGGCCAAAGCTGACATTGGAGCTTGACACAGCCTTGTAGCTTACCAAATCCTGTCACACTATCCAACCCATGCCAGTATGCAAAGTGGACATTAAATGCTGATGAATGTAAATGAACATAACTAAATGTCACTATACCATTGCCCTATCAATTCTGCCAGTCTCCTTAAATATTGTGAAGTATTTATGGTCTTATATCTATCATTTCTGCCACACATCACTCCTCATTGGAAGTGAATAATAATTATGAAGGGGACAGAAATGATGATGATGAAATTTGACTAGATATAGGGTTATGCTTTATAAGAAGGGAGGTGTATAATAATCTGGATCTACATCAGTATTTTAGTAGTTCTTGTTTCATTAACAGCTTTTATCTCCACCTTTTGACCTCAGTGAAATTTGAACAGAATCCACAGGGACAAACCTCAATACTTTTGTTAAATTTAGTATCAGATTTTAGTCTTCATCAATTTACATCAACAAAAGATATATGCATCCACACACACACACACACATGCACACAATGGGCTCCTCACAGTTGCCATCTTCAAATTCTACATAAAAAGTATTGGTTAACCCATGAGGGTATGGTTCATGACATATGCCCAAAGTATCATAGAGTGGAATGAAACCGAGGACTGTAGGTGTGAAGTGATCTTAACTACAGAGCCATGCCTGATTAAGCAAATCTTTAATCAAAAGTATTCCAGTCATGACTATCTCACCTTATTTTTTTCAGGATTCGTATACCCAAGACTACATTATCCTATGTATCTTGTTTTAAGGTAGTAACATGTGATTTGAGGGAAGTCTGGGTGCTACTTTCTTTCTATCTGAGCATGCAATTATAGAGACACTTGCCCCCACTGATTCTGGTAAGTTTGGATGATGAGAATGGCTCTTAATTTTCCTTTTGTCTTTCTCTTTTTCTAGGTGCTAGTTCAATTGGAAAGTATTTAGCTAATATTGATTCAGTGTACAGTTCTTTATTTACTGACAACTCCTGGAAGGAAACTTTTGAGAAGTCAGAAAACCAGAAATTAGGTAAGTCCTTTCTGTCTCGTGTAATGTTTTCCATCTGAAGTTGTAACATCTACTGCTTTAATGTAGAAACAAGGTGGTCATTTCAGTTTAATACTAAGACTGACAACTCAATCTGCACTATTGATGTCTTCTTGTGGGGAATGAGGTAGGGGAAATGAGCTTAGTCACTGGAAGAAGGGCAAAACTTTTTTTTTTTTTGCTATTTGGTCTCCAAGAAGAAAGTAAGAAACCACATTTGTGAGTTGCTGCAGGAAGCAGTTGTCCATCATGATACCAAATTATCCTCACACTACAGAACCAGTCTGAATGTTTGCACCAGAACGGACACTGCTAAAGACACTGAAATACCAAGTGATGGTTGTGTTTTGGGCCGTACACTTAATTCTACATGTTTTACTTCAAGTACCTCTATGAAATGAGTACCAGATCATCAGGAGTTATTATACCTGTTAACCACAAAAGATGTGTGGGCTTCTTCTCATGTTTTGATGTGCAACGTGAACTTTGTAAACAAAAGCTTATTCAGTGTTGTTTGTTTCCAGTTTACCATGTAACTATGTCTGGGAAGTGGCTCAGTAAACTACAGATTAGTGCTTTGCATGGAAACAGTGGCGACAGAAAGAGCATCCAGCCATAGAAAATCTGCCCCAATAAATTTTATCTGACCCATACAAGCATGGAAAAGTAGCTCTTAAAAAGCTGATGTCCTTTCCAGGAAGCAACATTGCCTCTCCATTTAATGCTATAAAACTGAAGTAGCCAACCACATCCAGCCCAAATATTCTACATGTTGAGATCCAACCTCTCTCACCTACCCTACAATGTCATTCTAAAAGTAAACAATTACATCAGCAAAATTTTGAAGCTATGAGATAATGCACAATTAATTTAAAGCCATGTGAATAAATAGGCATTACACTTGACAAAGTGATCTGCATGCTGAAGGGTTAAGAATTCTTTGACAATTAGCAAATATTTTTACATTACATTAACTTAATGATGTCTTAGTACATTCATTACCCTTCAGCTTTACAAGTTACTTTCATTGTTTATGCATAACTGGTCATACTTATATTTCAGATTCACAAGAAATATACAACCGCATCTCCAAGTACATGAGCAATGCCAACTACCTCCTCCCAATAGCTATCGGAGAAGCTATGGTCACCTACAAAGGCAGAAAGTAAGTATCATGTATTGACCACTTACTCTGATTTTATTATCTTCAGTCTGTTTCTTCCACTATTCTTCTTTGAGACACAGTAACACACAGACATATGCAGACAGTACAAAAGTGATTAAGTATATTTATTCCTACATGCGCACATCATTTTATATATATATATATATATATAAATTGTAGATCACCTCAACCACGAGCTAGCATACACTGGTGCTTACAATTGTCAAGTATTACCTCTAACATTTACTTTATATATATATATATATATATATATATGTAGATGGTTGCTTAACTGGCCAAAACTTTGAAGTCACCATCAACAACATCCTTGTATAAGAATAATAAATTTGTATTCTACAAAAATATAGAGTAACCCATCAGATTAATGTGAAATTGCTTTTATTATAACTGAACATAAAAGCAAACTATATATATGTATATATATATATATATATATATATATATATATATATAT
>NC_068991.1:22724272-22725143 GCF_001194135.2 Octopus bimaculoides
GTTATAGCAGTACGTACGTTTCGTACAAGCTCCATTTATTCATGTGGTGAGAACACCACAGAATGTACAATGAAAATGTATTCCTCAGCTTGTACGAAACGTACGTACTGCTATAACCTATTGAATTTTTGTTGCTTATCTTCAAATTTTTATTCACCAAATCTCTTGATTTTGTTTTTGGTTTTTATCCTACCAAATTTTGGTGCCTCAAACATTTTAAGTACCACGTTTAATCTTTTGATTAAATCTATATTATTATATATTTTTATATATATATATATACATATATCTTTGTACTTGTTTCAGTCATTAGACTGGGGCTATGCTGGGGCACTGCATTGAATGGTTAATCAGATAACTCAACCCAATACTATTTTTAAATCTGATACTTCAGTCCCTTTTGCCAAACCACTAAGTTACAGAGTCATAAGCACACCAACATCAGTTATCATACATATGTACGAATGATGCACTTCTGCAGTTCCCAGCTATCAAATTCACTCGCATGACATCAGTCGGCCCAGAGCTCTAGTAGAAGACACTTACTCAAGATGTTATGTAATGGGACTGAACCCAAAACCCAGCCCAGTACAACCATACAACCATTATATAATTATTTGTTCGAAGATGATAATTCATTCTCACTTTCTAATTTCTTGTTACATATACAATTATTCAGTCAGTAGTCCCTGATACACTAGCCTCTAAAGGATCACACATAACAAAAAGTTCTAAATAGCATGAGTTTACTTTCAGATATACTCATTAGGTTATATTCTTTTTGTATTACCTGAAATAGAATACCCGCATATCTATTAATCCCCAAAAACTGAAATATATATATATATGTGTGTGTGTGTGTCATTTTTAT
>NC_068991.1:22725153-22731941 GCF_001194135.2 Octopus bimaculoides
TTGCTGAGTTTTTTTTTTTTTTTTTTTTCCTTTTTAATAGTATAAAATATTTATTAAAGATTCTTTTTCAATACGATTTGACTGAGCCTTCCCCTGTCTGACCAGCTCCAGTTCATTTGTATGAGAAATGCTTTTATTAAATCTGACACACCTGTATAATCTTTGCTTTTATTACAGTTCATGGAATATTTTACATTATAACAGTTTCCCCCCACACACAGAAAAGTAGAGTAGTTAAGATTTTATTTTGGGAGGAACCCTATTCCCATCTTATAACATGTATATGCAGGATGTTTTATCTCAAGTTCAAGTCCATACACAACGTGGTTAATAGATCGAGTAGTAAGATTGTGTTTAGATAAAATATTAGGTCTAGGTATAGACGTGTGGTTGAGAAGTTCCCTTTGTTATCATGTAGGGAGTGTAATGTTGTGTGATGACCTCCAGTATGTGTGCTTGTGTGTGTGTGTAAACAATTAGGACCTGGGCAGCTCCCCAGCTGGCCAGATCCTATCAGACTGTGCAATCCAGGTCATCATGAATAGCAGACATTAAATGATGATACACAAAATGATGTAACTGAATTATGTAATCATAAATTATTTCGTGTAATTGTCTTAAGCATGTATATAAGTGTACCATGATTAACTTATATATGTAATAAATATTACTATATTTTTCTCTGATATTCTCAAGTGCAACATAGTGCATATGAATGATGTTTCAGGTGCATATTATACAGTTGTGTGGTGAGAAGCAATGTTACTTAGCCAGGTATGTAGTATAGAAGATGTATAGGTGGAATATTTGTGGCAGACTTAATTGTGTAAAAGTGTCAAATTGCAGAGGACTCACTCAGATATGTACATAGGTTTCAAACATTTCATACAACTGAATTGACTCTGTATAGAGATGCTCATACCTGTAACATATTCACTTCATTCTTTTTTCATATTTTCACAATTTTATTTCTTTTTGTTTTCTTTTTTTGTTTCTTTTTAATGTCCTTTGATAACTAATTTTCTATTAATCTCAAATTAGCCCATGATTAAGGAGTCTACCTGGAATTGCCCAGAATATACACAATTTTAAACAATCACCAGTGTGGTAGTCCAAAGAAAGCAACTGCCCATCTCAGCATTTTTAATTGAAGATCACCAAATTGCATTTATTACAGAGACAGTATATCAGGGGTTTCTACAGTCACTGAGCCAATGAGCACTTACTAATCATTATTAATTAATCCAATTGTCTTCATTATTGGGATTTTTTTTTTGTTCTTCCTTTCTCTCTCTCTAATCTGGGCTTCCCTTCTTTGCCTGACTCTAGACTAGCCAGATCATCAAGTGTGCAACCTATGAGGCAAGATGGATTCTATTCCCACCATCACTCCACTGCTACCAGGTAAACGACATGAGGTGAAACTGTCACTGTCCTCACTGAATCAAGTTTCCCTTATGACTCTGGGCATGAATGAACCAACACCGTACCACACATACACATGCTCCCATACATAAAACTACACTCACCTCTCTCCCACACACACACACACATAAATTTTCACACACGGTGTTTCTTTGTTGTGTGTAATCTATACAACATAGTGTGGTAGCACTTTAACCTATTAGTCAATTTGTGCGTGTGCATGTGTGCGCATGTGCAGGGCCTTATTTAAACAAGACCCAGCATGGAACTGCATCTCACTAAATTAGCACTGTAGTTGTTAGGCACCCCGTAAACTCTGTTGTTGTTACTGTCTAAATCATTATTATTATTATCACCTTCATCAATGCCATTATCATTATTATTATTATTATTGTTTTCTCTTCCCTCTTTCCCAATGATCTTAGACTAGTGTTGTTTACCTGGAGTTCCCACATATTTGTACCTGTGCCACACCTGTAGTAACTTCTACCTTCAGTGCACTAATTCCCTTCATTAGACTGTAGTAAGTCATTGGTGTTTCTTAGATTCTTAACTTCTAGTCTGTCTGTGTGTCACTCTTTTGTTGAGCTATGCCACCAGCCTTCACTTGATCCTCAACATAGCTACTGTCTCCTTCAAAATGAAATGGATTGATTGTCTTCCTGGAGGTAACAACTCAGCCTCCATCACCATTATGGATATTGACACCCTTGGAAGTTGTTAGAGACTTGGTGATAGCAGGCTGAGCTTCTAACTCCAGTCTCTTGACACTTGAATTAGGCTGTAACCTTATTTCCAATGGAGAGAGAGACATTGAAGGCTATTTTAGTAACTTAATCATATAGTTTTATAACAGTGACCTTTCAGTACTTGTTGACTTATTACTTAAAACATATCAGTTTTTGACAATATAATGTCAATTAAAAAGTGTATTATACTGACAGCTTAATAGGATAGTATTGTAGTTCGCTTGAAGCATTGTGTATTGTTTGTAAAGAATAAAAAGTTTTGAATGGTACAACAATGCACTATAATACAAAAAATTGACTATATACTTGTTGTAATTTAGTTATCTATAGTCTGATGATATTTCAGAATACAATTCCTTCTTCAGATATTCTTAGATGGAGTCTCTGCTATAAACAGCTTAATGTTGATTATGGTGAGGGATTGTATGGCCTTTTACGTTTCGATGTGAAGTGGGTAATATTTTAGCTACTTCATACTGACTATGGAAGATGCTAATGCATTATTATTGACTTGGGAGAGGAAATTGATATATTGCTTAATCTTGACAATGAGGGGCTCATTATCATCAGTTAACATCCATGTTACATGCTGGTATGGGTTGGATAGTTTGACAAAATCTGATGGGTCCAAGGACTGCATCTTATCCTAATGCTGGTTTCTATAGTTGGATGCCCTTCCTAACACCATGAATGTATAATGGTATATTAATGATTATGGAGAGGAAATATGTTAACAACTGAGAAGTTTATAAATTGAGGGAAGTAGTTTGGTATGGTAATGTTTATTAGAGAAGAAATTTTTGATAGCCTAATGCCGACAATGGAGAAATGTGTGAACAAGAGTTTAATGTTCACTTTCTTGAAGTGGTGGGGTGGAATGTTGACTGAAAATTAGAAATATAATGAAAACCTGAAGTTAACAGTCAAAAGTGAATAGATTGACTGTAAAGAGGGAATATAGAGATAGTTTAATGCTGAATGGCAAGGAATATGTTGACAGTTTAATGCTGATTGCCAAAGAATATGTCTACAGTTATATGCTAAATGTCAAGGAACATATTGACAGTTTAATACTGTCAAGAAATATGGTGACAATTTAATAATGACTAACAAGGAATATGTTGACAGCTTAATACTGACAAGCTAGTATGTTGACAGCTTATATTATACAGCAGGACAGTTATGAAGAGGTTTTATATTTTCTATCCACATCAACACAAATGTTTTTTTTTTCTTTTCCATTTGAAAGCCATTTCATTTTGTTCCATTGATTTACATGTTCTGATAAATACACAATTTGCATCACAGTTTTAATAATTTAAATGATGCTTAGGGTATTTTTCACAAAATTCAATTTCTCAGCAATTAGGAAGCTGAAATATTGGTTTCAAAAGAAGGCAACACACTTTTTTTTATTGTTATTTAAGTTAATATTTTAGTTTGAATCAGTTTTGATATTTTAGCATGTATGTTTAATTTGTTCCATTTATGTTCTTTCTGCATTTTTGTAGTTGTTTAGACAAGCAGGTATATTTTGGCTGAAATATGCATCAGCAATTTTCTGTATATCTTATTTTACATATCCATATATATATATATATATATATATATATATATATATATATATATATACACACACACACACATACACACACATATATATATATTTAGTTCATATTTTCAAAAATTATTTTCATAATTTTAAAATTCATTGATATTAATTTAAAATAAAGAAGCTATTATTATTATCATTATCATCACCATCATGTTCATTCATGTTCAGTTTGGGTGATCCAAATGATTGCAAGATATCTTGTCATTTGTTTAAATTTTCTCTTTAGTTAAAAAAAAAAAAGGTAGCTATATTTATCTAGATTTATCTGAAGAAATTTTATTCATATCTTACATATGTATCACTATATTGACCAGACTATCAGATGTTATACACCACTGATCACAATGCACTTCTTTGCATTGGTGTAGCTTTCAGATAATGTCACTCTGCTGGTTAGGCAGGCAGATAGGCAAGCAAGGGCAACCTCCCTTTTGACTGGAACACCAATCCATTACAAGGTTACTCATTTACAGCTGAGTAGACTGAAGGAATGTGAAATGAAGTGTTTTGCTCAAGAACACAATGTATTGCTGTTCTGGGAATCGAAACCATGATCTTGTGATTGTGAGTGCAACACCCTAACCACCAGGCTATGCACATTCTCTAATGTGTGTGTGTGGTGCAAAGAAGGGGACAAGCTCTATGGAGTGGAATGAGATCAGTGTTGTTGCAAAATTCAACTTCTACTGAAGATAAATTTAACTGGAAAAGGATTCCTGAAAGTTGTTGATTGCCGGGTGCGGGATTTGAGTGAAGTCTTTACTGTGAAATTTGTTGGATGAGACATATTGGAAGAGAAACAAATCAGAAAATAAATAAATAAATAAACTGGGACTGATAGAAATTCATAGATTGCAAGGTATTAATGGTGGCTTTGAGAGATAAGGGTTGATTCTATGAACATTAATACAAACCTCACTAGAAACATCAATAAATATCTATTTACTAACAATATCTAGAGTAATTTTGCTTGTAGATAACAAGTATGTATCTAAAACCATAAAATGGGAAAATGCCTGTTTTTCTTTGGTCATTTTACTTTGATAATTTTATGGTTCATTATGATACAAAGGTCAAATTGGTTTTTTGAAGGCATGAGATTTTATGTTCCCAAATATATGTTTCTAAATGTATGCTCCGTCAATAGTTATAAGGGTTGTAACTCAAATGGAATCTGCTAGTTGTTATTGAAGTTGTTTGGTTAATGAAGATTGCTAAAATGGATAATAAAACCCAAAATGCTCTGTTTACTTATTGTTTACTTCAATTTTTCCTAATGTCATACTTGAAATTCACTAGGTTCCACCACTTTGGCTTTTCATTTTTCTGAGATCCATAAAATAAGCACCAGTAAATACTGGGGTTGAAATCACTGGAGCCCAACACCCTTTCAACCCTTTTTTTTTTTTTTTTTGCCAATGTATAAAATTACAGCCGTTGTGATCTATTATTCCTTTCTGTGTATATATATGTATTTGCTCTTTGATTTT
This sequence comes from Octopus bimaculoides, assembly GCF_001194135.2. Taxonomy (NCBI): domain Eukaryota; kingdom Metazoa; phylum Mollusca; class Cephalopoda; order Octopoda; family Octopodidae; genus Octopus; species Octopus bimaculoides. The sequence goes on from NC_068991.1 coordinate 22,730,433, forward strand.
TTTTCACTGGTTTTCATTCACGGACTGCAGCCATGATAAAGTACCACTGTCAAGAGTTTAGCTTTGAATGTGGTATGACAGTATTGCTTATTGATTCCTGTACTTACTTCAACCTGGTACTTATTTTATAAATCTCTTTTTGTTGTTGAGCCGCTAAGTTATAAGACATAGAAGGATACTAACATAAATTACTGCAGTTCTTATACCATAAACACACACACACACACACAAAATTAGTTTCTAAACAGTTTACCAAATTCCACACACAAGTTCTTAGTTAACCTGAGTTATAATAGAAGATATTTGACAACCACTCAGTGTGGTCTCAAAATGTCATAACCATATGGCGATGAAACAAACTTCTCAACTACATAGCTATTTCAGTTTTAATGTAGATTCTTCTTTCAAAGTTTTACAAACATTTATATTTTTTCCACTCTCTCTATTCTTGTCCTTTCAAGGATATCTTTTGGTGAAGTAAATTTAATTTAGTCTATGTAAAATTAAGAGATTGATTTAGCTTCCAATATGTTTATGTCTGTATCCTCTGTCTGACACTTTTTCTACAATTTTCTACTTCCAGCAGTGATGAAGAGTCAACACAAATATTTATTCCTTTCATCAGTGTAAGTAAATCTTTTGGTTTATGTGTTCCAGACTCTAACACTTTTGTCTCTGTCCTTATCAGCCTTTTAGACACACTCATATATGTGCATAAATGGGTCCTCTGTTAGCATTGACAATGTGTATTGCAGTTGTTCAGCCAACGACACTATTTAACAGATACATGTGCTCTTAACATAATCTTCAAGCAGTGTCAACATGTTATTGTAGCAAAGCTGGACACTTGGAATTACAGGTATACACCATGAAATGGGCGACACACACATTTCCACTTGCTCAATTTCACTCACACAAAGTTTGGATTGAGTGGATGCTATGATAGAAGACATTTGCCCAAGGTGCTGGGCAGTATGTCCAAAGTCAGGACCTCATGTTTACAAAGCAAACTTCCTAACTACAGGGTCATGTCTGCACCATTCATATGTGTGTGTATACATGTACACACACAATCATTTACATACATATCTCTGATAGTATTTATTTTTCTATTGCAGGAGGTGAAGATTGGTTCCCCTGATTATCTAAATGCATCAGGTAAGACTTTTGTCCTTCTTTCTTTCCTTAAATAATTTTTAAATCCCTTGAACACCCTCTTCACTCTCAACTAAATAGGTAATGCAATACATAGGGAAAACTCCAAAGATTGACTAACAGCATTCAGATCAGGCCTCCTGCTCTCTCCCACCAGTTGCAGAGGCCCTGCAAAGGTCATGGGTACTGCCTTTCCCTCTAGGTTGAAATATATATATATACACACACACACACATACACACATTTTATTTGTAATCCTGCACATACACACAGCCATTCCTGCACACTCGCACACACACACACACACACACACACACACACACACACACACACACACACACACACACACACACA
>NC_068991.1:22732273-22737181 GCF_001194135.2 Octopus bimaculoides
ACTTATTCTATCGGTCTCTTTTGCTGAACCGCTAAGTTACAGGGACGTAAACACACCAGCATCGGTTGTCAAGCGATGCTGGGGAGACAAACACAGACACACAAACATATATATATACATATATATATACATATATACGACGGGCTTCTTTCAGTTTCCGTCTACCAAATCAACTCACAAGGCTTTGGTCGGCCCGAGGCTATAGTAGAAGACACTTGCCCAAGGTGCCACGCAGTGGGAATGAACCCGGAACCATGTGGTTGGTAAGCAAGCTACTTACCACACAGCCACATATATATACATACATATATTGTGAGTAAATCATAAATCCAAAAGAGATGCACGCTCTAAGTTGTGGAGTAATTAGATAAAGATAATTATGGTTGGTCTCTGGGGTAGACCAGCCATAACTATCTTTAATTAATGTATATATATGTATATATATAAAGTATGAAGATATAGACATGTCATAGGTACCACAATAATATAATCTTAGTGTCATGTTGTACATACACTGAAATTTTATATATACTATAATGTAAAAGGTAGCAAAGAAAGGATGACAAAGGAACTTAGAAATTTATGGGGAAAATGATAAAACAACACAAACAAATGAAAACATTCAATCTCTCCTCAATTATCAGCTAAAAATTTTCAAAATTTCAACAGTTTCAAACCTTAATTGTTCCTGGACAGCATACCTTGATCCTGGCAAAGAGATAACACCTGATGTTAAGGATCTCCAGCCTTCATCAGGAGGTTAATAGGACTGCTAATACTATGAGTGATGAATAACATTATACATCCCAGCTTTAGCGGGAATTTTAAAATTTACTTTTCCAAGTCATCTGAAACCTTGAACCACTTTTTGCTGCAGTGTTTTTGTAAAATTAAACAGAAAAGCACACAATCCTTCAAAATATCATGAGAGCTGCTTTAAATAACATAGAAATAAATAGACATGTCATGTATTTGTATAATATAATTTTAGTGTATAAACTTTAATAATGCACTCAAAGAAAGAGGAACCTTTTTTTGTGTTTACAAGCTAAATATTGTTTGACTTTCCAGTAGATATCGAGGAGTCTGTGACCTGCCCAACACTGTCAGGTTCACCGCCATCTCAAGTGGCGCCAACAGAGAAAACCAAAGACGGGCATCACACTCCACCAAATTCACCAAATGTTAGCTTAATGTCCCCCAGCCAGAGGTAAGTGTTTTATGTTTGATTTAGCAGGTAAATATAGGCAGAGTTTTGTAATTTCATCTTTGTACTATGACAGATCCAGTTCACATGGCTGCTAGTATATTGTAAACAGTGCTTCAAACCAATGATTTCTTTGTTGATTTTATCATGCTTGCTACTACATTCATCCCCTCTGCAGGAGAAGTTATGTGTGATAGTGTGCTCTACTATCCAATAGCTCCACCTCTTAACTCAATGCTATGGTGATCTGAGGTGGATTGTGACTCATGTGTGAACTACTTAACTAACCATGGCTCTAACTAGATTTTGTCTGTTTCTTCATTTTCAAGTATTTATTTATTTCATGGTTAGATCAGTGCAGTTAGTGTACCTCTAGAATAATGCAATTGAATGGTGACTGGAAAAAGATGGACACAGAGAGTTTCCAGGGGGATGATATGTTGTGGTAAAGGATTTAACAGCGTTTAATACAGGAGCCTAGATGGGGAGGTAGGTTAGATAATAAGAGTAGGAGTACACACAGTTAGGAGAGATGAGTGAGCCTGGGGCACATTGTTGGAGATGACACAAGATTAAACAGCTCCAAGGATCAAAGGCCAATAGAAACGACAATGAAAAAACAATAGCACAAGTGTGGACCGGAGCTTGGAGTGTATTAATTAATGTTTGTGTCTGACCAGGCAAAACATTACTACTCTATTAATTAGTCTCTCAAACTGACAACAGCACCAGAATTTGTAACCATCTTATCCGTTTCCTGCAGAGTCTTCATTCTCTGTTTCTACAAGGAATATTCAACCACCATATGTTATACTCTATATTTTCGCAGGTTGAACTTTCATCTTTTGATGGCATTCTTGCCATGACCATCCCATTTTCTTTTTGGAGGAGGGTGTGTATTATATCTAGGACCTCGGTTCATGTGATTTGGGGACAGTAGTGTTAGAATTTTAGGGAGTCCTGACTGCTATGTCTATCAGGTTGAGCTATTATTGTGCTTCTATGTAAGCAGTGTACTTTATACAGCCTGATTGATCTGTAATAAGAATATTAGGCATTTAACTGTAAAAAAAATGTTCCACCAGTACAGTATACAAAATATTTTGAGTTTATAAAAGACATTCCTCTTGCTCATACTAAATAACAGTAACCAATGTTCCCTTTAAGCAGTGTGCTTGTGTGCACACACAAAGTTTTCAAGATGAAATCAAATTTCTTAAAATTGAAGATGGTTATTTGCATGAATGTGCATACACTTAGCAAAAACAGACAAAATTTGCCAACAAACAAATTTTTGTGCACACCCACAGCTAAAAATTAGGGGGAAACATTGGGAGAATAGCCTCCCTTGAATCTATTGTACTCTTGAGAGGTTATCTTATTAAAAGTCTTGAGTAAATGGTATATTCCTAAGACAATGTAGGGAGGAGTAGGAAAGATTTTTTTTTTAACAACTGTACTAGGAAACCTGCAAGTTCATTCAGTGAATGAACATAGAGGATAGTGATACATCTATTACTGGGTTATGATGGAAATGCAATGGTATTACTACACTAAATGAAGTTGATAGAGTGAGAGAACCGTATTGCTACAATTGAATGTAGTAATATAGCCACACTAAAAGAAGGAAGATAGACAAATATAACTTTCTTGAGGCAGGAGAAATAAAGTGGTGAGATACAGGGATAAGTGATTACACTTATAGCTGTAATGATATAGCTATAGTGGAAAAGAGATACCACCTTTTATAATTCTCTCGCTCTCTCTCTCTCTCTCTCTCTCTCTCTCTCTCTCTCTCTCTCTCTCTCTCTCTCTCTCTCTCTCTCTCTTGTTTCACATTTTTTGTTTTGAAGGACAAATGTCTGAAACATTAAGACACTCTCATTCTCCATCTGGAGCTTTAACCTAATATCATATTTGTCAAACTTTGTTCTCGTGTTATTCTTTTTATATATGATTTCATATCTTTACTTTCATGAAAGCATCAGGATTCCTGTTTTCTTTTAATTCTGATAGGTTCTTCTCTGTTCTTAGTATTCTATGGAGTGTTATCTTTACTTCTATGTCATCCCTCTCTATCTTACTTTTCCCCCTATCTCTTTATCTACATGCTTTCTATCATTCTTATTCCTCCCCCTTTTTTTCCTGAATGATGACACTTCTTTATAATTTCAGTTTTTTTGTTCCCCTTCTCTCCAGTCAGCAATCCGTGCCAGCATCTGCTGCCCTGCCTTTCCTCACAGCCACCACCCAGTCGTCAGAGTACATGGAGCTACAAGTGGAGTACTGGACTCTGGCTTCCAAGTCGGAAACTAGTGACAAAGATCGCATTAACAAGAAAGAGTCGAACAAGTGTTCACTGAAGACTGCATTCCGCTCCCTTCACGTCTATCGCCTTCCTCCAGCCCCCAGTGAGATGCCCATTTCTGCTGGTTTCTGCATGGGAGTCGTAACCAAGGAGAAGAAACAGAAAAGTAAGTTTTTAATTAAGGTTTGTGTGTGTTGGGGATGTCATGTACCATTGCATTGAGATTATCTTGTTGCACTTTGCGATGAGACACACAGATGCAGAGCGAAAGACAGTCAGTCAGCCATTTATTGTAATGTGAGAGTCGTAAAATATATGAAAAATTATATTTTACTTAGTGCAAACATTATCAGATATAAAACTGTGAAAAGGAAAACACCAGAGGAAAGTAGAGAGAGAGAGAAATAGAATAAACAGGATGAAAAAAAGAGAAAGAAATGGTAAATGGTAGTGGTAATGTATGTTAATTGTTTGTATTCATGGCAATGGTGATATTCATTTGTAGTAAATGGTAATGAATGTTGGTGACACATGCAGACTATACAGGCTGAATTGGCTGCCATTGTTCTCTCTTTCCCACTACCATAACTACCACCTGTTTTTCTTAATCTGAGTTACTTCCCTTAAAATGGCACAAATTGTGTGTGAGAATATATATATATGGTTAATAAGACAGAAGATGGAAGATATGAGAATTTTTATTAATCACTACAATTGTTTTGACCCATCTAGCAAAGATCCCTCATGAAATCAAAAATTGTTGTATCTTCCATCTTCTGTCTCTCATTAAGCATATACACAACGGATACTGTGAAAGTGATTGTGCTTTATCAATAAGCTACAAGGTATAAACCATTCATTTTATCATCTAGTATATATACATTCGATGCAGAAATTATTTTCTGCAAAGATATTTCCGGATTTAGCATGCCTAAACAAGGACTTTTGAATATTACCCTATATAATTAATAGAACCATGTGCACGCTCTTCACTAGTTGTTCCCAACTAGTACATGATTCTGGGAATTATATTTCTTTGACGGTCCATACTGATGAGAAACAAATATTTTCGGTAAGAAAATGTTAATTTCGGAACCTTGGTCTACGGATAAGTTTTGTATTTACCTTTGTAATTTTCATTAGTCTCGCCCGTATGTTTTTGCTTCGCTAGATTTTTTTCTTTGAGAACTATTCGGTGATCTTCTTCTAGCACATTGGCAGTCCACTTAGTGGTCTCTTTTATATATACATATACAATAATCCTTTTGAGATCACAGATAATTTTTTCTGAATCTCCTGATTCTTTTAATGTGCGAGTTTCCTGGTATTAAATTGATATTAATTAATATCTAATTTTTTACCCTACTATTTTAATTATATATATATATATATA
>NC_068991.1:22738540-22762216 GCF_001194135.2 Octopus bimaculoides
TTTTTTTTTTTTTTTTTTTTGTACTCTGTACCAGAATAAATTAAATAAAATGCTGGCTTTTACTCTACTGTTGTTGTCAGTGTGACAGTTTATTTATTTGCAGGTAATATAACCCAGGAAATAAACATTACCTTACCTAGTTTTGGAGATTTGCTTAACCAGTATTTAGCAGTAATCCCATGAATCCCAGTGTTCTTGAAGTAAACATCAGAGCATATACATGGCAGCTCCACTTGCTAGAAATAACAGCCAAATCTCCCTCAAATTGCATTTATCATCTTTAAAAAGAGAGATACATTACATAATATTGCCTAGACATGCCAAGTCTGAAAAATATAACAGTCTCATCATAAAAATTGACTTAAGGCTAAAAATCTAAAACATGTTGCCCTTCATCCCATTTGGATGTGTATACTGTGGTTTTACATGTGTGTGTGGTTATATATAGTTTTAATAAAATACTGGAAACATGGTATTTTATGCTTTACGAAACATACACATGTTTTAACAATTACTGCCGGGATTACATTATTGCTTGTTAAAACACAATATAATCTTGTTAATACATCTCTTCAGTATTTAATATTTTTTGCTTAACACTAAAGAGGTGAATTAACAAGATTATATAATGTTTCAACAAGCAATTGTGACAGTGATTCTCCAAAATATATGTATGTTTTGTAAAGCATAAAATACCATGTTTTCTGTATTTTATTTATATTATTATGTGACTCATATTCTACATACTAATCTATCCTGTGGTCTGATGCCCTTGGTCATACTGCACTGGAGTGTGGGACCTACTGCTGTGGCCAAACTTTGGTTCTGTGCCGCACTTCATAGCGCATATATATGAAATGGAAAATAACATATTTGAAAAATAATATAAAGATAAATCTCCCACATTGGAAGTCAGCTGGAACCATCTTCTGCTCTTGGCACCTGACTTCTCTCTACTTCACCCACCTTGGATGAGACTGAAGGGTCAATCCTTTTAGCTAAACCATGTTTGCTACATTTACCCACATTTCATAAACCAATGAGAGAGAATGATTTCATATTCAATAGAGATGACAATTAACAAATAATCAGGGAGCAAACTATCATAAAACTCCATGTATAATACACTTTTTTTCCTCATCAAAAGCAAGATTAAAATTAAGAGTATCTATAATGCTTAGGATTTAACTGAAAATTTTCTCTACCCACTTTTATTAAGAAAAAATGTATATTGTAATAAAGCGTTATGTATGTTGTTTGTTGTTTTTTTTACAGATCATTTTTATATAACAGTATAGATTATATAAAATGAAATCTTAATAAACTAAATTATTGGATTGCAGGAGATTTAGTTTCATTTGTGCAACGCTGCATATTACACATGATATTCTAAAATTTCTAAGACAATTTAAATCTCAACCCAAGATGCATATTATACAGGGTTATGTATTACACATGGGCTTTTATTGATTGTAGGAGTTCACAGGAAAGCTTTATTGTTATTGATACACATATAAGACACTGGTAATGAAAATAAGTTTATAGACTGGAGAGTAGAGAGGATCAAATTGATAGAATATAGAACAACAAAATAAGCTGTGCGTTGGTAGCTCACTGCATTGTTTATGACCTGTTTGTTCCTACCCTAAGGCTGCTATATACATGCTGTATAAAGGTGCCTTAGGGTAGGAACAAATGCTGCTATAAACAGTAGCATTGTAAAACTGCTGAGTGTTATGTTACTTTGCTTGAATAGGGTATCACTTTATTTTGGGTGGATTTGAATGCAGAACTGCAAAGATTATTCCTTGTCTCTGTATTTTATGAGAATGTTGGTATCTTAAAGAACACTTAATAGACTAGAGTATAGTTCACTTAATCCTTTGAGATCATTTTCTCTTGTACTGACTTGATTGGAGTCAAGCAGCACAACGGTTATGGTAGTGATATTAAAAACAAACAGTTTTGAATCTTCCATTTAAAACTATATAGCATTCTTATTATATCAGTTATTTGGAACATGTATAGCTGACTAGCAATAAACAGTACATTCTTAAACATACATTATATACATATCAATATAAAAGCACATCTGAGAGAGATTTGCTTGGTGATGAACCATCATTTAACATCTAATTTTCCATGCTTGCATGGGTCAGAGTGAATTTGTTGAGGCAGATTTTCTATAGCTGGATACCCTTCCTGTTGCCAATTTTCACCTGTTTCCGAGTAAGGTAATGTTTTGTCATGGAAGACTGGAAACAAGCAACAGCAATGATGCTTGTTTACACACATCTATCACATGATGTCCAAACAAGGCTACACACATGCATATATGATAGGCTTCTTTTAGTTCCCATCTACAAGATCCATTCATACATTCATAAGGCTTTGGTCAGCCCAGGGCTATAATAGGAGACACTTGCCCAAGATGCCATGCAGTGGCTGAACAATAAAGAAATTTTCGTGAAGGAAACTTCTTAACCATTTGGGCCATGCCAGCACCCATTTTCACATTTAGACATAAAACTTGGAATTAATCAAGAAGGAAATGAATGTAATACTTGAGCCTCTTCCAAAGACAGTATTGCAAGCAAAAGATATCTAAATTGCTTTAGACATTGTTTGCAATACCTCCTCATAAGGAATAATTATTTCTTACATTTAATACCAATTTACAATTCAGAAATGTATTGAGAAAGTGCTTGAGTAAACCCATTTTATAACTGGTAGTTGATTTTACAAAAATGAAAGGATTAAAAGTTAATCAGGACCAGTGCTTTGCTGTATCTGCCCATCAGCCACACTATTTTTATCCATACAATATATACTATAATCATAGTAATAATGTTTTCTTTATAATCATAATAACTATAGGGATTGATAGTGTTGATGCAAGATCATGAAATTGTAAAGAAGGGAAAATACAGTCAACCTAGGCAGGTTTCAAACATAGAGGGACGTAACTAAATGTAGTAAGGCATTTTACAACCCATCTAGAAATTAGGCCTTCTGCTATACTATGCCAATAATAACTTTCCAATGTAGGCACAAAGCCTGAAATAGAAGCAATAAGGTTAGTCAATTTCATCACACACACACACAGACGTGTACTAATAATGATTATGATTAAGTGTATATGTTAAAAATGTTTTATATGTAACGTTCTGTTATTTCAGTTATGCGAATTGGGAAGAAATCCAAAGATCCAGAGTCCAAAAGCCAGGTGATAGATGGTATTAGTCGACTGATTTGTACATCAAAGAACCACAACTATACACTTAAAGGTAATGACCTTCTACATAACATTTTTCCACTGACTCGGAACATCTTCCTGTCCTACTGGGCTTATAAAAATTAACCAGTTTCTGTCATACTATTAACCCTTTAGCATTCAGATTATTCTGTCAAATGTAATACATATTCATTCATATTAATTTAAAGTAATCATGCATTATCTTGTAGCCTTGATATTTTGATAATGTTATTACTTATGTTTTGAATGACATTGTTAGGTAGATGTGAAAGGCCAGATTGATCTAGTTTGAACATAAAACAGGGAGAAAACTTTAAACTGGATTAAATGCTAAAGGGCTAATAATACAGAATTAGCTGATTGTTCTTGTAAACAAAGGGATTGTTTCTTCATATGAAGAGTAGATTGTACAATCCTTGCACACAGTGTGACGTTGCAAGGTAGCAACATACGAGTAATGAGAGTGACCAAGTGAGAGAAAGTGATGATGGCTACCTCACAGATTAATAACTAGGTCGTACTTCCTTATTGTTCTGAAAATATTGCTCTCATTTGTTGCAACGAGACACAAATGTCCATTACGTCAGGGAAGATAAAATAGGACATTTGTGATGTATGAGATGTGAAATTGCTTCAACTGATGGTTGGAACTGATCTTGTATCTTGCTACATGTGCATTGGAAATGTTGACTCATTGACAGAGTTGGTGGCCATCTCTTCAAATAAATGTTACCGGTTTGCTTCAAATCAGTTATGCCTGCTTTTTTGGCTTTTAATTTTAGTGAGACCAATCTAGGTTCATTAGCCTCTATGTTCTCTCTTTATTAAGACTGTAGAATGAGGCTTGAGGGAGATTTAGCTGTTTTTTCTAGCAGGTTGAGCAAACCACATAAATTCCCTCATTGACTGACTCATTTCTTCATTAGTTTTAACCATAGAGGTAGTCATCTTCATTTCGACACTATGCAAGTATGGACTCACATGACTAAGTGGTTTAGTTCATTTGGCAGCCATAAGATCCTGGGATCAATCCCACTGCGTAGCATCTTGGATTTAACCTAAGCCTTGTAACTGAAATTAAGTAGACAGAAACTGTGCAAAAAGCCTGTATCTGCAATACAAATGTCCAGCCTTGTCACATTGTGTCATGCTAATTTTACCAATGAATTACATTGATGGTACACATGTCTGAGGAATACCCAGCCACTTCACATACTACTCTAATGAGTAGCTCATCCAATTGATCCAAACATTCTGAGTTCAAGTTCCTCCAAGGTCAGCTTTGTCTTTCAGCCTTTCGGGGTCAATAAAATAAATACCAGTTGAGCACTGGGGTCGATGTAATTGTCTTACTCCCATCCTGAAATTGCTGGCCTTGTACCTAAATTTGAAACTATTATTATTATTATTATTATCAATAATATTAATGTGCTAACTTTTTATTTTTGTACGTACCTGTGTTGTGTGTCACACTTCAAAGTAGCAAAGCAAGGGAGAGGAAGACAGAGAGGAAGAAAGAGAGAGAGAGAGGGAGTGAGAGAGAAAGAGTGTGAAAGAGACAGTGAGTGGTGACAATATATACACACACATATATATGTGTGTGTGCGTATGCGTATGTATATATGTATGTATTTTGCATATTCATGTGCTTGCATGTCCGTGTTTGTGTATTTTTTATGTATGCGTGTGCGTGTGTTTGTATATGTATGCACCTCTGCCTCCTTGTGTGTGTGTGTATATATGGTCATGTGTTTCAGTCTCCATTTGCATATGTGTGCTTGTCTGTTCATATAACCTATGTACCTATCCGTCTGTATGTTGATCTGTTTATTTTCATATCCATATGCTTACATACATGGGCATATACACATATATACCCACGTTTTCTGTGAATTTTTCACGGGTCCAGCTAGTTATTATTATTATTATTATTATTATTATTATTATTTTCTTCCTCTTCTTTTCCAGTTGTGGTTGATGGTGTGGAATGGACTGGTGTTAAGTTTTTCCAGCTCTCATCACAATGGCAAACACACATAAAGAATTTCCCTGTGGTCATTTTCTCTTACCAGGAACCTGCTTGAAACTGTCTGACACCTGCTGGGCAGACGTAGGTGTTCTATCATCATTGAGTGCTGCCTACTCATCCACCCGCATCCCATAGTCTGCCAAAAAGGAATCTCGCAGCTTTATCATGCTCTAGTTGCCAGTACTAACAATGATATTTTTTTTTGTCTGTATGGTTATTCAGCTGCATTCAGTTGATACCACTTCATTGTTAGTAGTAATTTGGTTGCCAGTGACCCACTGCTTACCAGCAGCAAATTCTACACCCAGCTGACCTTCAGGTCTTCACACACACACACACACACACACACACACACACACACACACACACACACACACACACACACACACAAACAAAACCTGGCCTTTTAATCTTTAGAAAACTTTTGGATTGCAAAAGAAGTAGAGTGTGGGGGGAGGGTATGTGGAATAAGTAACCATCTCCCATTGGTGTGTTTTGTTTCCTATGTGACAACAGTAGCTGTCTTTCCACTTAACTCCTGTCTCTGCAGTTAATTTCAACTGTCTTTAATACAGGGCTTAATTAATCTTAGCTGTACTTTTCAGTCAATGGTTACTTGAAGCAGTATGTAATCACAGTAAGAAATGACTTCTTCCATCATTTTCCCCACCATACGTCATCTTTAGTCACTACCAAACATCTCATTGTGGACAATCCAATATGTAAACACATACCTGTATACCTACACACACACACATGCACGCACAACTACATATACACATGCATGTAATGCATAAATCTACATATTTACAAATGTACATACATAATTATAGATGTACATATATATTGACATACACACATACACGTATATTAAAACAAATATAAATACATACATAAATAAACATATATATTTACAAACAAGAATACAAGTATACACATGCTTACAAAGCACACAGATACATAAACAAGTTTAATTTTCACAAGTATGAAACCTGTATAAGCTTTAAATCAAAAACAAATGTTTGGTTGAAGTTGTCTAATTTCTGTAAGATCTGTGCAGCTACTTACATTGTCGACCCTTCCCGTATCACCGCTATTGGCAACACTATTGGATGTTGTGTCAGCTCAATGTCACTCTGTATCTTTCCATCATTCCTTGATGGTAGTTTTCTCCTTTCCAAACAACAAAAAACAAAAAAATTGTAAAACGAAAACAAATTATATAAAACCCCCTCTGATTCTATGGTTGTTCTCTCTGATGCTTGGTCAAAGAATTGTCCTGCCTGTACATATATAATAGAGCAGGTATAAATAACATTCACAGCACTTCTTTTCTTATTTGTTCGTTCTTCAATAGCGGACACTGACTTTCAAAGATGCTGAGGATATTTTGGTAGACGTTTTATAAGCGCGTGTGTTATAGAAATATCAAATCCAATTGGAGCAGAGTTGAGTCTCATCATGGTGTAAATTTTGTATCCAGTGTTGCTGCTAAATAGTTTTTTCTCTCTCTCTCTCTCTCTCAAGCTCAATGTGATTATTTTTTACATGCTTCCTCTTTATTTAGCAGAAGACAGGCAAGCTCTTGAATTCTTCCAAGTTAGAGAAAATTTGGGGTTAGAGACCTCTGTACATGTCCAGTTTCCCTGTCTCCTTATTTCAACTTCTTCATCCTCTGAAGAAATTAAACATTTTGTTGTTGTTCGTTTATTTTTTGTTTTTTTTGTTTGTTTTTGTTTTTCTTGTTCCAGATGAAACTTCAAATAAAAGTCAATCAACAGATGTAATCCAGATGAATAAATTGATATTTTTCATAGAATTTCCCCTTTTTTCTTATCTCTCTATATATCCATCTATTCCTATATATATCTATATATATATATATATATATATATATATATATATATATATATTGTCATAATTTAAATTTAAATTTCCTGTGGTGATGGGGGTACTGATTAGCTATTTAATTGCTGGAAACATCTTTTTTTTGATTTCACCATTAACATTTTTGTTTTGAAAGTCTTTGATGATCAATTTAAATTTTTGTCTCTCTTCTCACCAACTTTTATGTTACAAGGACACCATTTGAAAGGAATCACTCTGCCATTTCAGCTCCTGTATGCTTTATAGAAAGTGAAAGTGTGTGTGTGTGTGTACATATGTGTGTGTATGTAGAGGTACATTTGGATTTGCAAATGAGAGAAAATAGTATTCACAACAATTAGAATGTAGTCTTGAGAGTATAATCATTTATTTGAAAATGAAGTCTCAACTTTACATAAATGAATGTGTGTGCGTGTGTTTGTTTTTATGTACAAATGGAAGAAAGGGTACTCAATGCATATAGTTTATTTACTGAGCAATTCATCAGCTTCCAAATATATATATATATGTATAAATATATATATATATATACACACATATGCATGCACAAACTTTTTAATCCAACTTAACGCTCAGTGGTCAAATACGCACACCAACACATATCCAGAACTGTTTCAGTTTAATTTAACATCCTCAATATCCTGGACAATACCCTCTGCCCTACTAAAACTATACAGAACAGGCAGATAAAAATGGGGTTGCTGAGTGCACTCAACACTCGTGGTATATATATATATATATATATATATATATATATATATATATATATATATATATATATATATATATATATATATATATATATATCCAGCACATGTTAGTACCAAGAGTGGAGTGTTGTGCTGCAGTTTCACACTCACCTGATTACCTACCTGCTACAGCTGTGACAATCTTCTTTTCCACCTGCCTCACACCTTCAGCACCTACTTACTGGATTCAGTCTTTCTTATGCAGTATTACTGCATCAGTTTTCTTTGCCGAGAAAGAGAGGCCTTGGAATGGGGGGGGGCGGTACATAAGCAGTATGAGCTTCTTCATCCATGCGCCCAAACTCTGTATATCCGTTGCCTCTGTTCACCACACACAGAACTTCCCTGAACAATCAACCTCTCTTCATAGCATTGCTTCGCACCTGCACTCTCCTCTCTCTTGTAACTATCTAACAACTGTGATAATGGCTTTTCGCTTATTTTACAATGAATTCATTTCACCCCCACCTTGCACCTTACATTGTCTATCTGATATTGACTCATGTCCTCACCCTCACTGCCCTTACCACTATGCTCACACAACTCATTCAGACGACCACAACCATTACTGGTATTACCATCATACTGTCAATGTTTGATTTGTTCACCTTTTTTCTTCTCCAATTGAAAAGTCCTTTCCATTTGACTATATTACTTCATAGCAGTTATCACAACCTATTTTTTACTTTCTACAAACCTTTTACTATAAGTTAGACAAGCACAAACATGGCAGTTTTTATGTTTCACTATCCTATCCTTCTGCCTCCCCCTATTTTACCTATATACATACACACACACATGCACATACATACTCCTCTCTGTATTACTTCCTATTTATCTTTTCCCCCAATTTTGTTCTTTCCTTCTCAGTCTCTTACCTCCTCCCACTTCTATCAATTTTACCCCTGTCAATTTTGATTCTCCTTTAGCCAAGAAATGCTTTAAAAATGAGTTTCACTCCCATGGAATGAAAGATAGCAACCCTACATTCCTCCAAACATATCAATGAAGTTGAAGTTCGCTGTTCAATTGTTCTTTTTTTGTTTTGTTTTTACTTTTTGAATATGTTGCAAATCAAAAATCCAAACCCAGAAACACACAATCACAGAAACATGTTAAAGAGGCTTAATTCATTTCCCATATTTTCTGTTGTTGTTAGACAACGAAACTTGTTGACTTCTATGTTATTTCTTATCATTTATAGTAAACTCTATTCTCTCTCACCCTATCTCCTTCAGACTAGACCTAACATATCTCCCACTTCAATGCCATCCCCTGGCCCTTGAATGCCCTTCCTTAACAGAGTTCATTCTCTTTACAAGCATTCAAACTGGACCTCTATCCTGATCAGATTCCCTTCCTCACATTTTTCCAACAGACATTGGTCTGCTGATGGTGAGGCTGGACATCAGGGTAACATTATTCTCACTAATCTTTGAGAGCCTCCTAAGTTCATGAGTGCTGGCACTATTTCTTCTGATTAACTTTAAAAAAATGACAACACTAAAATCGTTCTACAGAAGCTAGAATGTTCTTTATGTTCATGCTACCACACACACACAAGTAAACAACCTGCAACATTTCAAACAGAACATATCTGGTTTACCACCATCACTACTTGGCCCTTGGGTACCTTTAGTGGAATTTGTTCTGTTTCGAGCATTTAGGCCAGCTCTTTGGTGTAAGGATAACTTTCTCCTTGACTAAACATTTTTTTAAAATCTGTTTATCCCTAATCCTCAGCATATGATAATCTAAAAGAAATGATGGCAAACTCAGACCAACAAGTAAAAGCAAACACACACACACACAAATGCATAGAAACCTTTTTGCCAAATAAATTCTACATGAAATCAGAATTATTCTCTTAACTCTTTGCCTTAATTTTCAGTTGTTTTTAAGGCAACAAAGTGGCAAAATTATTAGCACGATGGACAAAATGCTTTGCAACATTACTTCCAGCTTTATATTCTGAGTTCAAATGCCACTAGGGTTGGCTTTGACTTTCATTCTTTTGGGGTTGATAAAAAAGTACCAATTGAGCTTTAGATTTAATGTAATCAACTGGCACTTCCTTAAACATTTCAGACCTTATGCTTATAGTAGAAAAAATTACTATTATTTAGACAGGAAGTTGGCAGAATCATTAGTGTGTTGCACTTAGCATTCTCTGTGGCTCTATATGTTCTGAGTTCAAATTCCACCAGGGTTGACTTTACCTTTCCATCCTTTTAGGATCATCAATATAATCCCTTTCCCTTAAACTTGCTGGCCTTGTGCCAAAATTTGAAACCATTAATTATTATTATTATTATTTCTCCCTCTGGAGAGGGGAGGGGCATCACAAATGATTAAGCACTAATAAAGGATAAACTGTTCTACTGTATTTATTTACTGTGATCAGTTAATTAAACAACAGGTAAATTAATCAACAGTAGTAGATTAGCAGAATGATTAGATCTTATTTTGTAGTATTTAATGATATACGTATATTCTAATTTCAAAGGCTACCATGGGTAACTTTGCCTTTCATCATTCTTGAAGAATTGATAAAATAATGTATTAGTGCTATACTAAACTCAATTCATTCTAGATATGAAATGATTAATTATAATAGAAGAATAAGTATGCCCTGTGTTCCACCATCAGAAGCAAACTAGCTAGAGTGCCTCTATGTTAGTTGCTCACCCTGCTAGAAATAACAGCTTAATTTTCCTTAAATTGCATCTTACCGTTTTAAGGATTATGTAGTGCCGTCCTAGTTATACTGTTTTAATATAAGATGGGATGGTCAGATAAATTGGAACAGATCTGGAGCCAAACATCAGCTGTCACCACTTTGAATATTGTAGCCTTGCTTCTAAGTTGTATATAACTATTTATCCATCACCCAC
The DNA here is from genome assembly GCF_001194135.2 of Octopus bimaculoides. Lineage (NCBI taxonomy): Eukaryota > Metazoa > Mollusca > Cephalopoda > Octopoda > Octopodidae > Octopus > Octopus bimaculoides. The sequence goes on from NC_068991.1 coordinate 22,749,356, forward strand.
TAGTTATAAAATATTGTAAAGTGATGAGAAATGTTTAATAATACAGAATAACTATAAATATTATATATATATATATAGAGAGAGAGAGATAGATAGATAGATAGATAGATGTTTCAGCATCAATAAGACTTAATCAGAGATTGTTAATGATGAAACCTATTACTTATAATTCTGCATGATGGTCAAAATGCTTAGTGGTATTTTGTCTGTCTTTACATTCTGAGTTCAAATTCTGCCAAGGTCAATGTAATTGACTATCCCCCTCCCCCCAAATTTCAGGCCTTCTGCCCATAATAGAAAGGATTATTTGTAATTCTAGTTAACTGTAGGGTAGCCATGTATCTCCTCTGTAGCAAGATACCTGTTACTGTTGTCCCTCAATACTACTCCATGCCCAGTTGTGAGATCAGGTCTTGCAAGTTACTTGGTGACCTTGCTAGTTCCAGTACCCAGAACAAAGCTCCCAATGTCCTATGTAAAGTGGTTGGCATTAGAAAGGGCATCCAAAGCAGACAGTAGAGCTTGGCGCAGTTTTCTGGCTTACCAGCTCCTGTCACACTATCCAACCCATGCATGGAAAATGGACATCAAATAATGATGATGTAGAATGAAAATATGAATTAATGGGTTTAACTCTTTTGTTACTAAATTATGATACAAACTTCCAATTTTTAAAATGATCTAAATTAAAACCTTCCATCAAATTTTCATGTTAATTTTGTCCTAAACACCAGCTAAATCCCTCCTACACAATTGATGGCCTTCTGACTATGAGAGAAAACATTACTTTTATTATAATTATTGATGACTGAAATGCTAGAGCAGTGGATAAAATTTTTGTGGTATTTAGTTGCATCCCTTTACTTTTTCAGTCCAAACCTCATTGAAGCCAACTTTATCTTTCGTCTTTTCACAGTTGATAAAATAAATACCAGTGAAATACTGGATTTGATATAATCAACTGATCCTTCCATCCCAAAATGTGTGACCTGGTGCCTGGGCCATGGATTAGAAGAAACGGAACAAAAGGCCTTGCAACATTTGTTACAGCTCTCTATATTCTGAGTTCAAATCCTGCAAAGATCAACCTTGCCTTTCAGTTCAGAGAGATGAAAGGCAAAGTTCACCTTGATATAATTTTATTTTCATTTCTGCAATGAGTAAAAGCAATCAATAATTTTCTCCTAAAGGATCCCTGTATTTAACCAAAACAGTCCATTGGGCTTGAACTTTGTTAAATTTATTTCTCTTCGTACCAACCCACTCAAGACTGCTTGAATTAAATCCTTCAGATTTAAAATGTTTCAGCACTGTCATATTTCAATATATAATATTCACATATATTTTACTAAATCCCTCCAAAATCTCGTTTCTATTTAAAATTCATTGAAACACATTGGAAGTCTATTCATTAGAAATATGGTCACAAAAGAATAAATACAGTTTTGTCCTTTAAAAAGAAAGTTTGCATATTGAATTTTGGTTGGAAAGCAACCCCTGCTTGTTTCTCAAACTGTTAACCACTGTTACATTTAGAAATGAAAATATTTCTACTATAAGTTCCATAAGGGTCAGTTTCATCTTTCATGAATCAACTGTAAATGTAACCCTACCTTCAGATTGGTAGTATTATACCTTTGTTATATATATCATCATTTTTATTGTTATTAAAGGCAGTGAGCTGGTGGAGTCATTAGTATGTTGGACAAAATGCTTAGCAGTCTTTCTTCCAAGTTTATATTCTGAGTTCAAATACCACCAGGGTTGATAAAATAATTATCTGCCAAATACTGGGATCAATGTAATCGATTAACTCCTTTCAAAATTGTTGGCTCTGTGCCTATAACAAAAAGGATTATTATTATTCAAGACGACAAGCCAGTAGAATCGTTAGCACACCAGATATAATGCATAGTGGAATTTTGTCCATCTTCATGTTCTGAGTTCCAACTCTGCTGAGGTTGACTTTGCCTTTCATCCTTTCAGGGTCAGTAATACAAGTGTCAGTTGAGCACTTGGCATGATGCAATTGACTACCCTCCTCCCCAAAAATTTCAGGCCTTATGCCTTTAGCAGAAAGGATTATCATTATTACTACTACTACTACTACTGGCAGAACCATTAGAGCATCAGACAAAATGCTTTGCAATGTTTCTTGTCTCTTTGTTCTGAATTCAAATACTGCTGAGGTCAACTTTGCTTTCATCCTTTCAGAGTCAGTAAAATAAAGTACCACCAGTCAAATACTTAGGTTAGTATAACCAACTTGCATCCCCCCCCCACCTCTTAAAATCACTAGCCTTGTCCATAAAACAAACAATTATTATTGGCCAGCTGACAGAATCATTAGCATGCCAGACAAAATGCTTGGCAACATTTTTTCCAGCTTTATGTTCTGAGTTCAAATTCTACCAAGATCAACTTTGCTTGTCATCCTTTTTGAGTCACTAAAATAAGTATCAGTTGATGAAATCAACTAGCCCTCTCCCCCAAAATTTCAGGCCGCGTTCCTATAATAGCTCTATTATTGTCTAGGTAAGCACCATAGACCAAGAATTAAGTTTCCAGAGAAACTTAGTTTGTGATCCAGATTCAGTTCATATTTGAAATTATTTCATTAAACACTGCTAATGCTTTGTTTTTACATTATATTTTTTTAGAAAGATATTTATAATCATACAATTTTTAAACAGTGTGTGGCCTTGTTCTATTATAAAGAAATAGCTATTTATTACTAAATGTTAGATGAGAGTAGATTGTCTGAATTGGTAGAACTCCTGACAAAGTGTAGAACCTAGTTGCATCACTTCAAATCCTGTCAAATTCAACTTTGCCTTTTGTCCTAGGGGTTCAGTTCCAAATCCAGTAAAACATTGTGATTAATTCAACTAATATCTATCATCATCATCATCATTTAACTTTTCCATGCTTGTATGGTATGAATGAAACAGACTTCATTGAGGCAGATTTATTATGACCAGATGCCCCTCCTGTTGCCAAACCTTACCTGTTAACAAGCAAGGTAATATTTTCCCATGGTCAAACATGTTTTCACAAGACCGGAAATAAATGATAGTAATTGTATGATGGCGATACTCATTTACAACTGTTTCAAAAATGCATACCCACCCACACATATATGCATACTTATATATATATATACAATGGGCTTCTTTCAGTTTTTATCCCCCAAAACCACTTAGAAGGCTTTGGTTGATTTTGGTGCTGTATTAGAAAACAAGGTGCCAAACAGTAGGTCTAAAACCAAAACCATGTGGTTGGGAAGCAAATTTCTTTACCACACAGCCATGCCTATAAAATTAGAGTTTCCTTATTATTATTTTATCAGATGCAAATCTAATGAAAAATCTTAGTTCAATATGCCTTTGAAATGACTACTTCCAAATATAAACTTATCTAGACACAGAAAGTATATTCTCTTTTGAAATACCATTATCTTTAGAAATTCCCATGATGAGAACATAAATATTTTAACTCTCCCCAGAGGTGAGCAATAATGATTGTACAGCTTCCAGAAAGAATATTTACAGTTTCTGCTGAAAGTTTTGGGATTTTCAGTTAATTCCTCTAAGAATTTCAATGAAGAATGATTGGTTTCTCACATTTATACAAAGTTTTGAAATTTTTATCATATTGGATCCGTTGGATATTCACACTTTTCTCAGGTATATTTAATGGTGAAAATGAAATTAGCTGCAAATAAGAATAGTAGTAATTTAGTTATGAACTTGACTTGCTTTTCTTCTATAGCCCTTTTTATGTCTTCAAATGTTGCTTCTTACTTAAATTCTAAACTGCAAATTTAGAGAGGAGCAAAAGAAAACTACAAGATATGTTAAAGAATTCAAAAGAAACAAATTGTTTTCAAAAAACTACTTGTTACTTAGTGAAAGATGTTCCAGTCATAATTACACCAGCTTGTATTCAGTCATATTTTATCTATTACATTATTCAGTATGCTCTTTTTCTAAGACGGTAGATTTGGCTGCCAATTCTAGCAGGTTGATCAGCTATGTGTAAGCTCCTTCATTGCCTTTTTTTTTTCTCTCTCTCTTTCTTTTCCAAAACAACTTTTCAGACCTAGTTAGCTGAATTCTTGCTCCTTACTGATTTTAATAAATAATATAAATAATAATCATTTCTACAATAGGCACAAGGCCTGAGATTTTTGGGGAGGAGTCTAGTCAACCCCAAAAGGATGAAACTCAAATTCAACCACAGCAGAATTTGAACTCAGAATAAAAATAATAATAGTTTCAAATTTCAGTACAGGGCCAGCAGTTTTTGAGGAGAGGGGAAAGTCAATTATTACCTCAAACCCAGTACATGATTAGTATTTATTTTAATGATCCTGAAAGATGAAAGAATAATGATTAACTATATGCAACTTTTGTTCTGCAAGTCAGATTGTTTAGTCTCAACAACCCAAAATGAGTTACTAGTTCTATCCCTTCTACCTCCCAGACTAACTATAATCTTACAATAAGTTTGCGATGGAAACTATGACATTTTGCCATTAGGAAGAGATGTTTAACTCTTGAGATAAAGATTAAATGTTCACTATTATTCAGCAATGTCAGGAAACAGTCTCATTTGTCTTGGATGAAATATCCTGCCTGGACTTTTCATTAAATACAGATGAGACAGTTTTCCTGATATTAGACTTCTCTTCCTTACTGCACACTACAAATTTTTTTTGTTCTGACTATTTGGCAACACAGACCATCAATCTCTTCAGATTTTCTTGTTTCACTTTCATCTAAGACTGATATACTTAATGTTAAGATCCTTACAACTGCTATAAAAAATTTACAACAATATGTTTAACTCTGACTATTAAAATTACACATTTTAATCAGATTCTCAATAATAAATTGTTTTTTTTTTTTTTTTTGTGAGGAATTTATCTCTAATTCCTGAAATAATAGAAGTTCAGACTGAAATAGGAATTTACTAACTCTGAAAATTAGAAACTTCTTAGACAGGATTTTTAAAAAATGGTTTTCATTTCTAATAAATTTACTTAAGCTTTTACCATTCTTAGACTCTGGATATGGCACCAACTTTAAGGTTGTGTTCATCTATCATATCAACTTCAGTAATTTTATTGATTTCTATTTGTCAAATGACTCAGTCATCTTTTAAACATAACAGTATACAGCATTACACACATACACATATAAAAGACAGACTTTCAAGTTTCCATCTAACAAATTTTACTGACAAGGCATTGGTCAACCTGGAGCTATAAAAGTCACTTTACCAAGATGTTCTGCCTTAAAGATCAAACTTTAAAACACATGGTCGCAAAACAAATTTCTTAATTTATGACAATTACGATAAAAGCTATTATAAGCATCAACGATTTCCTCATAAGGCAGACCATCACTTAGTTCACATTTCATGGCATTAAGCAGGTGAAATTTGACAGTCCACTACAGAAGTCATTGCTGCCAAAAGATCTTGTATCTGTGTCTGACAATTTATGTATAGTTGGTCTTGAAGAAATAAATGTCTTGAACAGAAAGAGATAGAGATATAAAACATCTGCTGTAGATATAAACATAGAAACAATGCATTGGTAGCCCAATATTCTAACCACTCAATGCGTTTGCCACTACATTAAATACTGACTATATAATAATCCAAAGAACTGCTATATAACTCTTGTTAAATATGAGAGGAATTTTTCTGTTAGTTAAGAGTTTATCAAGGGTAACTTTTCTAGGAAAAGCTTCATGTGTAGTTTGTAGTTAGATAAACTGAAACAAGTAGGATTAAATACTATATAATTCATATGAATTTATAAACTTCAGGAGAACATGAAATAATTCTTTTTTGGAACATTGGATCTTGAAGCAGATAAACTATAAATAATAGTATGTAAATATTCGGTTAAAGGGTTTTTTAACCCAATATTCATACACCATTATTTAAAGCTTATCTGCTTCAAGAACCAATGTTCTGAAAAGCTATATAATTCTTCACTAAAAATTCAAATGAAAATTGGTTTTGACTAATCTTAATAACTAGCTCAAAATATCTTAATTACTGCTCCAATTCCTATAAGGTAAGACAGCAAGCTTTTCCAAAGCCTTAAACATTACCAACATACTTTCCTGCCAAAGAAAATATTTTTAACTTTGTGTTTAATTCATTTTTATTATAATTTACATTGTATTTTTCTTTTATAATAATCATTCATATTCAAATACTCTAGCAACCTGACTCATCTCTCATAACTGACCACTTTGTATTCAAACTAAGCCTGATCTCAAAAATAGTTCATATTTACCACAAAAGAACTACAAAATCTTCCTGTTATATTATTCCTGCAATTCCACCCTAAGATAAGCATTCTTGAGGAGAAGTAAAAAGCAACACTTTGCTGCAACTTGAATTGAAAATGGTAGCAATAATGCTGCACAAGTGCAGTTCTTGGTTAAAACCATTTAACTACAGAGATGCTCTTCTGAAAATTTTGTTGTTGAATGTTTGGCTTAATGTACTGTATTGCAGCATTTGGCTGCAGTCTTTTGTTCTGCCATCTGTGCACTGCAGCTTCCTTTAACAGCATAGCAAGTGTCTGCAACATGTTTTGAAACTGGCCATGGTAGTAGCGATAGTGTTAGAGCAGATACTCTATTGCAACTGTCTGCCATCATAAACATTCTTGTCGCTTCAATGTGATTTCAATAAAAATATTATATAAAATAGCTTTTTTTTTTGTTTTTTTGCTTTCCTACTTCTCACACAGAACTGTTTTCTTGTCTGATTCAACTACCTAACTTTTTACTTCTTGTGCCTATCTTGTTTATTTATTCATGGCAAAATCAGAGAAGGAAAGGCTTTACCCATAACTTTCTACTGACCCTTCAAATATAGCGGAGTGAAGGAGAAACTAAGATGTCTAAATTATCCTCACATCTGAGACTTAATTGGAATACTTGCAATATAGTATGCTTTACTAAAGACACTGAAAGGGCAGTTGATGATAAGTCTAAGCAACAGATTAACTCTACCACCTAAAAGTGAGTAGAATTGGTCCAACGGGCTTCTACACAACTTTCATCATCCTGATTTCATTCATAAGGTTTGAGGTTAGAGTCAGCCCAGGGATATGGGAAAAAATATTTCCCAAGGTGCTGCACATTGGGATCAAACCTGGAACCATGATTACAAAGAGAACTGCTAAACTACACAGCTATATGTGTGTCTACATCCTTTTTTTTTTTTTCCTGCGTGGATTCCTGGGTTGAGGAAAAAGATATTTCCCAAGGTGTTGCACACTAGAATCAAACCTGGAACCATGTGATTACCAAATGAACTGCTAAACTATATAGCTATAAGTGTGTTTATATTGTTTCTTGTTACAACAATTCTATTTTTTTTCCTGCAAAGTATCCACTGCAGATCTTCAAAACATTTATCAGCTACATTAAAATGTATCTCTCTCCATGGTTTATACAAGTGGATATAGCTACTTTTCTTTTGTTTTTTTGTTTTTTGTATTACCATTTCCTTGTAATAACCAGTTCAACAAGACAGCAGCAAGTTCAAGTTATTGAACTGTAGGTTTTATACAAGAGATAGGTAAAATATTGATATCTTTTTAACATGACATTAAAAAAAAATGGGAATTTCCAGCTGAATTAATCCCAATATATATTTAGTAGATGTGAGCAAGCATGGCTGTATGGTTAAAAAAGGTTACTTCACAACACTTGGTTCAATGCCATTGCCTGGCAAGTGTCTTCTACTATAGCTTTGGACCAACCAAAGCCTTGTGAGTGGATTGAGTAAACAGAAACTGAAAGAAGCTCATCATGTGTATGTATAAATATATGTGTGAGAGTGGGTATCCCCTTGTCTTCACATTGTAAATGAGTGCCACCCTCATACAAGCAGTGTCCTTTGTATCTAATTTTTCATGTAAACATGTGCAGCCATGAGAAAATATTTATTACCTTACTGGGAAGCAGTGAAGGGTTGGTGATAGAAAGGACATCAGCCTGAAGAAAATTTGCAAATTTTGTCTGACCCATGTGAACATGGAAAAGTAGACATTAAAATGATGAGGAGGGTGTAATTACTTCTACGAACAGTTCCATAGACCACAAGAAGATAAATGACACTAAAAACATTGTACTATGCCTTTGGGCAAGGTATTTAATTCTTGCCTTGCTTTCTACTTGGTATTATTCTTACTAAGGCATTGGAGCTGGCAGAATTGTTAGTGTGGTGTATGCATGCGAGTAGAAGTAATCGGCTTACCTCAGTTTTCCTTCCTTTGCACGAGTCTGTCCTGCGGTATCCGATCCTCGCGGCTCGCCTGACCCAAAGAACACTAGAAATAGCAGCTACTTCTCCCAACACCTAGACAATCACTTGGCACGTCCTCTCCTCACAACAACCCCGTTCGAAAAGGGCACGAAATCCCGATTGAGGCTCCCTTGGCCCTTCTTCCTCTTCCGGTCAGCTCGCCCTTCTGGTCAGAGGTCAGTTCCCCAGTTGCTGACGTCATACCACAGTTAGCACACCAGGCAAAATGCTCAATGGCATTTCATCCACCTGTACATTCTGAGTTCAAATTCCGCTGAGATTGACTTTGCCTTTCATCCTTTTGGAGTCAATAAAATAAGTGCCAGTTGAGCATCAAGATCAGTTTTTCTTTTTTTTCTTTTGGGGCTGATGTAATCAACTGGTCCCCTTTCCCTAAATTTCAAGCCTTGTGCCTATAATAGAAAGAATTATTATTATTACTACCTGAAGAAAGGGTCTGTGACCATGGCCTTTACAGGCCAACAAAAGTCATATGATTAATGTTCCTCTTGAACAATTACAAGTCAACAACTGCAGGAAAGGAATTCCATCTCAGAGAGGAATGTTTAGAAACAGAAAGGATGTCTAGCAGTAAAATTTCTATTACTCCAAGAGTATGAAATTGTTTCAATTTGATAAAAATAAAAATAAACAAAACTAACTCTTGGTATCAATGAAAATTCATAGAACAAAACAGGAATGTGATGGGTTTTTTTAAGAATATTTTTAATGAAAATATATGGGTTTGTGTACAGTATCTTCCTCAACAGTGATTTTACAACTTTCATCAGTGAAAAAGATTGGTTGTTTCTTCTGCTCTTGGTTTTCACTAATTTCTTTTGGTAGTACTTTCCAAGTAAATGCACCATGGCGCTACATGTGGGATAAAGAAATTGTTAAAATTAAATACATTGTCTATTATATTGTGTTAGTTTCTAATACCATCTCTTATCTAATTCAAGACTTCATTAAAGGAATCTGATTTTAGGTGACCTCTTCAGTAAATTATTAGTTTATACAAGATTAAATCTGAATCTTTACTGTCAAAAAGACTAAGTCTACCTATATTCCTTCTTTCTAGCATCAGGTCAATGAATAGCTTCTGGTAACTTTCTTGACATACAAACAATGCTTGTCATGGAAATTTTGTGTGAGATACAAAGGTAGTTTCCCTCTGCTTTCCTTTGGATGCGGTGTTCCAATGTGATATCTACTCCTTTCATCAATCAAGTAACAATCAAGCTAGACCTCCATTTTATGGGAATAGTGATGTGGTCAATTTAGTTTTCTAATTTACCAATCTGGTGGCATTTGTGTCACTTTATGGATTGGAAATAAACCGCTGCTAACAAGATGGTAAAAAGACGTGCAAAGAAAGACAAAAGAGCCTACCATGAGAATTGTCATCAATGATGCCAGCATGGGAAATGACATTAAATAATGATGATGATGTAGTAGTAGTAGTAGTAGTAGTAGTAGAGAAAGCTTCACAAAAAGGAAATTGCAGAATCCTGTACAATATCTCAATATTAACTGAAATATGTTCGAGTAGATCCAAACCAGTTAAAAGCACATTAGAATAGCAAATAACAAAGGCATCAGAGAAGAGAAGATGGACTGAACGCTTCCTTAAACTGTTCAGCAGGCCCCTACCCATATGCAGATCCCCATTGTCTACTCTTGCCTCCAAAAAACATAAATGTTGAACTGCCTATAAAGAATAAAATCATAAAATCCTCCAGAGATGTTGAAAATCAGAAAAGCAGCAGGACCAGGTTTCCACATGAATTTGCTAGGTCACTCCCCACCCCCTACTAAAGCAAATATGGATGGAAGGCAGAGTGTTCAAGGAATGGAAGAAAGGCTATCTGATGAAAGTACCAATAAAAGTGAGAGTAAGAACTGGTGAGGTATCATGCTTCAGTCAGTATCAAGCAAGGTACTTGTGAAAATCACTTTTGAAAGACTGAAAAATTCCATACAAGGCATATTAAGAGCAGAGTAAGCATGAATTATGGAGGGATAGTTTTATAACCAGAATCTTACACTTTTGATTATCACTGAACAGTTACAAAAATAACAGGCTCCTCTCTTTCTCAGCTTCAGCTTTGGAAAAGATTTTGATAATATTAACAGGAAAGTGATTTAAGGTCTACTACACCATTACAGAATTTTCATCGTGCTCACTAATATCATTCAGTAGTTGTATAAGGATGTCCATTGTAAAGTGATACACAATAGGAGTTGCTGAAACTGTTCCAAGTAAAATGAGGTGTGAAGCACAAGTGCTTGTTATCACCAATGATCTTGACAGCAATTTACTGGGTAATATGTCAAACTATGCAGGCTGAAAGTGCAAGTCTGCAGTAGACAGAAGAGCAGATGATTGAGGATCTAGACTATAGAGAAGACTTCAATATTTCAAAGTCTGCCATGAAAGCAAAAGCTCTATCTAGACATTAAACCAAGAATTTTCAATAGCAATATCAAATCTGTCCTGCTGTAGCGTGCCAAGTCTGCATATATTCTCAGAAAGCTGTAGGAATTCATAAAGAGGTGCCTCTGAAATATCCTAAATATTAGATTTCTAGAAATTATGAATAACAAAGACCTCTGGAATCCTTTGAAATGGTGGTCAATATGTTAAAAAGATCAGTGGGGAGCTTCAAACCCTCAATGCTTTTTGGCTAGGACTGGCATACTATATAAAACATCAATCTTCAGTTTTTGTATATTAGAGGGCTCTGCTGACATTTCTTTGATTGGGCCCCATACTTCCTAGCACCAACCCTGTGTGTATATGTACCCTTGTCTTTACATGATGTGATGATTGTAAATAAGCATCATTATTCAAGCAATTTTGTTTGTTTTCAGTCTTCCATGAAAAACATGTCTGGCCATGAGGAAATATGACCTTGCATGGAAGCAAGTGAGGGTTGGTGGCAGTAAAGGCATCTGGCCAAAGATAATCTGCCTCAAGGAATTGTCTAACCTATGCAAGCATACAAAAGTGGACATTAAATGATGATGATGATGATGTGACTTAAAAGAGATTTTTCTGCTGCTTCTAGCTCTCAAGAAATCACATAGAAATTCTGTTGTCACCATATTTCTGTTGAATTACACACTGAAACACATTACCTTTGTTTCAATTACTTTTGAAAATGAAGAATTTAGTAAAATAACTTTGTCATTATTAAACTGGTGCTTGAAACATAAATTAACATGAAATTTTGATGGATGGTTTTATATTCTATGAAGTTTGCTTCATAGAACCAAGGGCAGATTGGTATCAAAAGAATTAAACTCTAAAGGAACATTCACATAGAAAATATACTATCAAATGGCATAGTGAAACAATCCATAGCAATGGTAACTCACCTTTCCACGGATGGGGTAGTTTGTCTTTTTCCGACAATCATAGCAATGTTCATAGGAAATCTTTTCACTTAAACTACCATCTGTCTTGTCCCATGGGGCTTTCAGTTTGTCTGTAATAGCAAGTAATAAACCATTGATTATTTTAATGAGACAAAGGGTTATAATTTCCTTGCTTATAAGGGAAACGTTTTACCAACTGAATAACCTAAATATATTACTGGTGTTCACTTTATCAATTCTGAAACCACAGTCAAGACCACTTCTAATCAACAAAGGACATGATGAGCAAATGAGATAAGTGACATGTCTGTAACTGTGCCTAGTGAAATTACAAGTTGTAGGTGATAGATGATGTCTCGAATTTTACATTGATTTTACATTGATTTTAAACCCAGATTACATATCTGCTATCTTATACCTGGTTCAGCCATTGGACTGTGGCTATGTTTGGGCACCATCTTGAAAGGTTTTTAGTCAAAAAATCTACACCAGCACTTTTTCTTTAAGGTTCTGTGGACATAAACAAAGTAACATCAATTGTCAAGTGGTATGGGATAGGGACAGACAGACCCCCCTCCACCACACACACATATATATATTCTTTTATTCTTTTACTTGTTTCAGTCATTTGACTGCAGCCATGCTGAAACACCCTCTTAAAGGTGAAGAAACTGACCCCAGGACTTATTCTTTGTAAGCGTAGCACTTATTCTATTGGCTCTTTTGTTGAACCACTAAGTTACGGGAACATAAACACCCCAGCATCAATTGTTAAGCGATGGTGGGGGAACAAACACAGACACACACACACACACATAAATATATGTATATATATATATATATATGACGGGCTTCTTTCAGTTTCCATCAACCAAATCCACTTTGGTCGGCCTGAGGTTATAGTAGAAGACACTTGCCCAAGGTGCCATACAGTGGGACTGAACCCGGAACCATGTGGTTGATAAGCAAGCTACTTACCACACAGCCACTCCTGCGCCTATATTACTTCTTTCAGTAAGATATTAACAGGCAAGATGCCATACAGTGGGACTGAACCTGGAACCATATGGTTGGAAAGCAAGCTTCTTGCCACACCTGTACCTATATATATATATATATATATATATATATATATAT
>NC_068991.1:22764659-22765289 GCF_001194135.2 Octopus bimaculoides
AAGACGTAGGTAGAAACTCCATAAGATGTACCCAGTGTAAGCTATGGACTCATAAGAGGTGCAGCAATATCAAAGGAAAGCTAACTAGGAAGTTAGTTTTTGTATGTGGCAGATGCTCAGGAGCAATAAACACTGAAAATGTGCAGAAAACAACTTTTGCAACATGCCAGGGAGAAAAAATAGAAGTAGTTGATAGCTTCCATTATCTAGGTGACCAAGTTAGTAGTGGGGGAGGGTGCGCTGAAAGTGTAGCTGCTAGAATAAGAATAGCCTGGGCAAAGTTCAGAGAGCTCTTAACTCTGCTGGTGACAAAGAGCCTCTTGCTCAGAGTAAAAGGCAGACTGTATGATGCATGTGTACTAACAGCCATGCTATATGGCAGTGAAACATGGGCCATGACTGCTGAGGACATGCGTTAGCTCACAAGAAACGAAGCCAGTATGCTCTAATGGATGTGTAATGTCAGTGTGCATACTCGACAGAGTGTAAGTACCTTGAGAGAAAAGTTGGACCTAAGAAGCATCAGTTGTGGTGTGCAAGAGAGACAATTGTGCTGGTGTGGTCATGTGGCAAGAATGGATGAGGATAGCTGTGTGAAAAAGTGCCACACCCTAGCAGCTGAGGGAACTT
>NC_068991.1:22765299-22768954 GCF_001194135.2 Octopus bimaculoides
TGGTGTGCAAGAGAGACAATTGTGCTGGTGTGGTCATGTGGCAAGAATGGATGAGGATAGCTGTGTGAAAAAGTGCCACACCCTAGCAGCTGAGGGAACTTGTGGAAGAGGTAGACCCAGGAAGACCTGAGATGAGGTGGTGAAGCACGACCTTCGAACATTAGGCCTCACCGAGTCAATGATTAATGACTGGGACCTTTGGAAATGTGCAGTGCGTGAGAAGACCCGGCAAGCCAAGTAAGACCATAATCCGTGGCCTCTGCCAAGAGTGTAGCCAGCCCACTCATTGGGTCAAGTGAAATCGAAATCGTAATTGAGCCATATTTGATGACTGGCCCCTGTGCCAGTGGAGCACTAACAGCACCGTCCAAGAATGGTCATGGCCAGAGCAGCTGTCTGGCTTCCATGCCAGTGGCACGTAAATAGCACCATTTGAGCGTGATTGTTACAAGCGTCACCTTACTGGCACGTGAGAAAACACTTGAGCGAGGTCGTTGCCAGTGCCGCTGGACTGGCTCCTGTGCAGGTGGCACATAAAAAACACCATTTTGAGCGTGGCCATTGCCAGTACCGCCTGACTGGCCCTCGTGCCGGTGGCACGTAAAAGCACCCACTACACTCTTGGAGTGGTTGGCATTAGGAAGAGCATCCAGCTGTAGAAACTCTGCCAGATCAGATTGGAGCCTGATGCAGCCATCCAGTTCGTCAGTCCTCAGTCAAATCGTCCAACCCACCATGCTAGCATGGAAAGCGGACGTTAAACGAGGATGATGATGATGATATATATATATATATATATATATATATATACACACACAACAGGCATCTGTCAAATCCACTGATAAGGCTTTGATTGGCTCAGAGCTATAGTAGAAGATGTTTGTCAAATGTGACACACATTGGGACTGAACAAAAACAATGTGGTTGGGAAGCAAACTTCTTACCATACAGCTTACATAGAATAACAAAACTAAATATTGTTAACATATTTACACATTTTTGTCAACTGAAATATATTTCATGTAAATAACAGCAGAATACATTTAGAAATTACCAGCAGTTTACACTACACCATCACCATCATCACTATCATCCTTGTAATAGGCTGGTAGACTTTATCACCAGTGTAATACTACTACCTGATCTTTATATGCAGAATACGTTATTGCAAACTTTTGAAGAAGGAGGAAAAGGAGCCAAACGAAAAGAATGGGTTTAGATGGGGTTAGTGATAATATAGTCAGCAGTTTTTAGAGAAGCATGGATTGTTGTAGGAAGCTGTAGAAAAGGAGGATAGAGTTCTGTGATGGGGCCCATGATTGAAGATCAGTGGAAAAAGTATCAAACCAAAGACACATTACATATGAACAGCAAAATGAAGAAACTTCTATGTAGAAATAGCAATCAAATCACCCATTCTACTATATCAAATGAGGATGGATACATTGGATAGTGTAGTCTTTGATAACCATGTATGAAAAACAAAAAGGTATGATGGTCACTGCTGGAATGTCTTTGATAATAAGTCTACTTGAGCGAGGAATACCTGGGGTTAAATAACAACAACAAAACTTACATGGTTTCATCTTGTCCTTCTTTACTTTTCCATTTGCCGGCAGGGAAAAGCTAGAGTAATCTCTTCGAGAAATTGTATCATATCTATATGGTGGTTGTGGAAATTTCTCTTGATGAAGGGTTGGTGATATCCAGTGTCCTTCAGGCTGACCCTCTGTCTCCATATAACATACTGGTTTGTTGAGCATGTGGTAGTTTTGTCTCAGAAAGCCAGAATTCTTGTGGTAAGGTATATTGCCACGATAATCATACAGTGGTAAAGACAGGACCCTAGTAGCATAAGACAAAATATTTGGACGCTTGTTTCCACAGATTCCTAGTGGATCCTGGGCCCGAAGAGCAGGAGATGTATCTGGGTATTTTCTTACATGACTGTCTTCATTATAGCAAACAACACGAAAGGTATTAGGGCTAAATGAGAGAGGGAGAGAGAGACAGACAGACAGAGACTACATAAAATAGTTTGTTCACAACTGGTCATCCTAGAACTATGTACAAAACAGCTGTAAACAAGAGAACAAAAAAAAAACATTTCTGTTTTGGAACAGTGGATATTGAAGCACACATAAAGCTATAAATAATAACCAGCACTTTGTTGGTCATGACGATGAGTGTTCCAGTTGATCCAATTAACAGAACGGCCTACTCATGAAATTAACCTGCAAGTGGCTGAGCACTCCATAGACGCATGTACCCTTAATGTAGTTCTCAGAGAGATTCGGCATGACACAAAATGTAACGAGACTGGCCCTTGGAAATACAGGTACTATTCATTTCTGCCAGCTGAGTGAGCTGGAGCAATGTGAAATTAAGTGTCTTGCTCAAGGACACAACACACTGCCAGGAATTGAACTCATGACCTTATGATTGTGAGCTGAATACCACTAAGCTACACACCTTCACATAAATAAGAACATATAGATATTGGGTTAGATAGAAAAATTCAAAGGTGGCTTTCAACAGCATACAATTTTCGCTGGTAAGAATAAATTTACTAAAACGGATAGAGAAATTCAAAAGAATGATTTGGTTCAATGGTAGAAAGCCTGTCATGTCTACAGGAGATGTGGATTCTTGTCATAAAGGTAGCTTTTGAATTTTTATATCCAAAAGGGGATTTTCATCCCAATATTTACAAGCTTATTTATAGTTCTATGCGTATGTGAGCATTGAGATCCATTGTTCCAAAAACGAATTATTTCACCTTCTCTTGAAAGTTTATGAATTCTTATGATATCAACAATTATAACATTTGTTTCAAAGATAGCAATGTTTTTTTTTTTTGTTTTTTTTTTGTTATTCAAAATTTAAAATTGATGAAAAAAATGTTTTTATAAAGCAAAAATCTAAAGAGAAAATTCATTGGAAATTGAAAATTGATTCGAATTTAATTTTCTTTTTAGATAAAATAAAAACTTGAATAAATGAAAAAATTTTCTGATAAAACCAATTTAATTTTATCAATGCAAAATTTGAACAAATTGAGAAATATCAAAAATTGGAGAATTCCAAAGCTTATATACGCTCAACTGCAAAATAGGTAACCATGCAATTGACTAGCATCCCATTCATTAGGAGTCCACCAAGCTAATGGGGTGGCATTATCTGAAAGTTACAATAATGCAAAGAAGCACATTGTAACAAGCAGTGTATAAAAATATGTCTGGTTAACTTCTTTGCATTATTGTAACTTTCAGATATATATATATATCTCACTGAAGTTAACCAGACATATTTTTATACACTGCTTGTTACAATGTGCTTCTTTGCATTATTGTAACTTTCAGATAATGCCACCCCATTGTGTATATATATATATATAAAGGTTATGAAGGGTATTGGATTCAATCAAACCCAAAGATACAGGTAATACCAAGTAAGTGCTGTATACCGGCTAGTTTTGCCCCTGTTGTTGTATAAACATGAATGGGGAATATAATATAGGTCACGTAACATAGCATGTGTATGTATAAAGAGAGAAAAGGATAAAGAGACCAATGGCAAAGTTAGAAATATATTGTAAGACTTTATCCATAAAATATATTTCTAACTTTGCCATTGGTCTCTTTATCCTTTTCTC
>NC_068991.1:22769649-22772715 GCF_001194135.2 Octopus bimaculoides
TGGTTATGAAACACGTGTAATCTTTTTATTATATTTATCTTATGATATTTACTTTACTTTATATGATACTCATTTATTGTGCTTTTAATTATTAATTTTTCTATATGTGATAGTGGATTTTCATCGATGAGTTCTTGATAATTGGTTATTTTCCCTAAAACTATATATTTTTATATATATATATATATATATATGTGTGTGTGTGTGTGTGTGTGTGTGTGTGTGTGTATATAGCATCCCTTCTCCTAAAATTACTGGCCTTGTACTAAAATTGGGAACAATCATTATTATTAGTCGTAGTAATAGCATTATATGGTGGCAAGCTGGCAGAATCATTAGAATGCCATACAAAATACTAAGAAAATTTCTTCAAGCTTCATGTTCTGAGATCAAATTCAACCAAGGTCAACTTTCATCCTTTCAAGGTCAATGAAATAAGTATCAATTACATACTGTGGTCAATCTAATTGACTAGTCCCTTCCTCAAGACTTCAGGCTTTGTGCCTATAGTAGAAAGGATTGTTATTATTATTGCTATTAATAGTAGTTAGTAGTAGTAACACTAAGGCAGTGAGCTGGTAGAATCATTTGCTTGCTGGGCAAAATGCTAAGTGGTATTTTGTCCATCTTTATAATCTGAGTCCAAATTCCGCTGAGGACAACTTTGCCTTTCATCCTTTCAGGGTCAATGAAATAAGTACCAGTTATACACTGGAGTTGATGTAATCGATTAGGCCCCTCCCTCAAAATTTCAGGACTTGTGCCTATAGCAGAAAAGATTATTAGTAATAACATATTTATATTTTTTTTTTTTGTTAATATTATTGTTGTTGCAAACAGTAGTAGTGCCATTATCATTGTTGTTAGTGCTGCAGCCATGGCTGCTATTTCTAGCATTTTTATTCCTGTCCAACTGTGTCATTTTATTAGCATGCCGGGCAAAATTAGCTGCATTTTGTCTGTCCTAACGTTCTGAGTTCAAATTCCACCAAGGTCAACTTTGCCTTCCATCCTTTCAGGGTTGATAAAATAAGTACCAGTTAAGTACTGGGGTCTATGTAATCAACTCAGCCCTCTCCGAACTTGCTGGAAACTAATATTATTATTACTTCCATTCTTATTTTCTTTGTTCCTCCACATATATAAGCAACTCTAAACACCCTTACTGCACATATATAATAGCAAAGTTTGATAGGTGCCTGATAGGATGCCACTCCATGCTATTCAGCCATGAGTAAATTTATAAAGTTACGTAATTTATGATACATAATCATCTATATGTTATGTTGTTTGAAACCGAATGGGACTGAAACAAATGTAACTAATATTAAACCTATGCTATATTGATATCTTCAGCTTCCTGGTTTTAAATGTTACTCCAAGCAATACTTATGCACTAGTTATACTAGTAACTGGAGTCCCTGCAACAGTAGACATTCTTAAATACTAATCTGACTCCTAAAGTGTGGATAGCCAGGAGTTTGTACTGAGTTTTGTGTAAGTAATACACCAGGATATTACCCAACCCAAACTTACATTGTACTTGAATATATATATATATATATAAATCAACTTCATCAGTATACAGCTGTTTCTGCTATAGGGAGCAGTGAACTAAGAGCTGAGTGCTTGAGCAACATCTTATAGCTTCCTCAGAGTCCGTATGGTTATTTTGGAAAGTATATAAATACATAGATGTGATTACATTTGGAGCCTATGTAAAACACATTGTTAATTAGATAAACTGGAATAAATTTAAATATTAGAAAACCTCAACGCAGATATAAAAATGTGAACACATAAACTCATAAAGAGATCAGTGCTTTATCATTTATGACAATAATTGTTGCAGAAATAACATAAACACTATGCAAGCAATACCACAACAGAGTACCAACCTCTAGGTGGTTAGTCAAATTAGTAGAAATAGCAGCCAAAGCTTCTTTAGATTCTACCATAACATCATAAAAGAGGAAAGATATTTGATAATGTAATCCTAGATCCACTCTGGCTAAATAGAAATAAGGAATAGCAAAGTTGTTAGGGTATCAGTCCTGCAGTATTTAATTATGGCCCTTTATACTTTGGGTTCAAATCCACTGATGTCAATTTGCCATTCATCCTCTCAAGAGTCAAATAAAAAAAATACCAGCTGAGTACAGGTGTCCATTTATATTCCTGAAAATGCATTCTAAATATGAATGCAATTACAAATAAAGAATGTATAGTCACAGTTTGAACAACTTTTATCATAGGTCGTTCAAACTGTGAACCGGAATTCATTCAATGAAAAAAAAATTTCAATGATTCCGGGATATGGGGGGAGGGCGATTTCCTCCCCCCACTTTCCAAACAAAAATAAGGAGTTTCCAGCATATTAGGAGGTCAGGATACTTGATCCCATGCAAATAATCCGAGTTTTTTTTATTTTATTTTCTTAGTGAAAATCGTGCGGGTGAAAGAATCAATAAATACCCCTTGTGAGAGAGAAAGAGAGATAGTATGTAAACTCTTAAGAAAGAAACAAACATTTTAATAGAAATGCTGATAAAATGTGACCTTAAAGCAAATTAATATCCATGAAAAAATCGACTCCACTAAACTCCTAGTACTACACCTCTCCACTGTTTAAGTCCTCAATCAATCAGGAGTGAACAGTTACTCTTGCTTTCATTCTTCTACTTGTTTCAGTCATTTCAGACTGCAGCAATCCTGGGGCACTGCCTTGAAGAATTTTAGTTGAATGAATGAACTCCAGTACTTTAAAAAAAAAAAAATTAAGCCTGGTACTTATTCTGTCAGTTACTTTTGTCAAACCGCTAAGTTAAGGAGGATATATACACACACCAACACTGGTTGTCGAGCTGTGAGGGGTGAACAAACACACACACACACACACTTGCTTACCAACCACATGGTCCCGGGTTCAGTCCCACTGCGTAGCACCTTGGGCAAGTGTCTTCTACTATAGCTTCGGGTCAACCAAAGCCTTGTGAGTGGATTTGGTAGACAGAAACTGGAAGAAGCCCGTCGTATATGTATATATATATATATATATATATATAT
>NC_068991.1:22772850-22775144 GCF_001194135.2 Octopus bimaculoides
CCCCGTAACTTAGCGGTTCGGCAAAATACACTGATAGAATAAGTACTAGGCTTACAAAGAATAAGCTCTGGGGTCGATTTGCTCGACTATAAAGGCGGTGCTCCAGCATGATCGCAGTCAAATGACTGAAACAAGTAAAAGAATAAAAGAGTATACATACATACATACATACGTATGACGATCTTCTTTCAATTTCCATCTATGAAATCCACTCACAAGGCTTTGGTCGACCTGAAGCTATAGTAGAAGACACTTGGCCAAGGTGTCGTGCAATGGCACTGAACCCGGAACCATGTAGTTGGGAAGCGAGCTTCTTACTACACAGCCACGTCTTTTCTTTTTTATTATTTACTTTTATGGAAGACCAACATAAGGAAGGCCCATACAACAAATTGCCCCCTCTTCACCCCTGAATTCTGTTTCCTACGCATATTTTTAAACTAAATTTTGCAGATATTCGTTTTCTAGGGTGTAGCTGACGATTAGGTTGATGAAATTTTGAACAAACAAACAAAAAAAACTTTTGCGACGAAGCTTTGTGTCACAGTTCTCCACCGCCGATATTGTTTGCAAACAAATCTTTAAAATGCATATTTTTTTAACGAAATTTTGCAGAGATTATGTTGATAAAATTTACAAAACAACTTTTTTGATGTAGGCCAGTTCACACCAGAAACTATGTCAATTTTCTTTAAAATTATGTATTTTAAAGAAAGTTATAAGGAAATAAAATTCAGGTGGGGTGACTCGAAACTATGCTGGAAAAAAAAAAAAAATTTACCTTTTTATCAACAAAATCGCAACCACATAATCGAAAACGTAACACCACAAAATTTCATTGAAAATATATGCATTTTTTTTTTTTTTTTTTTTTTTTTTTTCCTTTTCGGAAATTTCTGAAGAAACGTAGTCAGGTTGGGGAGAATTATCAAAGCTGTGATTATGTCACACCAATAACAGCCACCACCTACTTGTGTTTTGATGGAACCGTCTTCTTGCGAGTAATAACTGGCATAGTCACGCGTATGGCCATTCTGTTGCTGGTTAAATCTTGACTCTTAAGGAACTTGGATTAGTCTGCACATGCGAACAAAGCGACAACACTATATTCTTCTCTCAGTTGAAGAACCTCGTAACGGTTATACACTGTAATTACAGTCATCTCCATGACAACATACTGTCTCAGCCTATCAATTTCCGGTTTTAAAAACATGAGCAGAAAATTAGCATAAACAGATATTACTGCTGTACATCTCGATTCAGCCATCCCACCCATCTTCTCTGCCCACTATTTCTGAGAGGGTCGTTTGCGTATAGTCCCCAGGCACCACCTCTATAGGGTCTTATAAGAAGCAACCGTCATTAGATATTCCGGCTGGCTTCCCAACTGAGATTATGGATATTATCCATCTCGTTCTTGATCTACCCCTAGGTCGCCTGTCTGTTGGCTCAGCTTGATAATCCGTCTTACGATTCTTTCCTGTGACATTCTAATCACATCCATAGTACTGGAGCTATAATTTCTCAATGCAGAAAAGTAGTGGCTCGCTCTGGAGAGACTCCCTGATCGCACCCCGTTGAATGACATTACTCCAGAATCCCTTTGGAGGAACCCCATTTCGGCCGCGTGTATTCGCAATTGTACTCTTTCGGTTATTACCCAACCCTCATGACCATAGGTGAGGATAAACACAAAAACACATCCTTTTATTGTTCTTTTAGAATCGAAGCATGAAGCCCCAGATGAATGTTATTAGCTGCAACGGCCCTCAATATAGTTACCGTTCACCAAATTTTACCCGCAAGTTATTGGGCTACCTTGCCTAGTTATATTTTATTTGATAATTGCATATATAACACGTATGTACATGATACATATCTAATACAAAACTCACATTAAAATTTGGGTTAATGTTTGCTTTAACACCCGGTCACCAAAACAGAAAAAGAAAAAAAGCAAGTGTAATAGGTGTAAAAAATGTATAGAAAACGAATATGAAAACAAAAATTTGGGTTAATCTCTATTTTAACACCCGGTCACAATTTTTTTTTTAATAGTGCAATAGGTGTAAAACAATGTGTAGTAAACGAATACAAAAAAAAAAACGCGCTGACGAACGGGGAAGAGGATTTTCGGAAAATTCACACGATCCGATATTCCCCTCATAACTTTCAGGAAAATGGATATATATTAACGAAATTTTATAGAAATACTTTTCAAATGGCATAGATTCCTTTTCTACTCTCACCAACCCCACCTTTATTTTTTATTTTTTTACAGAAAGCCCCGTTTT
>NC_068991.1:22777365-22781021 GCF_001194135.2 Octopus bimaculoides
TAACAATTTTTGTCTCACTTCGATTACCCCACCCCGACAAAAAAAAAATATAGTAATAATAAAAGTGCGCCCCCAATCACGAACGAGCAAGGTACATTACTTACGCCCCGACCATTCGGAAATAAACCACACCCCACTTTGAGAAGTACTGCTCTATATTACTATCAACACAACACTCGTACACATCCTATCATTCACGCACACACAGGCGCTTGCACGCGCAATCGATTTCTTAAAAACGGACTCTATTACAAGAAAAAACCGCAAAAAAAAAAAAAAGTTCCGATGTTAGCCCTGATCGAGTAGATTTAAGATAAAGGTATTCCAGACATCATCGGCTAGACTTCTATTTATATCTCGAACTAATGACCAATGTGCAATTAAGACGATAGAGTGTGGTTCGAAGAAAATAATTGCTATTTATAGCAGAGCGAATAACCTTTTTACTCTCAAGGGATAAAATGAAGGGTGCATCTGTACAAAGAGGATATATATTTCACAAATATAAATATTTAAGTAGTTTTACTCTTTTACGTTTCTCTTTTTCTTCGTCTTTTAATATGCGCTTTTAGCTATTTGGCACATAATGTATACAACATAATCGTCCGTGACGGCGAGAGGAGTGGAGGACCTCGTTGAATGCCTAAGGCAGACGTTTTCAACCACTGTGCGAGTTTTTGAGGCGAATCGGTAAAAGCCGAGATACAGAGAAAACTTGAGTATTTTTAATACAGCGCACAGACGCGTGATTTAAAACAATTTTAATACACGTTTTGCTTATATTAAAAGTTTTATCAAATGGATAAATAAGGGTCAACGATGTGTTGCATCAGTTTTAGGGCCTTGCGCAGTGTATCATGGTTCGTAAAAGGTTGTAAATCGCTGACTGAAAGTAATGCGCGGAGGAATACAATGCGTGCAGGGTAGATTACGTACGGCGCAGAGGGTGTGGCTATCGAACCCACAGCCTCGTTCACACACTGTTGCTAAGGGTTACAGTCGCCAGGTACGCAAGAATAGAATGACGGCATTCGTACATTTATTCGAAAATTTTGATAATGGTTTGGTGCAACAAATATACAAAGAGAAAGAGTAAGTTCCAACCAGTAGCTAAATCACACCGTTGATTTCAACAACTGTTAATGTTTGTGTCAGTTTGAATAGTTTGGTGTTTCTAACAAATCAAGTGACTACATAAAGGCTTCCTAATTGACAGAATGTGTGTGTGTGTGGAAATGTCTTGCTTTGTCTTTTATCATAATTCTATTAACATCAAAGATACCTTATAGGAATATTAAATGAACTCCATTACTTAATTGGTACTTTATCGACTTCAGGATGATGAAAGGCAGGATTTGAACTCCGTATGTAAAGGACCACACTGCAGAGGTTTTGTCCTGCATTCTTACAGTTCTGCCAACCTCCGCCTACATGCGTGTTTAGACATTCAGCCCTGATTCAACAGACCTATGATTAATGTTGATCCAGCTAAGACCATCCAATTTTTTTTTTTTTTGGTGGGGGGAGGGATATTATATCTAGAACTTTTCTTTCAGACGGTTGCATATGGTTTCAAGGAGAATTTGATTGCTATTTCTAGCCAATGGTGTGACAGTGTAGGTACTATCTCATTGATATGTTCATGCTTCGTTGCTGAAGATGATCATGTTACTGCTATTATTAAATAGCCGCTAAAAGCAATGGATTGTTCTGAAGTATTGAAATACAAAAACGTGTGTGCGTGCGTATGTGTGTGTGCGTGTGTGTGTGTGTAGCGCATTGTGCATGGTTTATATTAATTTATATGTATGTATGTGTTGTATTCCTCTCGGGAACTTGCAGAGAAAACACGAGTTGTGCAACTTAGTTATTACATTTATTTATTAACCATAACAAAAGACTCGTCATTGCTCAATTTTATTTCATGATTTCTTGCCAATAGAGAAAGAGCCGGTTTCTAACCTAGATTCAAGGCTCCTTCATTGGAATTTCAACATCAACAACAGGGTATTTTTGTTTGTATGTATGTATGTATGTATGTATGCATGCAGATTTGTATGTTTTGCTTTATGCATGTATTCTCATGCATATACTTGTATATCAAGACATGTTCATATATATTGAAGATAAACTTCTGGAAAGTTTTACAGATTTTTTCAGTTCCAGTGGTGGATTGGATCTGTAGTTTTCGAATTAGCTTTCTCCTTTCTGGTTTTGAGAAGCTTAATTTATCAAGATTGATGTTTAGGCAGTGTGTTACATATCCCAGAGCCCCAATAATTACGGGTATAAACCTGAGCTTATAATCTGCAGATTTCCCAGTGATTCAGCGTGATTTCCAGTGATTCCCTTTGTCACTGATCTTCAGTTTTATGTTAACATCCGCTGGGCAGCTAATTTCCACAATTATGCACAGTTTCTCTTCTCTATCCTAAATCATTATATTAGGTCTGTTGTGCTTACATTTTATTGAGGTCTTCACTGGGACATTCCACCAGTACTCCTTTTTATTATGAGTGGCTATGGCTTCTACCATGCTGTGGGTTCTTATTTCTTTGTCCTCAGGTTTATCCCTCCAACAGATTTCATTATAGAGTGTCCTAGCTACAACATCATGTCTCATTGGTAGATAATATCATGATGACATTTTCAGACAACTGCTTATGATGTGGGTGATATCTTCGGTGTTAACTACACAAAGTTCATTCACACTTAGGATACATTATAAGAGCATTAAATCAATCACCAGTACTAGCAGCTTTTTTTATTTTATCCAAACCCACAAGGTACAAAAGGCAAAGTTGACCGTGGGAAGATTTGAACTCAGAACATAAAGTGCTATAATTACAGAGTGCTAGACATTTTGCTTGATGTTCAAATGATTCAGTTAATTATCTAATCAGCTGCTTTTATCAGATTTACCCAGAGATGACTGCAATTATTCAACAAAAACAACCATCATACTGAACACTATAAGTATTTTTATTCTCTCTCTTCCTCTATTTCTTATTCAGTGAAGCAGAAAAACACCGTAATTATGAATATTCTGCTAGTGTTAAAATCCAATCATGGTATCGTGGTGCAAGATCAAGATTTTATCTTAGGTAAGTGGAGAGTTCTTTCTTCAGACTCTGTCTTTCTTGTTAACTTGTTTTAATCAAGTTCCTCCTATTCTGTCTGAATCATATTCCTATTCTGAGGAATGGTGTTGTGTTTGAGAGGTTCACTTGTTAACCACGTGTTTTGGGGCTCAATCCCACTGCATGGCATCTTACACAGAGTCTTTGGAGTGAAATTTGGGTGACAGAAACTATGTGGAGGCCTGTCAGAAGGACCGTTCCTATTTTTGTATGATAGATTTAATCTGTTGCTGGTTAAACACCATGACCTGGCTGTCAAGTGCCTTCAGTAGAGTACACCTTGTTGCTAGCAGCTGAGCTGTATCTCCACTCCAAGGATAAATTCCTCTTTTCCTGACATAAGTTTTGGAATCCCAGAAAAAGGCCATAAAGCACTAACCTTGTCTTAAATAAGCTGTAAAATATAATTAAAATGCCCCCCCTCTCTCTCTCTCTCTCTCTCACACACACACACACACACACACACACACACACACACACACACACACACACACACACACACACACACACACACAC
>NC_068991.1:22781168-22788701 GCF_001194135.2 Octopus bimaculoides
AAAAAAAAAAAAAAAAAAAAAAAAAAAAAAACTCTATGTATCTATTAGTGTGATACTGACTGGGAAAGACTAAAAAAATGTTGAGCATTGTAAAAGTCTTCTTAATTTACTATTTATTTAACAATATATCTCTTTTTCTTTCTTGCTGACTACCAAGATTCATGAACAATGCAGCAATCACCATACAAAAGCACTGGAAAGGCTACATCGCACGTATTTACTACCAAAAAGCTACCTGGGTAAAAATATTCCTACAATACTTTTTCTGGCATTTTCTATAGATAAATTCAGAGAGAGACAACTTAAAGTCATGACAGAGTAGAGGACTGCTCTCTAAAGGGGACTTATTTCACATCCCAGTACATCATTGTGTATCCATCCCCAAGATACTCGCATCTTAAATTACATAATCCGTCTGTGAATAGGTACCATGAATAATACA
Source organism: Octopus bimaculoides (assembly GCF_001194135.2). NCBI lineage: Eukaryota > Metazoa > Mollusca > Cephalopoda > Octopoda > Octopodidae > Octopus > Octopus bimaculoides. The sequence goes on from NC_068991.1 coordinate 22,781,611, forward strand.
GTTCATTACTTTAAACAATTGATTAAACTTAAGTAGATTTGTAGATTTAATTCAAATCCTGATTTGGGTATAGTGTGAACAGAGTTGATAATGCAAAACATTTGCTTAAGAAGTCTTACATTGGTGTTACAATGATCAAGTGGATTACGGGAATTAGTACCCCCATTTGGTTTTTGTCATGCAACTATATGCAGAACCATCTTCAGATTATCCTTTTCTCACACATTACCTTTGTCCTACTTTAATTATTAGGAAAAAATCTAGTGGTACTTCAACTCGTTTTTAAAGACGTAATATTGCTTTTATTTTGAGTTATCTCCCTTGCGTCAGGTTGAGTGAATCCTAATTCAATGGTGTTTACTTCTTATCGATGAGTTTAGTTTTGATTAAAGTTAATAGTACTTAACACAGTAAATACCACTTACTGTGTGTTACTGCTGATTTCAGCATTTATCTTCCATACAAATGATATCCCTGGATTTTTTCCCATGAGATTTTGTTGTCATACTAGAATATGTATTTACTCTATGTACATAATCATTTCTCTGTATTGATTTATTAGACATGTAAATGACTAGGCTTCACTGTAGAGGTTTTAATAAGACCAAAATTTATGTAGCATTGTCACTATATCAAATACCAAACTGTTCTTCCCATTGCTGGAAGCATCAGAACATTTAAATTTAACACCAAAATATTATTGATTTGGAGTTGTCTCCCTTGCTATTCTTAACTTTTGATCAACAATTTTTCACAATACAAGTAGTCTTAATATATCAAAATTATCATTCACCTATTACAAGTTAATCTCTCGGAGTGGCTGGCGTTAGGAAGGGCATCCAGCTGTAGAAACATTGCCAGATCAGATTGGAGCCTGGTGCGGCCTCCTGGCTTGCCATTTCCCAGTCAAACCATCCAACCTATGCCAGCATGGAAAACGGACGTTAAACGACGACGATGATGATGATGATGATGAAAGGTGCAAGTCTGCTTCCTAACCACAGATTCTCCAGTTCAGTCCCACTGAGCGGCACTTTGGGCAAGCATCTCTTTCTATAGCCTTTGGCCAATCAAAGCCTTGTGAGTGAATCTGGTAGATGGAAACTGAAAGAAGCTTATGCATGCATGCATGTATGTATGGGTGTGTGCATATGTTACTGTCTCCTTACCTTTATTTCATGTGATAGTTGTGAAGAAATGTCACAGCAGTATCTTTCAATTCCAATCTTCTGTGAAAACATGTCGGGTCATGGGGAATATTACCTTGCTTGGAAACAGTTGAGGGTTGGCAACAGGAAAGGTATCCAGCTGTAGAAAAGATACCGCAACAAATTCCATCTGATCCATGCAAGCAGGGAAAAATGGACATTAAATGATGATGATGATATATGGCTGTGTGGTTAAAAAGTTTGCTTCCCATGTTAGAAGCATTTTAGACGAGTATCTTCTGTCTTCTGCTCTCACTCTTGGATGATTAAAGCATTGTGGGAGGGTTTAGTAGAAAGAATTGAAATACGCAGTGTGGAGTGAGTGTAATCTTTAGCAAGTACAGTGACAACTGCTGACATGTTTTAGTCTTATTAGAGCTCTTCAGCAAAGCATAGACTTTATCAATTCTGCCAGACCCTAGATAACACTGAGTAAATTAACGTTGATAGGCATAATAACTTAAAGCAGTGACTGTGATGAGGACAGGTTACCTAGGGTCGTCTTCTGCATGAAAACAAAACCAGTTAAATTGAGGCTGTCATATGTTTAATGTAGAGAATAAAAACAATTTATTAATTAAAATTACAACTAAAATGAGAAAGAAAATCATTAGATATAATCATTTATACTCAGTAAAAATAAAATTGAATGACAAATTCTATTTTGCATTAATGAACGATCTAACATTATAAAAACTAACAAATTTTAATACATTATTCTAGATTATTCTAAGGCTTTGTTGAATATGGACAGTCAATATATGTTGCAGTGATGTTGATGACAATGTGTGATTATAATGACGAAAATAATGATTAAAGTTTCACTATTCCAACATTTCAACTTTTACAGGATTTTTTCCTGAAAATGTGCATTGAACATTACATAGCAATGGCTACTAAGGTAAGTGCTAATCTAACTTCTACACACCAAACTTTATGTAAACTTAACCAGCTACACACACACTCATACAACTCAACTGAGCATGCACATGCACACTTGCATGTGTACACACACGCACACATACACACACGCACGTATCCACACACACACACTGACCATCATATGCTCTGTCTAACTACATCACCAAATTCACATCTCAATAAATTCTTTCATGAAAATTCATCCCATTGTCTCCTTAACAGGCCCCCACTCACCCAGAACTATTTCCATTCCTCATCATCCCTGCTCACACTATTTCCACCAATCATCTCTTTTCTGTACCTTCAGCCACTGCTTTCTTTCTCCCACCTCTGCTATGCTCCATTCTAAACATCCTCTCTTATCTACCATCATTTTCAATATCCTCCCATGTCTACTATTATGACCCACCTACTGTAGCCACCTTATGTATCTCTATATCTCCCTTCCCACTGTTCCTACACCTTGCACATCATCCCACAACTTTTTGTTCTATTCTCCTTTCTCAGCCACTCCTATTTTCCAGTCTTACCCCTCTACATACAGGTATTTCCCATCATCTGCATCCCACCCTAGTTCATCACTCACTACATTAACTTCTACATCCACCTGTTTACTCTCCCCATCTCCCATACTCTTATGAAAGCATCCACACTTTCATCGTCCCATTACCCCACTGTCCATGTCCTCTTTTATACTCACCTTCTTGTACCTTAGGAATTTACTCTAGCATCCTATCACTACCTTCCTTTTATTACCCTCAGTCATGTATTGCCTCTATAGCAAGACACCTGTACTTGTCCCTCTATCATACTTTAGCCTTTCAACACCTGGTATACAGCCACTCACCTCCACCTTCCCCTCCAAAATACTTCTGCTTAATAGTGGAACCTTTCTCCTTTTCCTTTTTCCCCTATTCTTTTTTGCCTTACTAGTTACTTGGCAACCTCACTAGTGCCAGTGACAAGAAAAAAGTATACTCTTTAATGTGGTTGGCACATCCAGCCACAGGAACCATGCCAAAGATGACAGTGGAGCTTGACATAACCCTACAGCTCGCTGGTTCCCTGTCAAACTATCCAAGCCATGCCAGCATGGAAAGCAGACATTAAATGATGATGATGACTTTTGAATCCTCACAACTCACCCCCAGTGAATTTTTCCCCTGGCATACATGAGAAACACAGGGCTAGAGTAACTACAAGCTCACTTCCTACTGTAAGGTGCTTATGCCCAGTAATACACTGGAATCAATTCTATAAACTGACTACAAGCCATTTGCATCCCACCCCAATTACAAATATGAGTCTTAGGATGATAAGCCTATCACACAGCCCTGTTAAACATCACCTCCTTGGCTTTTAGATGCAGTTAGGCAAGTTCACTATGCTGCAATCATCTGAACCAGAACCTTGATTCCCTCAATGTTTTACCCTGCAGACATCAAACAGCAGACATTCAGGTTGAACATTCATCGATTGCATTAATCTCATTTTCACCAGCATGAGAGGAAGGCCTATAAAGATTCTGAGATATACATTTAGAAATGTTTAGGAAGGTGAAAACTTTTAAGTAGCAATAAATTCACTAAGTTTAAGTTCACTCTTAGTGGCTGGTGGAAACTGGTTTACCCTTACACCATTGAGATGAAAGGTCAATGAGAAATTTATGAAATCTTTTCATTCTTCAGATTCAGAAGACATGGAGAGGTTACCAGAGTCGCAAGAAAAAATTTGACTACTACAAGAGGAAGTGTTACCTAGAAAATGTTTGTCGCAAAAATGAAATAGTCTTGTAAGTATGGTCATTGGGTGTTTTGTTATCTAGAGAGAGAGAGAAAGAGCAAGAGAGAGGAAGAGACAGACAGACAGACTAAGGCAGATAGACAGATAGATAAAGGTAAATAGATAGACAAAGAGACACCCTAGAGTTATAATGGAGGCAAAGTGGTTTTGGAGTGAGTCGAGTGATAATACATTGTACCAGGAGGAAAAGAAGTACAATAAAAATATAACAGAAATGCAACAGAGATGCAACAATGCCAGAGAAAAGATGCAGTAGATAAACAATAAATGTAATGTAGGCACTTAATTGATGCTTAGTAAAGGTATTCCAGAAATACTGCAATAACAATAAAAAAGGCACTAAAGATCCAATAAAGATCCAATGAGTGTATACTGGAGACAAGAGGGGTATCTTTTTGTGTGAAATCAATAAAATTTTGTTCACCTTAAAGGGTATAGAGAATCAGATATCACACTCACACACACACACACACACACACACATGACAGGTTTCTTTCAGTTTCCAAATAACAAATCCACTCACAAGGCATGAGTCAGCAAGAATAAACTCAAAATCATGTGGTTGAAAAGCAAACTGCTTACCACACAGCCACACCTGTGCCTATGAATAAATAAGAAATAATAGATTAACCTATCCATCAACTCCCAGATTAGATTCCCTTTTTTTCCTACTTCAATTCCCAAGACTAATGCAATGTTCATTTCATGTACAGAGCTAAACTTGATAAATTTGCAAAAGAAACAAAAGAAATTGAAGAAATCATCACTCGTCAATTAAAAGAGATGATGTCAGGTCAGAAAGCTTTCCGACATAACTGTGTACAGGGCATAGACAGTTTCCCAGGAATCAACACCAATACAACTTACAGGTAAGGAAAGGAGAGAAATTTTTTTTTATTAAGATCTACAGGATCTTATTAGAACAATGAAACCTTAAATGTTTCCTAAACCTTCAAGAGAATATTAATGGGGTTATGTTTAACTTTGTTTTTATAGTATTCAACCAGTGAGAGACACAGTTCCTCCTGGATGGAAGGCTAGTTTATTTCAGGTAACATTCCTAGATTATACTACACCAGTTCCCAAAGGTTTGATGATTTGTAGTAAGGTATGCAGAACTAGGTGTATGGACTCCAAAATACATTGAAATATCTTTTGTGGATTTGATTTCAATACTTTTAAGCTGGTAATTTTATTTCTGCAAGGTTTCATAGTGCAACTGCTTATGTCTATATACTGATGTTAACTGGATGAAAAACAAATTTCGTCCTACGTACAACATTAATTATTTAATGTAGCATTGTCAGAAGATTTGCTACCTATTCTACTCATTTAAGTGGATTGAAGTATGTGAAATTAAGTGTATTGTCAAGAAACATACCAAGATGCCTCCAATAGGTATGTACATATTGATCCATGAGTCAGTAACCAAAGATATTGACTTTACTATTTTATCTCAACAAAGACAAAAATTGTCCCATTTAAGCCTAATCCTTTCCAAACAACAAACTGGTAGGACCAATACTCAACTGTATTTTTATATAATGTTACAGCTGATAAGAGACAAAACTCACTCTGGATAAGATGTGGTGTTACAGAAGTGAATTATATCACTCACAGTGCCTACCTAAAGCTAGTTGTTGACTCAGTTGTTGAAATTTAAGCCTCTTGGCCATGAATAAAATGCAGCACCAATGAAAAGACACAAACCATTGAACTCTTGCAAGATTTTCTTGTACCCTACTGACTGATATTTGTTGAGGGATTTGGTTTCAAGGAAAAAAACATCCTCATGATCTTCCCAGGTTGTCCAAAACCAGTGAGATCAATAGAGTTAATGATCCTCTTGATCTCCAAAACTACATGGAGGAGGGTTAATTCCCAAACTACTTAACAAAGGTTTAGTACAGGACCAACTGAGAGAAAGATACAAGGCTGCAACTCATATATGGGCCCATGAATTTGCTTAGATCTTATAAAATGTTTGCATATATTAAAATCAAGCATTAAGAGAAGGGATGGAGACCTAGAAAAAACTTTGTATCCACTTAAATTTCCTTTCAAATGTGCAGATTGTTAATAAAATTACTTTCTAGTGAAATTAAGTCTGTATTCACTCATAGAATTAAATATTTTTCACTTTCTGTTCAAAAATTCACATAATTTCTTTACAAAGTTTGAATAACTAGCCATTCTGGAGTTTCAAGTTAAGATTAAGAATTAACCAAATGGAAAGTAAATCAACTGATTTCTGCTCTTTTAATATTCAAGGAAATCAAAGCAAACAGAAATCTATCATTCAGTTTATGATTTAAAGCAAGGCACACTCCAGGTCTCCACTGATAACGGATATCAGTTAATTCCTCCAAAAACTTTGCCGCCACTTCCACAGAAACCTCAAGTAAGACACCATTTTACTTTATTAATGTACAATAAGGGCTCCTTCATCCAGCTCATTAATTATTATCACTTCATTCACTTATATATTATCTTCATTGTTATGCAGAGTTTGCAATGCCATTGTATTGGGTGTCACTGTAACCTTGCATAAATTTCTTGTTTAGTTGTAAAATATGGATCAAGTTTTTGAAATTTTCAAAAATTTAATTTGTGTAAGAAATTATTACTTCCACTATTAAACTAAAAATTCATAATTTAGCAAGTACATTCTTTATTAGGTTTACATTTAGGCAATAATGTGATCTAACTTTCCTATTCTACCTAGTAAGGCTTGTAAACTTTGGCATGATGCCCATTTGGAAAGGAGACTGTTGCAACTAGGTTATCTGTCTATTGCTGTGGTTCTCAAATTGTATGCTGCAAAGCACTGGTGCACTCTAAATATTTAAATAAAAATATATAATTTTAGGCTTCAGAAAATTCATTCCAATGTTGTGTTATTCATAGTATGTGTGTATGTATATATATATGACTTATTTAGTCCCTCGATAGCGTGAGGCATTATTACACAGTTAATGCCCTTTATATATAATTAAATATATCTATGAAGAAACGATGAATTTTTTCATTACGAAATTTTTCGTTATTTTTTTCATTATGAGGTTTTTTCACGCTGACTACTTGATAAATTCTTCTAAAGAATTTATCCTATATTATATATATATACATATATATATATACATATATATATATATATAT
>NC_068991.1:22789206-22791706 GCF_001194135.2 Octopus bimaculoides
ATATATATATATATATATATATATATATATATATATATATATACATATATATATGTGTGTATATATATATATATATGTGTGTGTGTGTGTGTATACATATATATATATATATATATTATCATCATCATTTGACATCCAGTTTCCATGTTGGCATGGGTTGGACAGTTTAACAGGAAACTGGCAAGTTTAGGGCCGTGTTGTAGTTTGAGCATGTGGTTTGAGGTTCAGTCCTACTGCATGGAACTTTGAGCAAGTGTCTTCTACTACAGCCTCAGGCTGACAACTGCTTTGTGAGTGAATCTGGTAGACAGAAACTGCATGGAAGACAATTGTGTGTGTATGTGTGTGTGCCCCACACCACTTGACAACTGATGTTGGTTTGTTTATATCTCCATAATTTAGCTGTTTGGCAAAAGGAATCAATAGAATAAGTACTAGACTTGAAAAGGAAACTAAAAACTGGTGTCAGCCTGTTCAACTAAAAACCATCAAGGCAATGATCCAGCATGGTTACTGTCCAAGAACTAAAAAAAAAACAAAAGATACAATCAAACTGAATCCAAAAAGACTGGTTTTGGTCTGTGTTGGCAAGATTTGTAATATTTAGTAAAGTCAATAAGAGTACAGAGAACTTGATATGGGAAGTGGAAAATCCAACATTTCAAAAAGAGTCTTTCTGAGTCCTTCAACAAAAAGTTGATTAGAGTGAAATTAAAGAGACAGTAAAGATTTACATTCTCTATGTTAGTAAAACTGGCTGCAACTGGTAAGAAATGCAGGACCACAAGAGCTTCAAACAGGAAGTAAGAGATAAAAACTGGATGAGGCAGATAGAGAAAAGAGGAATGGAATGAGGAGAAGCAGGTGAAGGCAAGAGCTCAGTAGAATAAGTACTAGAGTCGATTTGTTTGACTAAACTCTTCAAGACAGTGCCACAGCATGGCTGCGGTCCAATAATTAAAAACAGTAAAAGAATATCACATCATAACCAATTACAGCAAGCAAACCAGGACAATTTCACCAGCTAGCATACGCAGATGATTCATTGAGAAATACATAAAGCTATGCGCACATTTCTACACTCTATACATACAGTTTTAGGTACCACACATGCACGCACGCACACACACACACACACTTTCAAATTCTGAAATTTTTATATCTTTCTATATGAAATGTATCAGTAGTTTTTAATGTTCCATGCAAAGTGTGCCAGTTGATTTTTTCACTTGATGTTTTCACTACAAAGTCATAAAGATTAAGGACCACTAGTCTATTAGAATGCAATGAAACATACTTATGGCCTCCTTGGATTTCAAATTTTGAGTGGAACTTCTTCCTCTTTTGTATGCTTAGTCAGAATAAATCTTTACAATTACTGATATTTTCTTTTTATTTATCTTCAAATATTCAGGGTCCTTTCCTTGATCCTGAAATTGTACAATTGCAGCGCTACAAACCTCTGAAGCCCACACTTCGTGTAGAAACTAGCTTTGATTCTTTAGAAAAAGCAAGAAATGAATTCAAATTGGAAGAATGGGCAAAAAGACTCCATGATGATAAGTAAGTTTGATATATATTTAATCTCCTATTTTACATATTTCTGTTCTAACCTAGTGTAAAAATGATTCTGAAGAACTATTAAAAATTTCTCTTCCCCTTATATATGTCTAAATATATATTTTATATTACATTAAATTTTCATACCTCTACTCCAGCCTTCTGATCTAGTAGCAACATACCTTTTCCTCAGACAATCATAAAAGAAGAGACAACATTGTTATGATTTAAGTTGTATATTGATACTCTTATTTTCCTTTTTGGTTTTCAGTTTTAAGAATATTTTACCTTAATATTATAAATGGGAATCGGCTTTCCTCTACATCCATGAAGAGTTCAATTTATTTTTTTAATTTCTATATTATGCAAGAATTTTTTTGCAGTTCATTGTCCTTCAAACCACTGAATATTCAGTTGTAAAATAGAAGAAATACATATTGTTAATCAAGCAAGCTGAGATAAATCTTGATAATATTTGTTTTTCATCTCTAAAAATGAGGTTAATTTTAAAAACTATACGCTTCAAAATAAACTTGATATTAACTTCAGTCTTTTAATATCTTTTCCAGTTTCATATCAGTTAAAAACGGCCCAACAAAATACCAGCCTCTTCTCCATACAAAGTCTGAATATGGTCACAGACCATATGGCTTGAAGTACTTCAGAGAGACGAACCACAAATTATTTATATCAGACAAGGTACGAAAGCCAATATCTCCCTTATTTTATATACTAAAGCAGGTGTCTACTTCAAACCAATGAGAAAACATTTATGCAGTTATTCAATCTGCAAGCAGTAGTAGTAGCCAAATCTCCTTCAAATCACAATACACTTTAAAACAAAAGAACATGTAAGATAATATAGTCCTAAATAGACTATGCCTCAAAAATTTGCCACTTGCCGAAGGTGCCATACAGTGGGACTGAACCCAGAACCACG
>NC_068991.1:22794229-22807469 GCF_001194135.2 Octopus bimaculoides
TATATATATATATATATATATATATATATATATATGTGTGTGTGTGTGTGTGTATATATGTTTGTTTGTTCCCCCCACCAACATCGCTTGACAACTGATGCTGGTATGTTTGCGTCCCCGTAACTTAGCAGTTCGGCGAAAGAGACCGATAGAATAAGTACTAGGCTTACAGAGAATAAGCTCTGGGGTCGATTTGGTCGACTATAAAGGCGGTGCTCCAGCATGGCCGCAGTCAAATGACTGAAACAAGTAAAAGAATAAAAGAGTTATATACTTTTAATGTTTTTGTTTTCTTTTCCTCCTGTAAAAATATATAGCTAAATAAAAAATTTTAGTACATAAGATGTAAAACTGAAAAAAATCTAGTGCAATCATCTCAAGTAATCACAGACAGCCTGGCATTGATCAATATATTTATGTAAATATGTTGATTGCTAAAGATGGTTAATGACTGCGCAGGATTTTTGAGGAATGTGTTAAGAGAGTTAAGAAATGGGAATAATGAATAAAAGGCTAAACTGATATCATTTATTTTTGTCTTTGTCCTGTTTATGTGTATACAATACAGCGGTGATTCTCAACTGGGGTCTGTATGGCCCTTCGGAGAGTCCATGTAAGATTTTGTGAAAATTTACCTGCAATAAATTGGCTATACTTCTGCAATACACAAAATATCTTAACAATTTTTTTTATACAATTCCTAATATTATTTAATTATAAAAATATAAAATGATTTTTAAGCAGTGAATGGTTATGAGGGTACATAGGAGTATTGTTGTTGGCACTCCGTCGCTTACGACATCGAGGGTTCCAGTTGGTCCGATCAACGGAACAGCCTGCTCGTGAAATTAACGTGCAAGTGGCTGAGCACTCCACAAACACGTGTACCCTTAACGTAGTTCTCAGGGATATTCAATGTGACACAGTGTGACAAGGCTGACCCTTTGAATTACAGGCACAACAGAAACAGGAAGTAAGAGTGAGAGAAAGTTGTGGTGAAAGAGTACAGCAGGGTTCGCCACCATCCCCTGACGGAGCCTCGTGGAGCTTTAGGTGTTTTCGCTCAATAAACACTCACAACGCCTGGTCTGGGAATCGAAACCGCAATCCTATGACTGAGAGTCTGCTACCCTAACCACTGGGCCATTGCGCCTCCACACATAGGAGTAATATAGGAATCAAAGGAGTCTATAGGTAAAAAATGGTTGAGAAAGACTGTAGTAGAACATGTAGTTTTAAATGTATTTTTATATTAATGTGGGGTACTAATTTTATTGTGTAAAACTTGTAATCCTTCACAAAACTCTTTAATATTTATATTCTTTTACAACTCTGCAACAAGTGTCACCAGTCTTGGTGTCTGTTCATAAAAATATTCACTCTATCCGACAGTGACTAATTTAAGTTGATGATGATGAAATTGAGATAGACAAAGAAATCAAGACTGACAATAATGAAATTGAGGTTGACATTGACAAAGTTAAGGTTGATAATATATCAAATTTGAAGGGAAAACCATGTTGATCAGTTTGAATTTCAGAGTTGTTCCCTTGTTTTTAACTATCATTAGCATTAACATTAAAGTATTTTTTCCTCATTACAGATGTAATTTTGATTAAAAATTTGGGATGACTCATTATATGAACTATTTTAGTTCCCACTTAACCATATGTTCTCCATGTAGAAGGGATCCCAGAGAAATCCCATATTTTGGAGAATTTTTTAATTATTAAATCAGTGAATGTTTTTTTCTTTAAAAACCTATATATTCCTGTAGTTATTCTAAGTTATGGTAAGTATGAGTTAGACCAGGGGTTTTCAAACTGTGGTCCGCGGACCACAGGGGGTCCGCAAAGACAAGACTGGGGGTCCATGGACAGCAAATACTTTTTATGGGCAATTTGATTTTATATATGTTTTTTAATCGAAATCTTTTAATTGACAATAAACCTATTTGTTAAATACTGTTAAATAAATAAATGTAAAAATATATGTTATTTTAAGCAAATATTTATGTATAAATTTCATAAGCGTTTATAAGGGGTTAAAGCCTGAAATATAAAGGGGTCCGCAAGTCAAAAAGTTTGAAAACCCCTGAGTTAGACTATGATTAGCTGAACAGATCTCATAAGATAGAAATATATAGGCGGCGAGCTGGCAGAAACGTTAGCATGCCGGGCGAAATGCTTAACGGTATTTTGTCTGCCGCTATGTTCTGAGTTCAAATTCTGCGGAGGTTAACTTAGCCTTTCATTCTTTCGGGGTCGATTAAATAAGTACCAGTTATGCACTGGGGTCATTATAATCGACTTAATCCGTTTGTCTGTCCTTGTTTGTCTGTCCTTGTTTGTCCCCTCTATGTTTAGCCCCTTGTGGGCAATAAGGAAATAAGAAATATACCCAGAGTTGCCACCATACATTCCTATTATATACCACTTTTTTAATTGTTAGTCAGTTTCATATTGCAGTTTTTCCTCTAGCCATTGGTATGAATTATCATTAATGCTAATGATTTCTGTTTTTATGACATTGGAGAGCTGCCTTGGCAGTGTAATTTTTATTGATTAAACATTTAGTTCTCAATTGTTCTTCCTATAGATGGTATCCTTTGGGAATTTTTTACTGTTAATGTAAAACAACTTCTATCAACTTATACTGACATAACTAACATGAAAAAAAAAAGAATATATTTAACTCATTAGTATTTAAACCAGCCATGTCAGGCCCATTTTAGGCCCAAATAGTCTACTTGAAACCTGTCAGATTTGCTTTCTCTCATCTACCCTCTAATGTCATTCTAAAAATAAACAATTACATCTCAAAATCTTGGAGCTACAAAATAATGAATGATTAATTTGAAACAATGTGAATAAATAAGCTTTACATTTGAGAGACTAATCTCAATACTAAACAGTTAAAGAAAAAACAGCATGTTACTGTAACAAGGTCTAACTTATACAGCTCCTGCCGCCACCTGCACAACACTGTCTCATCAGCATGAAACATATCTACCTCAAAGTAGATTTAGCTTTTTCGTGTTCACTGCATTAAACAGGTGAGCACTGACTTAATTATTGCTTTTTATGTAGGTGACATTTTTGAGTAATTTATTCTCTTAAATATGTTGATTTTCTACATCAACTTGTGTATATTTACTTAATGATTTTCAGATTACTACTTTGGAATACATGCTGAGGTATAATAATAAGGTTCACTCAGGTATAATGTTCAGAGTTGTCTTCCATACTTATTAAGGATAATTAAAATATGAACCATTGACTTATATTTCTACCTCACTGGATAACTATTTCATATGAACTTCTTAATGCTCACTACATTAAATATATCATCACCAACTTAATTAACTTATTATTATTAACCTCATTATTTCCAAGAATTAACTCTGTACTAAGTTGAACAATATCAATAAGCTACACAGGAAAATAACTCTGATACTTTGGCAAAGTATTTGCCTGCCTCTGCCCTGGTTATCCCCAGAAGAAAACCTCTATTTGATCATACGACCTGCAAGAAATAACAACTAAATCTCATTCATATTACACCTTATTGCCTTAAAAAGGAAGGACTAAATGGATAATGTAGTTCTTTATCAGGGAATCATAAATAGACCCCTGCCCCCAAAGGTCAATGGGACTATGTGGCATGGAGGGTATCGATCAAATTCTGAATTTCAGCCACATGATATCAGGTTCAGTCTCACTGAACAGCAAATGCTTTCTACTATGGCCTCAAGCCAACCAAAACCTTGTAAGTGGATCTGGTGGTTGGAAATTGAGGACTGTTGTGTGTGTGTGACAAGAGAAGATGACAAGGGGTTGAGATTTCTGGTTGTTTGCTGTACTTGAGAAGATATGTCAAGTAAAGTAAAACTGTAGCCATCCATGCATGCAGGAATGTCCTCTACATCCCTCTCTCAACAGAGAGATCCTAGTCTTGCAGGCTTGTGGGTGCTGGTGTCACATAAAAGCACCTGTACCAGTGCCACATAAAAGTGCCCATGTTTGTGCCACATGAAAGTGCCTGTACTGGTGTGGCATAAAAGTGCCAGTGCTGGTTTGCATGTTTAAAGTAACCAGTATACTCTGTAAAATGGTTGGCATTAGGAAGGGCAACCAGCCATAGAAACGATGCCAAAACATACAAAGTCTGGGTAGTTCTCCAGCAGGCCAGCTCCTGTCAAACTGTCCAACCCATACCAGCATGGAGAATGGACTTTAAATGATGATGATGGTATGTGTGTGTGTGTGTGTGTGTGTGTAGTGTACATCTGTGATTATTTGTATGAAATTGCTGTGGACTGTGTTGTTAGTTGCTCTTGTCAACAAATCGTCCAATATTTTTGTTCCTTCAATCTTCATAGAATAAGGGATCTCTTACTTGAAAAACAGGTAAGGGTAGCACCGGGAAGGGCACCTGCCTGTAAAATGATGCCTCAAGTAATATATTCATCCAACCCATGCAAGTATAGAAAAATTAATGCAAAACCAACAAAAAATAATCATATATAATCTGTTCTTTTATGGTCTGGGAAATGTACCAAAGTTAGAAATGACTTCCCTCGTCGTGAAGACATAGACAAATTTCATAATTTCCTCTCTTTAAACTCCATTATAACCATAATATTTTACCAAGTGTACCCCTATTCTAGATATTCTGCCTTATAAATTTGACAGAATGGTCATGGCTGGAATGCCTCTGGTCATGGGTGCATTCAATTAAGACTGACGTGGAAGGACAATCGGGCCCCCGTGTCTGGGAGTGGGTATCCATTACAGCCTCTACTACAGTTGGCCATTGGATGTGGTCAGCAATCATGAGGGACATGGTAAACTTGTTGGTCAGAGCCAACTCAACCCACCCTGGGTGAATCCACTTCCAAAAAAATTCAAGGTAATATTCAGAAAGTCCCACAGACCACATTTTGCTCATGACTGCTCAACATGATAGTTTGTACTTACTAGAAACATCAACCTAATCTCCCTTAAATCACAACCTATCATCTTGGAGAAAAGAACTGACACTGAATAGTGTAGTCGTACTAATATTAAAATGGGATAAGGTGGTAAGCTGGCAGAATCGTTAGTATGCCGGGCAAAATGCTTAGCAGCATTTCGTCCGTCTTTATGTTGTGAGTTCAAATTCCACCGAGGTCAACTTTCCCTTTCATCCTTTTGGGGTTGATGAAATAAGTACTAGTTGAGGATTAGAGTTGGTGTAATCGACTTACCCCTTCCCCGAACTTGCTGGCCTTGTGCCAAACTTTGAAACCAATTTTAGAACGGGATGGTCAAGACTGAAATGCAGTGGGTCATACATAGGTCTATTCAGTGAGGTTTGACATGGGCCAAAACAACAACTACTGCATTCATAGCTTTCAAAAACAGATCTGATGATGAAAAAACAAAAAAGTAAAATGCCCAGACTAACATATTCCATTCCCATATAATAATAAACCACTGTAGTTTGGAGTACAAAGTATGGTCCTCCATCAGAAGACATGGTATCTCTACAATTAAGCATTATCTACGAATCACATCTTGTCATTTAAATTATTAAGATGCATTATAAGGGCTGCTTGATCATGATTGACCTGGGGATTTATCAGGAGCAACACTAATAAGAAAAAATATTGATTTCTTGTTTTTGTTTTCTATTGATTTCTTCCTATCAGCAGTACATATATTTTTGAACATTACTACATGAAAATGAAATATATTAGCCCAGACAACTGGCACAAGGCCATAGATTTGTAAAGGAGGTATATAGTTGAGCAATTCTCAAAGTAATAAACATCAGTCCCATCCCAACCCATCCCCGAGAATATTAGTAAAATTATTTTACACCCCAACCTTTATTAATGCGAACATAAAATAGACTATGCATACATATAAATCTCTTTTATTTGTTGGACAGATCTTAAAAGTTGGAAACCATATTACTTGTATTAAAGAATGATATGCCTGTCCTCTTTTTCCATTCTCATAGCCCCTATACACGTCCTGCTCTCTCAATGAGAAACATTGATACAGTAGTCTGAATTGATTCTCAGTGTATGTACAGTGACAAATGCCAAAACTAAATGTTGTAAAGTGTTTAGTTTGTAAAATACTGACAAAAGAAACAGGGAAGGTCATTAAGGAAGTCGTTATCATTTTGCTGGCAAGACAAATAAGCAGATCCCACTATTTTAAAAAGGGAACAATGAACAATATGGTCTAAGATGCATTATACCTGCAGCAGTGTATAACATTTGAAAATGTTCTGACAGTAAGAAGGATTTTAAAATTATTCACCTAATCTCCCTCAAATCACTTGCTGTGATTTGAAATGATACTTTGGATAGTCCAGAACATATGTGTGACAAAAAAAAATTATACTATCATAACAAAATTGCCATTGATCATCTATCTAGGTGAGACTAATTAACAGGAAAAGCCAACAAGGAAACTTCCAGAATATGGTTGTTTGATCTACATGGGATAAACTTGAAGTTAAACAACAGCAGTCACAGGAAAAAAAAAAAAATTAAACACAACCTGCAGTGGATCTAGTTCGTTTCATTCACAAAATTTGCATTTTTTAAAAGGAAGTAAAAAATCTGAAAATCAGTTATATTGAAGCAGTTTTCCACACTTATTCCTGAACTTGTGGAGAAAAAATTTCCCAATAAAGTTCGATATTTAAAACTTGAAAAAACTGTATATTTTTAGCCAATAGTGAGACAGAAGTTTTCTGCATTGTAGTGTTGTCAACTTAGTGGTATCAACTTTAAGGTTGTACCCTGTGAAATTTATAGCTTAGCATCTGTGAAACCGTTGAAACTCTGTTTATGTCCATCATGTGTTACACTGATTCTGTTCCAGAATTACATTAAGGCCACATATATCTATGGAATACTTGGCCAAATTACACTATAATTAGATCCTGGACCTGTAATTAAAAGGCCTAGCCATGTCACACTGGGTTGTATTGATTCTACTTATGGTTTATGTTGTGGGTACATGTGTGCTCTGGTATACTCAGCCAGTTATATGTTAATATAATATGTAACCATAAGACTACAAGCTGACAGAATCATTAACACACTGGGCAAAATGCTTTACATTCTGAGTTTAAATTCCACCTAGGTTGACTTTGCCTTTTATCTTTTGAGGATTGATAAAATAAGTACCAGTTGAATGTGTAACCAGTAAAGTTGATCATACAACTGGAATGATCATCCTAGAAACAAATGAAGATCCAGTTCCTTTAGTTTTTGTTTACTTATACACATCAGCAAAAGATCTAATGGGGTAATCACTGTGAGGTTGTTCAATTTGCTAGAAATAACAGCCAAATCTCCCTCGCACTTTGCTCTAATATTTTTAAAATGAAGGACATATTAAATAATGTTGTTGTACATCTTCATTGAAAATACAGAATGGTTCATTCTGGCTTGACCTGGCATTCTGACAGGCATTTGTTGCAAACATTGCGAGTGTATCACTAGTACAAATTTCCATGAACCACTTTCTTACTCATGTTGTGCCTAGATTTACAGCACCTCTTATTTTAGGGATAACACCCTTTGCTTGCAAATAATTTACTGCATCACTTCTGTTTTGAAAATCTTCCAAGTGGTACATTTAAATGGTTTGAACATGGATGCGACTATTTGAAGCAACAGAAAAACTTCACGAAATATATGTAAAATATAAATGAAAAATGTATGAAAAACATGTAAAATATTAAGACAATTGACAAAAAATATCTACATTAAAATTCCAATTGATAAATATAAATTTTTATTAGAACAAAACACGTGGGTGAAGTGAATCTCATGGTGTGAAGAATCAACACAACACAACATGCAGGTGAAGTGAAACACTACACAATGTGTGGTTGTCATGGTGGTAACAAGCTGTTAATGCTTCACTGTCTGTTGATTGGCTAAAATTACCCAGATTTCCCAACTTTAATTCCAAATAACATCAGATTCTTTAATTTGCAAGATAAAGTAATTCAGAACTGCATCAATACACCAAAATTTTAAACAGTCTGAGCAAAATTAAAGGGGGCTAATTTTGTGAATGATCCGATGCAGTGAATGATAGTCAGGAAATTCCAACTATCTCAAGAACAAAATAAATTTTATGTTTGGTAAATTTAAAAACATTTTTTCTTTTATTTCACCAACTTCTAAAGAGGCTCGATCTGCTAGAGATAACAGCCTATTTTTCATCAAATCACACACCATTAGCTTTAAAGAGCATTTTATTAGCACTTACTTCTTCTAAATAGTTTTCATACCACTGGATCATTTATCCAAATGGCAAATTATATTATATGGTTAAAAGGCAAAAATAAATCTTCAGTGAAATTGTAATTTTTCAGCCATAACTGCCATAGTCTTGATTTTATGGTCATCCATTAAATCTTTTCATTAACTGCACTTTCACAATTTCTTCCTTCTTAAATTTGGTTAGGTTATCATGCTTGTTTGTCTTTTAAGAATATTTCATTTTTGTACTGGCTGGGTGCCAAGATTACATCATGTCGGCTCATTTTTATTCAAAATTAGAAGTACACAAAAACAAGTACAAAAACACACGAAATCAATAATTTGGACTATTCCATACATTTAAGCTATATGGATGTCTATATTTGTATATATGTGACTTTTGGATATATATGGTTATATAAAGGAAATACATAAATTATAAAAACCCCGATTGACTGGAATATTCAGAAAAACACACTGGCTCGACTGTTACATATTTTCCAGTTTGAATTTTAAAAAATAAGTATAATATGCAGAAGGAGAAGGAAGGGCACTTATCAGAATCAACCCATGAAAAGGACATTATGTCATTCCTTCTTTGTTGACTCAAGGTAGCATGCTAGGTAGGTATTAATAACTTTTCTGGCGTCCTATGCCAGAGCCACAATGAAGTCCAAAGTCCAGTGGAGCAGGTAGAGATGTATCATATACCATCAAAGGTTTGCTACCTCTAATCGTCTCAGACCCCCTTGCTATCTCAAAAGACCAAGGTATCTCAAAACGACCTACAAGTGTCCTTTAGATTATGGATCCTATATTGGCCTACATTGTCACATGCAAATCCACAGAAGTTAAATCTAGTGGACAATCTTCTTTGGCTTTTATAGTCTTTTCCAGCACATCTCCCTCATTATCATCCGGGGCAATGCCTTTTCCATTTTGTCTGCTGGTGCCATGAGATGTTTTTTATATTGTGAGAGGCAAGATTCTCTGATAGAATAGTGGGTCACAACAAAATGTGGATAGCTTATACATAATAGACTATCCTTTTATAGTCCAAAATTACCATTTGTTTCATGGCTGGACAACCACATGCGAAAATTGCTACTGTCGACCCAAACAAGTTACTGGACATTGCTCTTTAAACACCGAGAAGATTGCACAGTTGTTGATTTGGTACAAGCTCTCAAACTAGATGTTAATTGTATTGAATGGTGCACAAAATGCCAATTAATTCACAACAGTTGTGCATGCGAACGGCATGGAGAGCCTGTCCGACAAAGTTCACATAAGGAACATTGAACAGTTACCTCTTTTGTTTTTACTGATGACATGTGGCCTACATTACATGTTCGGAGGTATTAAATACGGAACGAAAAAGGGCTACTTCAAATTATCCATTCCTAATAGAAGTGATGAAACTTGACAGCTACTATTAACTGAAAGACTTGATGCCCCTGGCTTTTCTATCATATTTCAGATGGTTGACATTCATCTAAAAAAAAAAACACGTTAGAGTTTTTGCATGTATGTGTGAAATGAAGTAAAAGTATAATATTTAGGCATTCTTTTGCCAATATCAAAACAAAAATATCTTTTTCCTACCTCTTAAAATCAATGGATATAAATAATCCCAGATTGCAAAATAAATTTGCAATTTTTGGAGCCGAAATGAGTTTCATTTGTGTGTGTATGTGTGTGGAGAGAGAGAGAGAGAGTGGGTGACAAGGTTTACCCAAACTTTGAATGATGATGATGATATATAATGATATATGTAACTATGATATATTGTTACACCATTCTCTCTCTCTCTCCCCACACAAAAATGAAACTCATTTCGTCGCCAAAAATTGTAAATCTATTTTGCAATCTGGGATTATTTATATCCAGTGATTTTAAGAGGTAAGAAAAAGATATTTTTGTTTTTATATTGGCAAAAGAATGCCTTAATATTATACTTTTACTTTGTTTCACACATACATGCAAAAACTCTAACGTGTTTATTTTAGATGAATTTATTGTTCGTTATCTCTCCACACTAACTTCTGCATTTTCACTTATTCATTTCAAACTTCTTTGAATTTTCAATCTAATGTAATCCACGCTCTTTCAAAAACGTATTTCTGCAAAATGTTACCTAAAATTATGGGTAAAAAAAGAAATAGCAAAAAATATTTGAAAATGGGGTTGGGGGTGAAATTTCCGAGGGTTCCACCCCCGCCCCACCCCGTTTTCAGGACCCCAAAATGGGTTTTGTAGTATATTAGGCCACCAGAATTCATCCTAAAGCTAAAACCAGTACAAACGCACGAACAATGTCATAAATAACAGTGACAAACGAAATATATACCGCCAATAGTTGTTGTTGACAAACAACGGCAGTAATTTTATTGAAGGGAAAAGATCCCAAAATAGGCAATTTCGAAAAAGCTAAAACAAAACGAAAATACTTCTACAAACAAAATAAACTGAAAATTTTTTTTAAATAACTAATAACTGAATTGATTAAACTATATACACGTGTATCTCAAATGTGAATATATCAGAAATAACAGTGACAAAGTAAATTTACACCGCCAGAACGTCTTGTTGACAAACCACAGCAGTAATTGCTTTCACCTCAATAGAGGTCATTGATTGGTTGAAATTACAGAAATACGACAACTTTAACACGAAATAACTTCGAAAATAAAGGATTTTCTTAAAAACGCCAAGAGTAAATTATGTTTTAAATGACACATTCTACCAGTATATGAAATTTGAAAGTGTTTAGTTACAAAAAAATTATTTTTTCTATGTGCTGGCCAAAAGGAAAAGATCCCACACAGTTAATTGACACGTAGTTTATTCCATGCTTCGACAATTTGGAGTGTGAAAAAATGTTTCCGAAAGACATAGGTGCTACGGTGTTTTTTTAGATTTTTAAGCATGTCGACTGGACGAGTAGTAGAGATATTATATTTCAAAAAATAGCCAATGTTTGTGCTTAATCTTGTGGGATTCTATTAAGTCAACTGCTAAACGTCAAAACTCATTTTTTTGTTCACACCTGATTTACAAGAAAATATCGAATAATTACGCTTATTTTACTTCAAATAAATAAATGAAATATTCTGGTATTACATATGAAAAATCTGAAATAATTTATATTGTTTTACCTCATAAAACAACTTTGTAGAACTAACAATTAACTGCAAAGTACCGCGATTTATCGGTCAACTACATTTTCCATTCTGTGACGTTCGAGACGTTTGGTAGGGTCGGACCACTGACGCGTCATTCCTGTCTCCACGGCAGCTCGCCTAGAAGAGGTAATTGGTGAAGCTCGTGAGGACGCTCGCTTGTTCCAGCCTCGCCATCATCCGCGGCTTCGCTACAAGCGTGCCTCAATAGTCATTAGAGAGGTTTCCCAGCGCCCCGTAATTTTCAATCTAAGGTGGTGAATTTCTTTTTTTTTTTTTCTTCCTTCTTCTCACTCATTAATATATATAAAAAGAAAATACCCTGTCGACAAGGTCATAGGGCAGCCGCAAAAACAAAGTTCGTATGTCAATACCATTTCTTGAGTGCTGCCAACGATGCTGAGGTGTGTTGTACAATATATAGTTATTCGTAAAGAATAAAAAGTTTAGAATGGTACAACAATGCACTATAGAACAAAAAATTATAGTTATTCGTATTTGCATGGACAAATAATGAAGTCGTGCGCTCCAAAACAAACTTACACACACAAAAAGAAAAGAAAAAAAAAAGATCAACGCACTCTGTAACAAACCTTAACATTGTTGTGCGTCCTGAAATTTGAACGCAACGAATTCCTCGTTAGAAATTAGTAACGTGTTCAGTGAAAGGAAAAGAGGTTTGTCCATTTAATTAGCCGTGTGAAATGGTGGCCGTGTCATAACCTCTTGTCAGCGCAGGGAAATTAATAACGGAAAATGTCACATTTACAGTATCTCAATTTCAGGGTGGAGTGCCAGCTTATCAAGCAGCTTTATGTTAAGAGAAAGTAAGTTACATGGAGATATTTCTTCTTATGGTTATTACCATTGTTGTTATTTTTATTATTATTAAAAGCGGGGAGCTGGTACAATTGCTAGAGCATCGGAAAACTACTTTGCAGTATTTGTTCCGACTCTCTTCATTCTAGGTTCAAATACCGCCGATGTCAACATTGCCTTTCATCCTTTCGAGGCCGATAAGGTAAAGCACAAGTCTAGTACTGAGATCGATCTAATTGACTAAACCCCCACCCCTAAAAATTGCTGACCGTGCAAAAATTTGAAGCAGTCGTTATTATCATTAGACTAAGTCAGTGAGCTGGCAGAATCGTTATCGCGTCGGGCAAAATGCTTAGTGACATTTCTTCCACCTCTTCACTTCTAAGTTCAAATTCCGCCGAGGTCGACTATGCCTTTCAACCCTTTCGGGGTCGATAAAATAAATACCAGTTGTGTCCTGGAATCAATGTTATCGATTAACGCACTCCCCTTAAAATTGCTGGTCTTCTGTCAAAATTTTAAACATTTTAAAATAATTATTAGAATTGCTCCGGCTCTTTATGTTCCGATCTCGAAGCCAGTGTCAAATATATCGATTAACCCCTTCACCTCAAAATTGGGTTAATGTTTACAAATACACCGGCACGAAAAAAATCGACTTTTTTTTTTTGAATTTTTTTTTTTTTTTTTTCAGCGGATTCTTATGTTTTCGATGACGGACATTCTGAATATGCCAAAAAACCATGTTTTCAAAGTTTTCAATTCCCCACTCCACATCCCAAATTTCAAAATTTTTACTTTTTTCGAATTTTTTTTTTTCCAGTCTACGTGGAAAAACATGGAGATTAAGAATATGGAAAAAAGAAAATAATTAATTTCAAATTTTCTATGAGGAAACTCCAAAAGTGATTCATACACCCATCACTACCTCATCCCACTATCTAAAAGTGAAAATGAA
>NC_068991.1:22808281-22809794 GCF_001194135.2 Octopus bimaculoides
TATAACTGGTGACCCCCGACGTGATAACGGAATTATCTCTCAAACAACTCGTAAAAAAAAATGAAGAGACGACGGGAAAAAAACAACACAAGAGACGAGGGAATGGAACAATCCAACCAACTGCAACAGTTTTCTTACCCCGGAGGAAATACCATACAGCCTGGAAACTGAACCATCAACTATTATGACACGCGCGTATTTCTCTCACCCACGTGTTTCCTTTCAACACCAATTGAGACCGAGAAAAGAACAAACGAATGAACAGTGATTTCCCTTTTCGCCTGACTCCACATGGCTTGAAAAACAGAAAAAAAAACAAACAACGTTGCTTCCATCTATTGTCTTACAGGACAACACACAAAGAGAAAAAAAATACTACACACAAGCACATACATAAAAAATTTTGCCTGTATTGTTTTTTTCCTTGCAGCAGCGACGTAAGGTTGGTCAACGATAATTTTTTTTACAGACAGTACATAACAACACCTTCTGAGGTCTAGCCGCTGACCACAGAGCACACAGCAGTTCCAGCGACGACACGACAATAGCCTCATGGAGACCCCACACTTCGTCCAGCAGCTTACGGACCTCCATCTTCTTAGGGTCAACACCAATTTCTTGCTACGTACACAGCAACCAACAGCACTCGCACAGGTTCTATCTCAACGCTGTTTGTGAACTATTTCACCATGGTTAACAGCGAATACAACCTGCGAGAACTCCTGTATCAAGTAACCGGCAGCAGCATTGAAGCCACAACCTCTCACGACATGTGCCTCTCCTCCGGCTCTATTACGCGGCCTCGACTTCTTGTTACAGCACCTCAACTACTGTGTACCTTAACTACGAACTGGTATTTACTATCCTTGTGTCTGGACTTTCTTCTAACGCCCTTATAGACTCTTTTCTATGCTCTGTATTACTTGCACACACATGCATCCATGTTTGTATACACTTACACTTTGTTTACATGACGGCCTGCCTATTATTGTGTTTATATGTCACACTCACACAAACAGAAAAAAAAAGCAAACACCATTGTTTTTACGAACATTTTTCTCTCTCTCTCTCTCCTATGCACATATGGTTCCACAATCTTTTCCAAGATTGATCTGGTTCGCGTTTAGTAGAAAGTGGGTTATACAGCTTTAGATTGTATACCTGACTTTCTACTATAAAATTATAGAATATAACGGAACGCTGAACTCCAGACTATCAACTTAAACAACACTTTATTTAGGTGGTAAACATACATATCTTTAGTTCTTGTTACAGCTTCTGTGTGTATGAGCATAGTTGTTGGGACGTTGTTCTGTAGTTGTGAGCGAGCTGTCGAGTGTAAGTCCGAAAGATGTAGAGACAGCTTTAGCACACGTCCATGCTCAATCGCTGGCCAGCGAGAAAGAGAATGAATTGAGCGGGAAACGCTTGCTTGTTTAATTCCACGCATGTGCACGGCGTTACTACAGAGCTCCCTCGCCAGTGCGGAAACGCACGATAAATGAAATCTGTT